>NW_022437017.1:1805526-1821844 GCF_009761245.1 Sapajus apella | reverse complement strand
GACCATAATAGGATCTGCAGTATCAGCTTATAGTCACTGCAATAAGGTATAGCTGTGTGGGCTTGTTGAAAGGGTCAGGTGCAACACAGACCATAATAGGATCTGCAGTATCAGCTTATAGTCACTGCAATAAGGGATAGCTGTGTGGGCTTGTTGAAAGGGTCAGGTGCTAGACAGACCATAATAGGATCTGCAGTATCAGCTTATAGTCACTGCAATAAGGTATAGCTGTGTGGGCTTGTTGAGTCAGGTGCAAGACAGACCATAACAGGATTTGCAGCATCAGCTTATAGTCACTGCAATAAGGGATAGCTATGTTTTTTTCTTTTCTTTTTTTTTTTTGAGATGGAGGTTCACTCTTGTTGCCAAGGCTGGAATGTAATGGCAACATCTCGGTTCACTGCAACCTCTACCTCCTCGGTTCAAGCGATTCTCCTGCCTCAGCCTGCCGAGTAGCTGGGATTACAGGCACGCACCACTATATCCGGCTAAGCTGTTTTTTTCTCTTTGTCATTTCTAGGTTCGTAAGAAGAATTCACTGAAGGACTGTGTGGCAGTGGCTGGGCCCCTCGGTGTCACACACTTTCTGATCCTCAGCAAAACAGAGACCGGCGTCTACTTTGTGAGTAGACTCCCTCATCCTTCCATCTCCCCCAGACCCCCATTTTCCCCGTCTCTCATGATGAACACATATATGCCTCTGAGCTGCTGTGATTTCTGGCTTCAAAGTAAACGCTCTGAAGAAGAGATGGGGCAAAGGTGCCTACTCCCAGGCTCCTCTGCTAGACCTCTCCATCCTCACTGATATTTTCTTCCCCTGCAGAAGCTGATGCGCCTCCCAGGAGGCCCTACCTTGACCTTCCAGGTCAAGAAGGTGAGAGGGGGGGAGGTGGTACAAAGTCATGTGGGTGGGAGCTGGACTTGGGGGTGGCCCCAGCCACGTGTGGTTGATGGTCACCCCCTCCTCACTCCTGCTCTGCAGTACTCACTGGTGCGTGACGTGGTCTCCTCGCTGCGCCGGCACCGCATGCACGAGCAGCAGTTTGCCCACCCGCCCCTCCTGGTGCTCAACAGCTTTGGCCCCCATGGCATGCATGTGAAGCTCATGGCCACCATGTTCCAGAACCTGTTCCCTTCCATCAACGTGCACAAGGTGGGCCTGGCCTAGTGAGGTGGCAGGTACGGGTGGGTGCAGCGGGTAGAGGTGCCACAGGCCCTCAGGTGGATTGCTCACTACTCCTAGTGCTGTGGCTGACAGCTCCTGGGTCTGCTGACTCCTGAGGTTAAATCCCACTCATTTGTCCAGTGATGCTGGGCAAAAATGTCCAGAGATGCCCCCAGCACTCCCCACCCTGCAAGCTGCGCCTTGTCCAGCAGGTGAAAAGACATACTGACAGTTTCATTTTCTGTGTGTGTTGAGTGTAGCATCTCTTCTCATGGCCCTGTTTTACAGAGGAAAGCTGCAGGGCCGAGTCCTGTGGCTCAGGCCTGTAATCCCAGCACTTTGGGAGGGCGAGGAAGGAGGATCGCTTGAGCCCAGGAGTTTGAGGTCAGCCTGGGCAACATAGCAAGACCCCATGTCTACAGAAAGTAGATTTTTAAAAAGTAGTCTGGTGTGGTGGCACATGCCTGTAGTACCAGCTACTGAGGAGGCTGAGGTGGGAGAATCACCTGAGCCCAGGAGGTTGAGGCTGCAGTGAGTCATGTTCATGCCACTCTCTTCCATCATGGGTAACAAAGCAGGACCTTGTCTCCAAAAAGAGCAAAACTGAGGCTGGCAGAGATGCTGAGTTTAGATTCCAGGGGGCAGGGCTGGATTTTTAAATTTGTCTCCTGAGTCCTAGCTCCTAATTGTTGTCACCAGTGACTCTCAGACGGACTTACGTAAGATACTAGTTATCAGGGAGTCTAATATGGGCTGTGGGACCAGGATTTTTTCTTTACCTTTTTTTTTTAAGAGACAGAGTTTCCCTATGTTGGTCTTGAACTCCTGGGTGCAAGCAATCCTACACCTGAAATCCTGGGAGCCTCCGCCTCCTAAGTAGCTGAAATTGCAGGCATGCACCACCATGTCCAGCTCATTTTTACATCTACTTTTTGTAGACATGGACACTCTCTATGTTGCCTGGGCTGGTTTTGAACTCCTGGGCTCAGGCAGTCTCCCAACTTCAGCCTCCAGAATAGCTGAAACCACAGGTGCAAGCTGGAAGCAGGATTTGTAGCCAGCACCACAGTCAGTGTAACAGTGCATGTATCCCCTAAAGCCCCCATTTCCCCAAACTTTGCCAAGAGTCTACTGGAGCATGCTCTCTTCCTCACCTCCCAGGTAAACCTGAACACCATCAAGCGCTGCCTCCTCATTGACTACAACCCTGACTCCCAGGAGCTGGACTTCCGCCACTAGTGAGCATCCCAGCAGGCGAGGGATGAGGGGGTACGGGATGGGGGCCTCTGCATGCAGCCGATGACAGCACTCCTGCTGAGACTCTGAGTGCTCTGTCTCAAACGCCCTGACGCACTGTGGGAAGGACGAGATGCGGACTGCCAGCCCCAAGACCCCTGACCACCCCCTTGTCATCCACTCATGTCCCCACAGTAGCATCAAGGTTGTTCCTGTGGGTGCGAGTCGCGGGATGAAGAAGCTTCTCCAGGAGAAGTTCCCCAACATGAGCCGCCTGCAGGACATCAGTGAGCTGCTGGCCACGTAAGGAGGGCACAGGGCGGGAGGCCACCCGCAGCCTGGGGACCCCATAATGGGCCCGGGAGTCTGAGCTACCCCATTGAGCCGCGAGTGTTCCCCACACAGGGGCGCAGGGCTGTCGGAGAGCGAGGCGGAGCCCGACGGTGAGCATAACATCACAGAGCTACCCCAGGCCGTCGCTGGCCGCGGCAACATGCTGGCCCAACAGAGCGCCGTGCGGCTCACTGAGGTAAGGCCCAGGGCAGGTGACCCTTGGGGACCCCCAGCCCCAACAATGGGCTGACACTTCGCTCTCATCCCCCCAGATCGGCCCGAGGATGACGCTGCAACTCATCAAGGTCCAGGACGGCATCGGGGAGGGCAAAGTGATGTTCCACAGTTTTGGTGAGGCCGGGGCCCAAGGGTGGGGGGGTCACAGGTGTGGAGCTGCACCCGACTCTTGGTGACCCGCATCTCCCTGTTCAGTGCGCAAGACAGAGGAGGAGCTGCAGGCCATCCTGGAAGCCAAGGAGAAGAGGCTGCAGCTGAAGGCGCAGAGGCGGGCCCAGCAGGCCCAGAACGTGCAGCGCAAGCAGGAGCAGCGGGAGGCCCACAGGTCTGGGTGGGGCTTGGCAGGGCCAGGCCGGAGGTCCTGGGGATGGGCAGCCACCTTGACCACCACCCAATCCCTCCTTCAGGGAGAAGAGCCTGGAGGGCATGAAGAAGGCACAGGTTGGGCGCAGTCACGAAGTGGCCTTGAGGAGGGCGAGCCTTCGGTTGAGTGAGGAGTTCGATGACCTGGAAGATGATGACATCGAGTATTTCTGCCAGGCGGTGGGCGAGGCGCCCAGTGAGGGTATGGAGTGGGGTTTGCAGTGGGGTCCCTGGGGCCTGTCCTTGTTCCTGGGGCCCTGACATGGTCTCTTCCCCACAGACCTGTTCCCTGAGGCAAAGCAGAAACAGCCAGCCAAGTGTCCGGGCTGGAAGCGGCGGGAAACAGACCGAGGCCAGGGTTGCTTTAGTGACCAGAAGTTGCCCAAGGACAAGCCCCAAGGGGCCCAGGGCAGGCGGGGGCCGAAGGGGGTTTCCTGGCATCGTGGACGGGGCCGGGGCAGGCCTCGGAAGAGAGCAGTGTGAGGCCGAGCCGCGCTGGAGCAGTGGATAGATTGAACGCCCCAGATTGGGGCCCGAGAGATGGCGGCCCTCGGTTTCCTTTCATAAAGGAGTTGTGTCCTCAACCCTTCCACTCCAATAAAGGACTGAACTGGCCAGGGGTCCACGTCAGCTTTTGGGATGGGGGATCCTGGAGCCCTACAAAGCAACCCAGAGAGGCCTGGGCCAGTGACGCCTGGGAGTCCCTCCCACCTTGTTTGCCCTTGGAAGTTGGGTCCCTCTCCCCCTTCCTGCATGGTGTTGGGTGGTGTCATTGGTGGCAGCATTGGGCATGGGCAGCCCCTCCCCACGGTGCCACCAAGAGCCCTGCAAGCAGACAGAGGTCACGCTTTAAGCAGATGGGCCTGAACCCCCGGCTGGCTGTGACACAATGAGGAAGGAAACGTGGGTGGAAACAGGATGCTCTGGCCTGCTCTGCTGGCTGGCCCCAGAACTGTGGGCGGGACTGGGGCTTGGCCACAGGAGACTCAGGAGGAACAGTGGAACTGGGCTGCAGACGCAGACGCAGGCTCAGGCTCAGCAGACGGCGCGGGAGTATGGCAGCCAACCACTCAGGTGAGGAGAAGGCGTGATGGCTTACCCAGGGGTCTGCAGTTAGCCCTGCAGATTGTCAAAAGGTGCGGGCAGTGGGGGATGGGTATTGGTAAAACCTAGGTTGAGGCTGCTTGTGGTGGCAGGAGCCTGTGGTCCCAGCTACTCAGGAGACTGAGGCAGGAGGATCACCTGAGCCCAGGAGTTCAAGCCTGCACTGAGGTGTGATTGCACTTCAGCCTCTGTGACAGAGCGAGATCCTGTCTCCAGAAAAAAGCGAAGTATAAATGGCACTTCGTCCCCGGGCAGGTTGGGGTTGGGAGTGGGTAGGGACCTCCGGAGGAGCCTGTCCCCGGCGGGAATGGGGAACATGAGGAGTGAGCACCTCTGTGCTGCTATCCCCTGCACACCATGATGGGCACTGGTGCCAGTAGTGGGTAAGCAGAGCCCCTCATCCTCCCGGAGGAGGGAGGTTTTTCTGTCATTAGGTGGGGGCACGACATGGAGGAAAATGCTGCAGGGAAGGGAAAGTGGAGGGCATGAGGCTGCAGGCACGCTTTGGGGCCTCTGCAGGCAGGACCACAGACGTCGGGGAGGGAGCCTCAAGAATGTCAGGGTGTGACCAGGCATGGTGGGTCATGCCTGTAATCCCAGTGCTTTAGGAGGCTGAGGCGGGTAGATCACCTCAGGTCAGGAGTTCGAGACCACCTTGAAAAGGAAATCAGAGGTCAAAGTGGTTCAAACATTGGTTTTGGCGGAGGAAATCGGAGCTAGATAATTAAGCTCCAAAGTCCTAGAGGTGGGTGGGGTAAATGCAAATTTGGCAAATTATTAAACCCTTGGAGTCAACCTTTGTGCCCCCTGCTGGGAATACCAGCACCGCTCGTTTTTCCAGTACAGAAAGCAATTTTTTGTATTTTTTTTTTTTTGAGACAAGAGTTTTGCCCTTGTTACCCAGGCTGGAGTGCAATGGCGTGATCTCGGCTCACCGCAACCTCCACCTCCTGGGTTCAGGCAGTTCTCCTGCCTCAGCCTCCTGAGTAGCTGGGATTACAGGCACGTGCCACCATGCCCAGCTAATTTTTTGTATTTTTAGTAGAGACGGGGGTTTCACCATGTTGACCAGGATGGTCTCAATCGCTTGACCTCGTGATCCACCCGACTCAGCCTCCCAAAGTGCTGGGATTACAGGCGTGAGCCACTGCGCCTGGCCCTCAGAAAGGACTTCTAAAAATCCTTACAAGTCAGCAGCGACCAACATGGGGAATCCCCATCTCTACTGAAAATACAAAAATTAGCTGAGCAGGGTGGCGCATGCCTGTAATTCCAGATACTCGGGAGGCGGAGGCCAGAGAATTCCTTGAACCCGGGAGGCAGAGGTTGCAGTGAGCTGAGATTGCACCACTGCACTCCAGCCTGGCACCAGAGTGAGACTGTCTCAAAAAAAAGTCTGGGTGGGAAGGTCCCAAGGCACAAGACTGCAGGAGCAGCCGGGGAGCCAGAGTGGGCTGGCGTGAGGAAGAGAGTCATGGAGCAGAGAGGATGGCACTGGGGAGTGTGGGGGTGGGAACGCACCCATGGGATCTTGTGGGGTTAGTCTGGCTTTTTGGTGACAACTCCACGGCCAAGTGAGCTGGAAGCAGAGTGGTGGGGACAAGACTCCAGCACTCGCAGGTGCCCTCTGGTGGCCACGGGGAGAAGAGGCTGCAGGTGAGGGCTGCACCCCAATGGGGCTTCAGGCAGCACAGATCTGAAGCGAAGTTGGCAGGACTTGCTGGGGCTGGACTTTGGGGAGGAGGCCTCTAGTGGGGGACTCCAGTAGACGAGGGTAGTGGGGGAGCTGGATGGCCACTGGCTTGCCCCAGCTGGTCCATCGGGGCCCAGTGCAGAACCCTGGCTCTCAGTCCCAATCGTGGCCATAAAACCGAGTGGAGCCTGGTCCCCTTCCAGGAAGGGGAAAGGATTCATGTCAGGATCCGTGCCATGGTGGGCGTGGGCTCTGGGGGCAGCAGGAGCTGCCTTATGGGAGATGACTGCTCAGCTGGTGACACCTTCTGCCCACAGGTGCCAAGGCCTGCCCTGTCGCCTTCTTGGTGGCTGCCGACGACATCCTCAGTAAGTTCCAGGGGGACTTCCTGTGGCCCATACTGGTGGTTGAGTTCCTGGTGGCTGTGGCCAGCAATGGCCTGGCCCTGTACCGCTTCAGCACCCGGGAGCAGCGCCCGTGGCACCCCCCTGTGGTCTTCTCAGCCCAGTTGGCAGTCAGTGACCTGCTCTGTGCTCTGACGCTGCCCCCGCTGGCGGCCTACCTCTATCCCCCCAAGCACTGGCGCTACGGGGAGGCCATGTGCCGTCTGGAGCGCTTCCTCTTCACCTGCAACCTGCTGGGCAGTGTCATCTTCATCACCTGCATCAGCCTCAACCGGTATGTGGGCATCGTGCACCCCTTCTTCACCCGCAGCTACCTGCGGCCCAAGCACGCCTGGGCCCTGAGTGCCACAGGCTGGGTCCTGGCCGCCCTGCTGGCCTCGCCCACGCTCAGCTTCTCCCACCTGAAGAGGCCACAGCAGGGGGCAGGCACCTGCAGCGTGGCCAGGCCCGAGGCCTGCATCAAGTGTCTGGGGACAGCAGACAGCCACAGGCTGGCGGCCTATAGAGCGTACAGCCTGGTCCTGGCGGGGCTGGGCTGTGTCCTGCCGCTGCTGCTCACGCTGGCAGCCTATGGTGCCCTTGGACTGGCCGTGCTGCGCAGCACAGGCATGACCGTGGCCGAGAAGCTGCGTGTGGCGGCGCTGGTGGCAAGTGGCGTGGCCCTCTACGCCAGCTCCTATGTACCCTACCACATCATGCGGGTGTTCAACGTGGAGGCTCGGCGACGCTGGGACAGCCGCTGCCCAGACTTTGCAGATGTGAGCCAGGCCAGGGCGGCCCTGGAGTTGGGGCCCTACGTGGGCTACCAGGTGATGCGAGGCCTCATGCCCCTGGCCTTCTGCATCCACCCGCTGCTCTACATGGCCGCAGTGCCCAGCCTCGGCTGCTGCCGCCAACACTGCCCCGGCTACAAGGACAGCTGGAGGCCAGAGGACGCCAAGAGCACCGGCCAAGCCCTGCCCCTCAATGCCACAGCTACTCCTGAACCATCGGAGCCCATCCCATGAGGTGAGCCTGTGACGTGGCCTGGCTGAAGCCACCTCCTTATTCCAGGTGTCACTTCCCTCAGAAAGCAATGCCTGTGATTGCAGCCAGGTTGGTCCTGCTGCAGCCCAGGCAGCAGTCGCCTTTCCCACCCAGAGTGCTGGCCACTCGGGGACCAAACCCATACCCAGGGGAGGGGAGGGGCTGGCTCCACTGCAGGACTGGAGATGCAAGAATAAACAGGACGGGGTAGAGAGGGAGGAGCCTTTTTATTGCCCTTGGAGCCCACGCTCTCAGAGGCTACCTTCCGCCAAGGGTCCTGGGCCGAGCACGTGGTGGCAGCTGGCTTAGTTGGTCGATGGCCTGGGGAAGGCGGGAGGAGGGTGGCATGGTGTGAGACCTTGGGGGGCACCCCAAGACTCCTGACACCCAAGTGGCACCTCATGGGGGGAGCAAAGATGGGGTAATAGGACAAAGGGGGCACATTATCAGATGCCCGGTCTCAAGGCCTGGCCCAAAGACTGGCAGGGACCCCAGGCACAAGAGCTGCCACCCAATACCCCTCTGCCAGGTTTTGGAAAAAGACAATGAAGGACTATCCCCTCAAAACCAAGTTGCGGACTATTAAATTGCTATAGGATTATCGGTCGGCCCCGGGCTCGGTGGCAGTGCTGGGACAAGGCAGGGACCCAGGGCAGGGGTCGGATCTTACTTGGCCCACTCCACATTGAGGATGAGGTGGTCGTAGCCGAAGCCAGACACTCCAGCAATGGCACGCGCAGCATCCTCACGGCGGTGGAAGCTGATGAAAGCAAAGCCCTGCATAGGGGAGGTGTGGGCAGGATCAGAGGCAAGAGCTGGGACAGGCAAACCCCTGCCCCACATTCCCGCATGCCCGCCCACCTACCTTGGACTGGCCAGTGGTCTTGTCCTTAGCCAGGTAGATGCGGGAGATGGAGCCAAAGGGCCGGAAGAGCTCCTGCAGGTCGGTCTCACGCGTGTCCTCCGACAAGTTGGTGACGCGGATGGTGGCGTTGTCATCAGCTGTGAGGGGAGGTGGCTGTAAGTGGAGGCCCCTAGCTGGCCCTCGGGTGCACCTCGGGATGACAGGGTGCCAGGAGGTGCCCACGCACCAGCCTGGCATCGGGGCACCCCTCACCTCTGCGGTTGGGCTGCATGGACTCCCCACGGCGGCTGGCCCCGTCGCGCAGGCTTGGCGGCACGTACTTCCCTGTCTTGTTCTGGGTGGCCTGCACCGGCTCCAGCTCTGGGGACCAACAGACAGCCGAGTTCAACTTCACTCTGGCACAGGCACAGGGACAGAGCTGCCCCAGGAAGCTGGGGCTCCAGTGCTGACCCAGAGCAGGCACCGTCTGCCAAGCCACAGGCAGCCAGTTGGCCAAGGGGACACCAAGGTCACACCTGGAAAGCTGTTACCATTTGAGCTCCCAGCTAGCAACATTGGTAAAGGCAGAGGAGGAAAAGCCCCAACCCCCTCCAGAGAGAGCAGGGAGAGCAGCCTCACATCTACAGCAATGGCAGTCCTGGGACACACATGACAGTGCCCAGGTTCCCCTTACATGGCAGGCAACAAGTGCATGTCCCCACTCACCATCAGCTAATCCCACAAAAGGATTCAGATGATACAGTCACAGGCATGCAACAGACACCACACATACAGAAAGGGATGGAGGGATCAGCACCCTAGGACGGACTGACAGCAGTTCACGTCAGGACAGTCACAGGGCCACCAACAGAGTCACAGCTGCCAAGTCGCATATAAACACGCCTATCTCCCAACCTTACAGGAGATGCAGCCAACTAGGAAGGCAAAAGGCATCTCAAGGAAAGATAGATAGGCACTGTCAAACCCACTGTGCTGTCATGCAGGAGATAGCAGTGGGGACAGAACCCATGCATGGACAGCAGGTAATGACCAAGGACCCCCCACACACCACACCCACAACAGCATCCAGTGGCCCCATCCACGCACCTCCAGGCAGCTTCTCCTTCTCGCCGGTGGACAGGCCCAGCTGCTCAGCCAGCTCCTTCTGCATGGGCCCCAGTGTGTCCTTGTACGGACAGCGAGTGGTCCAGTGGTCGCCCTTGCAGATGCGGCAGGACACGATCTTCTGCCCCTTGAGTTTGTTCATGGGGTCCTCCTCCTCCTGGCAGTTCAGGTCCTGGCAGGGGCAGGTTTGGGGGAACTCAATGAGGTGACTGAGGCACCCCCTTTCCCACCACCCCAGGACATCAGCCCTGTCTGGTTGCCCTGCTTACCTCTTTGCTGGTGATGAACGTCATAGAGACATCGTCACTGACAGTGGTTGTGGCCACATTGGGCCCTGGGGGGTCAAACTCTGAGTTTCCAAACTTCTTCCAGTTCTGGGGTCAGGGAGGGATGGGGGACAGTTGAGGGCAGGGGCAGGCAGGGTTCCACAGTGGGGTACCGCAGACCTACAGCCTCCCCCAGAGTGTCTGGGCCTTGAACCTCATTTTCATCCTCCTCAACCACTCCCTGAACAGTTCTGGTGACAGTTCCTATGGCCTGAGTCCCCACCAGGCCCAAGCTCCAGGAGGCAGGGCAACTGTCAGCATCGGGCCCCAGGTGACAGCTACACAGCCTAGGGCCTGCTCATGCTGGCGGACCAGCTCCCACTAGGGTTCAATATTCAGGGATGTGCAGGGGTCCACCCAGACCTGCAGGCCTTTGAGCTACACAGCCTGAGCCTTGGCTTCCTCCCCTGTAAAACAGGAACCACAAAAGCTTCCTACCTCCCTGGGCTTCTAAAGACATCAAATGAGAAACACCCTGCAAGGTGCTTGGCATGGGGTATGGTACAAATTAAGCGCACAGCAAACTGTCCCAAGTGTATTAATTGATAATCACTTCTTCCAGAAACTGCTGCGACCACCTCCTGGTTCCATTCCTCCACTGACAGGCTAAGAGGAATAAAAAATCTAACCACGGCTAGTCGCAGGAGCTCCCTCCTGTAATCCCAGCACTTTGAGAGGTGAAGGTGGGAGCATCTCTTGAGCCCAGGAACTGGAGACCAGCCTGATCAACATAGAGAAACCCCACCTCTACAAAAAATTAGCCCAGTGTGGCAGTGCACACCTGTAATCCCAGCTACTCGGGAGGGTGAGGTGGGCGGATGGCTTGAACCTGGGAGTACAAGGCTGCAGTCAGTTCTGATTGTGCCACTGCCCTCAAGACTGGGCAACAGGACCGGACCCTGTGTCTTTAAAAAAAAATAAAAGAATCTAACTTACAATATTTTTAATCGAATTTATTTGATATTACTGTCATTCGATATTTATCATCAAACTTTTTTTTTTTTTTTTTGCTGAGATGGAGTCTCGCTCTGTCTCCCAGGCTGGAGTGCAATGGTGCAACCTCCGTCTCCCAGATTCAAGCAATTCTTCTGCCTCAGCCTCCCCCGTAGTTGGGATTATAGGTGCATACCACCACACCTGGCTACTTTCACTGCACTCGGCCCACACTCGGCCCATCATCGAACATTTTTACTATGTATCATCGTCATTTATTTAGCTGATACTTATCATCAACTGCTGTGCCCTGAACTTTTCAAAGCCCTAAGAGTACAAGCACCCAAGGCTCAGTTCAGCTTCACAACAGGTACAAAGAGTTAAGCCCCATCTCTTAAAAACAAAGGTTCAGGGAACACAGTCTTCCAGTCCCTCTGTGTTATCCCTGGGGAAGGAGGATCTCACCTTCCTCCTTGCGACAGCCTTTGAAGCCTTCCGGGTCTCAATCCTGAACGTTCGGACAATCTGAGGACGGGAGAGGAGAAGGGTCAGCCTCGTTGAACCAAAGGAGCTCTTTTATCAACCCCCTCAACACACCCCAACCCCTTCTGGTCTCAGGGTCCCCAAGGAAAAGGGTCCTCACTCCCTGCCCCCTCCCACCCTCACCTTGAACTTCTTGCCATCCTCATCTATCTTGTACTCCGTCACTGTCTTTATGTTTCCGTTGATGACCTCCTTGGGAGGCGGCAGTGGAGCTGGAGAAGGGGAAAAAGAGCAAGAAACTGAGCCCTGGGTCACAGGCAAAGGCAGTGGCACGGCTGGAGGGGGAAGAGGCAGCCCAGACACGGAGTGGCAGTCCTCACTCACCTCCCGGCAGCAGCTCCGGCTCTGGGCTGGTGTCGCCGGTGGCCAGAGGGATCCCTTTGAGGAGCTCGCTGGTGACACATTTGTCTGCGAGAAGCAGCACGGGGAGGAAAGGTCAGCTCCAGGGGCAGGAGCTCCCCAGCTGAGATAGAAGGGCCTTTGGGATGACGCCTACAGCAAAAGCTGAGAAAGGCAGGCCAAGGGCAGAGGGCTAGCCAGGCAGCACACTGGGATGGCCCTGTGGGGACGTGGAGTGGCAAGGATGGGGGAATCCCTCGTAGGAAGGTGGGGGCCACGCCATGAAGCCATCCAGGTGCCAGCAGAGAAACAGGAGACAGATTACAACTCTCTCCCGGGAGTAAGGGAACAGCTGGGAGGGCTAGCGCAGTGGCATGGGAGGAAGAGGGACCTGCCAGGGAACATCTGGAGTTGGCAACAGGCGGGCCCCGAGGAGGAAGGCGCGGGGCAGGGACTGGCCGTGACGGCGGACACGGTGCCAGGCTGGGAGATGGAAACAGGCAGCAGTGACCCGGCTCGGGCCTGACCGCGATGACCTGGGGCAAATGGATTCACTTACCGTCCTCTCCCTCCTCTTCCACCTGGTCGGCCCAGCTGGGCTTCGAACTGCGGAAACAAGTGTGCAGGAAGCTAAGATTAAGTCAGCCAGGTCCGGCCCCCGCGGCCTCGGCGCACCCAGGCCCCATAATACTTCCGAGAGCCCCGTAACCGCCTTCCGTGCCCGCTTCGTGATCCCCAACTCACTCAAAATCTCCAGCAGGCATCGCAAAAGCGCTCTCCACGCAGCCCAAGCCCGGGCTAGAGAGCGGAAGTGGGTGGAAAAGGAGACTTCCGGTTCCGCCGACACCGCCTAGAGGGGCCGGCCGCGGCATCCACAGCGACATCTGCGGACGGAGGTGGAGGCGCACGCGACTGTGTATGCTGCGGGGAGCTGCTGGTACGAGAGTAGGGAGCGCGGAAGGGCGGTGGGGCGCAGAGGCTGATGTCAGGACTGGTCCTACTAGCCTTTAAAAACTAAAATAGGCCGGGCGCGGTGGCTCAAGCCTGTAATCCCGGCACTTTGGGAGACCGAGGCGGGCAGATCACGAGGTCAGGAGATCAAGACCATCCTGGCCAACATGGTGAAACCTCGTTTCTGGTAAAAATACAAAAATTAACTGGGTGTGGTAGCATGCGCTTGTAGTCCCAGCTACTCCGGAGGCTGAGGCGGGACAGTCGCTTAAACCCGGGAGGCAGAGGCCGCAGTGAGGCGAGATCGCGTCACTGCACTCCAGCCTGGGCTACAGAGACTCCATCTCAGAAAAATAAGTTAAATAAAATGATATCATAACAACAAGGTTCACTGATTGAGTGCTTATTGTATATGAAGCACGGTGAGGAGGATATTATTGCAATTTTACAGCTCAGGAAACTGAGGCTGAGACTGGATGCAGTGTCACACGCCTGTAACCCTGCACTTTGAGAGACTGAGGCATGGGGGTTGCTTGAGGCCAGGAGTTCGAGACTAGCCTGGGCAACATGGTGAGAAACCCACCCACCTACCCACCACCATCTCTGAAAAAGAAAAACAAAAAGAAAGCCGAGGCTCAGGGAAAACAATCCTTTTGCTTAAACTGTTCCTTGCCTTCTTTCCCAATCCCACAGATTCAGATGTCAAGGGGCCCCGGGAGCCACTCCCTCTTCTTTTCTTTTGTAGTGTTCTTGGCTTTCCAGTATAATTTTGTGCGTTTACTTCTTTATTGCTCAGCTCCTTGCTCTGAGAACAACCATCCTCAGCTGGAGTGATTCATGATGACTCCCCAGGGGCAAAAACTGGTTTTCAGGGAGGGGGAAAAAAAAACTTAGATATTGTGGTCTTCCAAAGCCAGCTCTATCAGACAACATCTTATTCCTAAGTATTTAGTTTCTGCCTTTAGGGAGATATTAAGTGTAATTAAACTGAAATTAATTTAGTTCATTTAAATTCAATTTTAGAAAAATTTGGGTTTTCTCCTAAAGAGGTTGATAATGAACAAAAAAAACTGACAATGCGGGGGTCAGTGGCTCACGGGTGTAATCCCAGCACTTTGAGAGGCCAAAGTGGGCAGATCTCTTGAGGTCAGGAGTTTGAGACCAGCCTGGGCAACATGGCAAAACCCCATCTCTACTAAAAATACAAAAATTAGCTGGGTGTGGTGGCCTGTGCCTGTAATCCCAGCACTTTGGGAGCTGAAGCAGAAGGATCATTTGAGCCTGGAGTTCAAGACCAGCTTGGCTAACACATAGTGAGACCTTCCATCTCTAAAACAAAACTTTTTAAGAATTAGCTAGTCATACTTCTATGTGCCTGTGACAGTCCCAGCTACTCAGGAGGCTGAGGTAGGAGAACAGCTTGAGCCCAGGAGGTTGAGCCATGATCATGCCACTGCACTTCAGCCTGGGCAACAGAACAAGACCCTGTCTCAAAAAAACAAAAAATAAAAAACACAGAAACACTCACAAAACAAACAAACAAAAACTTGTTAGGGAGAATGGCTTGAGAAAAACAAATAAGACAGGGGAAAAAATTATGCTTTTTATCCTCTGGGGGTGTGAGTGAGGAGGTCACTCAAGTGTTTCGAATATCACCAGCGTTTCTTGTGAAAAAAATTATTCTAGAAGCCTGCAGAGAGCTGAGTGGAAGGGAAAACAGTAGCTGGAGAGCAGGAAAGAGAGGCCTCTGTGGCCTTTCGAGAGGGTGGCCTGGCTATATCGGTGAAAATATGAAGCTGGTCCGAAGGGCTGATAAACATCTGTACAAGCTTAGTCAAACGTACTCTGAGCAACACAAAATCCAAACAACCTAGCAGATTGGGCAAAGCTTTAGAAATTCGGTATCACCCAGTGGTAGTAAAGATGTTACAGGGAAACAAGACAGGCACGGTGGCTCATACCTGTAATCCCAGTACTTCAGAAGGCCGAGGCTGCTGAATCACCTGAGGTCAGGAGTTCGAGACCAGCTTGGACAACATGGTGAAACCCCATCTCTACTAAAAATACAAAAATTAGCTGGGCGTGTTTGGGCGTGGTGGCTCATGCCTGTAATCCCAGCACTTTGGGAGGCTGAGGTGGGTGGATCAAGGGGTCAGGAGATCGAGACCATCCTGACTAACATGGTGAAACCCCATCTCTACTAAAAATACAAAAAATTAGCCAGGTGTGGTGGCACGCACCTCTAGTCCCATCTACTCAGGAGGCTAAGGCAGGAGAATCACGAACCTGGGAGGCAGAGGTCGCAGTGAGTTGAGATCGTGCCACTGCACTCCAGACTGGCAGACAGAGTCTGTCTCAAAAAAAAAAAAAAAGGATTGCTTGAACCTTGGCGGTGGAGTTTGCAGTGAGGTGAGATTGCACCGCTGCACTCCAGCCTGGGCAACAAGAGCAAAACTCCATCTCAAAAATAAATACATACGTAAGACGTTATAGGAAAACAGATGCTCACACACAATGTTAGTGCATGAGATCATGCAAGCTTTTTGGATGGAATCTTGACATCTAATAAAACTTTTTACTTTTTCTTTTTTTGAGACAGGTCTGGCACTGTTGCACAAGCTGGAGTGCAATGGTGCAATCATAGCTCACTGTAGCCGCCATCTCTTGGGTTCAAACAATCCTCCTACAGGAGCCTTCCACATAGCTGGGACTACAGGCATGTGCCACCATGCCTGGCTAATTTTTATATTTCTTGTAGAGATCGGGTCTCACCATGTTGCCCAGGCTGCTCTCAAACTCCTGGGCTCAAGCAATCCTCCCACCTTGGCCTTCCCAAGTGCTGGGATTACAGGCACATGGTACCTTGCCTGGCCTGCATCTACTAAAACTTAAAATGCTTATATGGGCTGGGCACGGTAGCTAATGCCTGTAATCCCAGCACTTTGGGAGGCTGAGGCAAGTGGATCTTAAGGTCAAGAGATCGAGACAATCCTGGCCAACATGGTGAAACCCCATCTCTGCTGAAAATACAAAAATTAGCTGAGTGTAGTGGTGAGTGCTTGTAGTCCCAGCTACTCGGGAGGCCGAGACAGGAGAATTGCCTGAACCCAGGAGGCAAAGGTGATAGTAAGTTGAGATCGCGCCACTGCACTCCAGTCTGGCAACAGACCAAGACTCCATCTCAAAAAAAATTTAAGTACGTATGAATTTTCCTTTGAACCAGCTAATAATTCCCGCTGTGAATAAACTTGTAAATATATGCAAAGACGTGAGAGTAAAATGTCCATGCAGTATTGTTTATGATACAAAAACTGGAAACACTTGTCCACCCATCCATAGGAATAGAGGCAGTTATGCTATGCCATAATCTATAAATTGCTATCTGATCTTTAAGGAGGTAGATCCATTTGTGCTCTTGTAAAAAACAACTGTCAAGATAAAAAGAGGAAGTAGAGGCTGGGTACAGTGGCTCACGTCTATAATCCCAGCACTTTGGGATGCTGAGGTAGGTGGATCACGAGGTCCGGAGTTCAAGATCAGCCCCTGCCCAACATGGTGAGACCCTGTCTCTACTAAAAATACAAAAAAAAATTAGTCAGGCATGCTGGCAGGCACCTGTAATCCCAGCTACTCAGGAGGCTATGCCAGGAGAATCCCTTGAACCCAGGAGGCGGAGGTTGCAGTGAGACGAGATCG
>NW_022437017.1:1752724-1805426 GCF_009761245.1 Sapajus apella | reverse complement strand
TGGGTAACAAGAGTGAAACTCCGTCTCAAAAAAAAAAAAAAAAAAGAGGAAGTGATATATAAAATGGCACATATTATAGGAACTAATTCGTGTAAATCTATAATAGCACATAGATATGCAGATACATGCAAATACGCAAATCATTTCCTGGAAAGAAAGAATAAGAACTTGTTGATGAGGAATGCTTTGGAAAGAAGGCACCAAGAAAGGAAAGATTATTTTTGGACATGAATATATAAGATGGATTTATGTAATATATGTGAGATGTAACATCTATTTCTTGGCCAGGCACTGTCACTCATGCCTATAATCCCAGCACTTGTGGGAGGCCAAGGCGGGAGTGTTTCTTGAGCCCAAGAGTTCAAGACCAGACTGGGCAATGTCATGAGACCCCATCACTACACACAAAAAGATAGCTGGGTATGGTATTGCATGCCTATAGTCCCAGCTACCTGGGATGCTGAGGTGGGAGGACTGCTTAAGTCAAGGAGGTTGAGGCTGCAGTGAGCTCCGATTGTGCCATTACACTCTGGGTTTGGTGACAGAGCAAAAACCCTGTCTCTAAAAAAGGAGGAGACTGGACACAGTGGCTCATGCCTGTAATCCCAGCACTTCGGGAGGCCAAGGTGGGCAGATCACCTCAAATCAGGAGCTTGAGAACAGCCTGGCAAACATGGTGAAAACCCATCTCTAGTAAAAACACAAAAATCAGCTGAGCATGATGGCGTGTGCCTGTAATCCCAGCTACTCAGGAAGCTGAGGCAGGAGAATCGCTGGAGCCCGGAAGGTGGAGACTGCAGTGAGCCAAGTGCTGCAATTACAGGCATGAGCCACCGTGCTTGGCCACATCAAGGTTTGGGTGCAAGAGTACATCTGGTTATAGACCGCAGAAGCGTAATCCCCTAACCGCATTAGATGTTATTTTATATGTAGGAAACGGCCTGGACCAGGGTCTTTGTTTTGAGACAGGGTGTTGCTCTATCACCCAGGCGGCAGTGTAGCGGCACGATCACAGATCACTGCAGCCTCAACCTTCCCAGGCTAAGGTGATCCTCTCACCCTGGTCACCCAAAATTCTGGGATCACAGGCATGAGCCACCGTGCCCAGATTCATTTAAGGAATATAGTGACTCGGGCAAGAGACAGGGGTGCCCTGTGCTCTATCCTGTTTTGTTGTCTTCACAGCCTCTTTCTGGAGAGCTGCAGAGATATGTCCCGGAGTCAGGGGCTTTGTGAAGTTATGCTGGAAATCAGAAATGTACAAACCTGGCTTAACAATTGTTACTTTCTCTCACATTGCCATGACAAAATACCACAGACTGTGGGGCTTAAACAGGACAGGGGGATGGAGCAAGACTTTTTTTTTTTGACATGGAGTTTCGCTCTTCTTGCTGAGGCTGGAGGGCAATGGCGCGCATCTGCCCCGGGGGTTCAAGCTATTCTCCTGCCTCAGCCTCTCAAGTAGCTGGGATTACAGATGCCTGCCACCATGTGGTGCTAATTTTGTATTTTTAGTAGAGACAGGTTTTCACCATGTTGGGCAGGCTGGTGTCGAACTCCTGACCTCAGGTGATCCACCCACCTTGGCCTCCCAACCTGATGGGATTACAGGTGTGAGCCATTGCCCTCAAGCATAGGCAACAAAAGCGAAACTGTTTCCAAAAAAGAAATGGTGGTGGACGCCTGTCCCAGCTACTGAGGAGGTTGAGGCAGGAAAATCACTTGAATTCAGGAGGTGGAGGTTGCAGTGAACCAAGATTGCGCCACTGCACTCCAGCCTGGACAACAGAGACTCCATCTAAAAAATAAATAAATAATAAAGAAAAAGAAAAAGGCCGGTTGCGGTGGCTCATGCCTGTAATCCCAGCACTTTGGAAGGCTGAGGTGGGTGGATCACCTGAGGTCAGGAGTTTGAGACCAGCGTGACCAATACGGAGAAATCGTGTCTCTGCTAAAAATACACAATTAGCCAGGTGTGGGGGCACATGCCTGTAATCCCAGCTACTCGGGAGGATGAGGCAGGACAGTCGCTTGAACCGGGGAAGTGGAGGTTGTGGTGAGCAGAGATGACGCCACTGCACTCCAGCCTGGGCAACAAGAGCGAAACTCCATCTCAAAAAAAAATAAAAATAAAAAGGAAAAAAAAAAAGGAAATACTAAATTGATGAACATGCAGATGTGGTAACAGTCAAGAAACAGGGGCAGAAAGGAGACACAGTAACGTCTTTACTGTGGTTTTCTAGGGAAGTAGGAAGTATCTGCGCGGCCCACAAACAGGCTTCAGCCTTGCCTTACATGTTCATTTCATTTAAAAAAACAACCTTCCACTATGAACTACGGTATGGCGTTTCCTCAAAAAATTAAAAACAGAACTACCAAATGACCCAACGCTTCCACTTCTGCTTTATACCTACAAGAACTGAACTTACTGGAGACCAGCCTGGGCAACACAGTCTTTACAAAAAGTAATAATACATTAAAAAAAAAAAAAAAAAAAGCCAGTCACAGTTGCTTACACCTGTAATCCTAGCACTTTGGGAAGCTGAGGAGGGAAGATCAGTGAAGCCCAGGAGTTCAAGTCTAACCTGGGCAACAGAGCAAGAACTCATCTTTACTAACAATGAAAATAAAAATCAGTTAGGCATGGCGGTACCTGCCTCCAGTCCTAGCGACTCCAGAGGCTGAGGTGGGAGGATCTCTGGAGCAAAGGAGTTCGAGGCTGCAGTGAGCTATGATCTCACCACTGCACTCCAGTCTGGGTGACAGAACAAGACCCTGTCTCTAAACAGAAAAGACCATGGTTTCTAATTCTAACAGCAAAGTGCATCCTCCAGTTGTTCGTGGTAGAGGATCATATACCTGAAACTGTGACAACTGAAAAAAATGGCGTTAAAAACAAGGGAATTCCAGCCAGGCATGGTGGCTCCCGCCTGTAATCCTAGCACTTTGGGAGGGCCATCCCGAGGTTGGGAATTTGAGACCAGCCTGGCCAAAATGGTGAAGCCCGGCTCTACTAAAAATACAAAAACTAGCTGGGTGTGGTGGGAGGTGCCTGTAATCCCAGCCACTCAGGAGGCTGAGGCAGGAGAATCCCTTGATTCTGAAGGTGGAGACTGCAGTGAGCGGACATTATACCACTGCACTACAGCCTGGGCGACAAAGCGAGACTGTCTCCAAAAAAAAAAAAAAAAAATTTCGACAAGTTGGTTAGGTTGAGAAAACACACGATCAATTTGCAAAATCACAGCCAATACAAATGGAGCATTGTCTCTCCATAAGCAAAAGAGCACGGTTTAGAAATCAAGAAAACGGGCCGGTGCGATGGCTCAGGCCTGTAATCCCAGCACTTTGGGAAGCCAAGGCAGATGGATCACAAGATCAGGAATTCAAGATCAGCCTGAACAACAGGGTGAAACCTCGTCTCTACTAAAAATACAAACATAGCCAGACTTGGTGGCCCATGCCTATAATCCTAGCACTTTGGGAGGCCAAGGCGGGTGGATCACGAGGTCGAGAGACTGAGACCATCCTGGTCAACATGGCGAAACCCCGTCTCTACTAAAAATACAAAAAATTAGCTGGGCATGGTGGCGCATGCCTGTAGTCCCAGCTACTTGGGAGGCTGAGGCAGAAGAATTGCTTGAACCCAGGAGGCGGAGGTTGCAGCGAGCCGAGGTCGCACCATTGCACTCCAGCCTGGGTAAAAAGAGCGAAACTCCATCTCAAAAAAAAAAAAAAATTAGCCAGGCGTGGTGGTGCGCACCTGTAGTCCCAGCCACTTGGGAGTACTCAGGAGGCTGAGGCAGGAGAATTGCTTGAACCCAGGAGGTGAAGGTTGCAGTGCGCTGAGATCACGCCATTGCACTCCAGCCTGGGCAACAGAACGAGACTCTGTCTCAAAAAAAAAAAAAGGAAATCAAGAAAACATCTCATTTATATTAGTAATGAAGGGACTAAATATTTAAAAATTGAGTTACAAAGTCTGCAAGATCGGGATGAAAAGTTGTGACGGACACAAAGGAATTCCTCAATAAACAGGGGACAGCCCCTGTTCTCAGAAAGGAAAGCTGTCATTAGCATGTCAATTCTTCCAGAAGCCTGTAAAGTTAATGCGATCCCAGATACTGGGGAGGCTGAGGCAGGAGAATTGCTTGAACCTGGGAGGCAGAGGTTGCAGTGAGCTGAGATCACACCACTGTACTCCAGCCTGAGCAACAGAGCGAGACACTCTCCCCTGCTAGATTTTTAGAGGATGTGCCAGTTTGAAAGTTTCAACCCAGCCATTCAACTCCTAGAAAAGTAGCCTAGATGTAGATACACATGTGTATACAAATCTATGTCCAGCCACCCCTCAATGTCCCCAGGGGATTAGTTCCAGGACCCCATGTGGTACCAAAATCAGAATATGTTCAAATCCCTGATATAAAATGGCATAGGATGGGTGCACTGGCTCACACCTGTTGTCCCAGCACTTTGGGAGGCTGAGGCGGGTGGATCATTTGAGGTCAGGAGTTTGAGATCAGCCTGACTAACATGGTGAAATCCCATCTCTACTAAAAATCCAAAAAAATTAGCCAGGCGTGGTGGCACATGCCTGTAGTCCCAACCGCTCGGAAGGCTGAGGCAGGAGAATTGCTTGAACCCGGGAGGCAGAGGCTGCAGTGAGCCAAGATTGTGCCACTGCACTCTAGCCTGAGTGACAGAGCGAGACTCTCAAAAATAAAATGGCATAGTGTCTTCATATAGGCTACACACAATCTCCTGTGCACATTACTTTTTGACATAGAGTCTTGCTGTCACCCAGACTAGTGCAATTTCAGCTCACTGCAACCTCCACCTGCTAGGCTCAAGCAATCCTCCCATCTCAGCCTCCCAAGTAGCTGGGACTCCAGGTGTGCACCACCATGCTCAGCTAATTTTTGTATTTTTTGTAGATATGGGGTTTCGCCATGTTGCCCAGGCTGGTCTTGAACTCCTGGCCTCAAGTGTTCCTCCCTCCTTGGCTTCCCAAACTGTTGGGATTACAGGCGTGAGCCACCATGCCCAGCTAGAAAAAAAGTTTAAATAAAGGCATTCTAAGAGATTTATTGTATAACATATTGAGTATAGTTAGTATGTTGTATTCTTGTCCAGGCCCAGTGGCTCATGCCTAAACTCCCAGCATTTGGATATGCCAAGGCCGGCAGATAACTTGAGCTCAGGAGTTTGAAAGCAAACTGGGCAACAAAGTGAGACCCTGTCTCTAGGAAAAATATAATAATCAGCAGGAAGGCGTGGTAGCTTATGTCTGTAATCCCAGCACTTTGGGAGGCTGAGGCAGGCAGATCACTTGAGACCAAGAGTTTGAAGCCAGCCTGCCCAACATTAGCTGGGCCAGGTGGCGGGCCTGTAATCCCAGCTACTTGGGAGGCATAGGCATGAGAATAGCTTGAACCTGGGAGGTGGAGGTTCCAGTGAGCTGAGATCACGCCACTGCACTCCAGCCTGGTGACAGAGTAAGACTGTCTCAAAAATAAAAAAAATTGGCTAGGTGCAGTGGCTCAAGCCTGTAATCCCAGCACTTTAGAAGGCCAAGGTGGGCAGATCATGAGGTCAGGAGATCAAGATCATCCCAGCCAACATGGTGAAACCCCTACTAAAAATATAAAAAATAGCTAGGTGTGATGGTGCATGCCTGTAATCCCAGCTACTCGGGAGGCTCAGGCAGGAGAACCGCTTGAACCCAGGAGGCAGAGTTGCAATGAGCTGACACTGCATCACTGCACTCCAGCCTGGCGACAGTGAGACTCCATCTCAAAAAAATAAAACAACAAAACTGATACACATATTAATGGCATGGATGAATCCCTAAGGCATTATGCTGAGAGACCCCAAACTCAAGAGCCTATGCCGGCCTCAACAGGCAAATGTCACCTACGGAGATAAAACTGGATGCGAAGCTGCCCAGTGACAGGGAAGGGGGAGATCAAGTGGGAAGAGCCATGAAGTGACCTTAGGTGACAGAGACATTCTCTGTCTTGAGAAGGATGTGGGCTACAATGTTGTTTTCACTTCTCAAAATTCAAGCCGAACATTTAGGACCTGTGTATTTCATATTCTACCCCAATTTTCAAAATAGAGGAGCAAGAGAGATTCCTAGGTAAGACAACCTTCAAAGTGCAAGTCAGTTTATTTATGTTTTGAGACAGAGTCTTTGTCACCCAGGCTGGAGTGCGGTATCGCAATGGTGGCTCACTGCAGCTTTCACCTCCCAGATTCAAGTGATTCTGCCTCAATCTCCTGAGTAGCTGGGACTACAGGCACATACCACCATGGCTGGCTGATTTTTGTATTTATACTAGAGACAGGGTTTCACCCTGTTGGCCAGGGTGGTCTTGAACTCCTGACCTCAGGTGATCCACCCACCTGGGCATCCCAAAGTGTTGGAATTACAGGTGTGAGCCACCGCACCTGGCGTAAAGCAGTTTATTTTTGAGACAGGGTCTCTCTCTGTTATCCAGGCTGGAGTGCAGTGACAATGTCTGCTCATTGCAACCTCCACCTCCTGAGTTCAAGCAATTCTCTCACTTCAGCCTCTTGAGTAGCTGGCACTACAGGCACATGCCACCATGTCTTTGGTAAGTTTTTGTAAAAGCAGTCTTAATAGACTCTATCGATGGGCCTGGTGGCTCCCAGCACTTCGGGAGGCCAAGGCGGGTGGATCACCTGAGGTCAAGAGTTTGAGGCCAGCCTGGCTAACACGGTGAAACTCCGTCTCTACTAAAATACAAAATGCAAAATTAGCTGGGAGTGGTGGCAGGCACCTGTAATCTCAGTTACTCAGGAGGCTGAGGCAGGAGAATCGCTTGAACCCAAGAGGCAGAGGTTGCAGTGAGCCAAGATCACGCCATTTCCCTCCAGCCTGGGCAACAAGAGCAAAACTCCATCCCAAAAAAAAAAAAAAAAAAAAAAAAAAAGACACTATTGGCTAGGTGTAGTGACTCACACCTATAATCAAGCACTTTGGAAGGCTAAGTGGGAGGGTCACTTGAAACTAGACTGGGCAATATAGTGAGACTGCATCTCTACAAAAATAAAAATTAGGTTGAGTATGGTGATTCATGCCTGCAATCCCACACTTTGGGAAGCTGAGGTGGGCGGATCACTCAAGGTCAGGAGTTTGAGAAGAGCCTGGGCAACATGGTAAAACCCCATCTCCACCAAAAATACAAAAATTAGCTGGGCACATGCCTGTAATCCTAGCTACTTGGGAGGCTGGCAGGAAGATCCCTTGAACCCAGGAGCTAGAGGCTGCAGTGAGCTGAGATTGCATCATTGCACTCTACTCTGGGCAACAAGAGTAAAACTCCATCTCAGAATAAATAAACATAGTTAGTACACTCCTGTAGTCCCAGTACTTGGAGGCAGGGCATCACTTGAACACAGAACGTGGAGGCTGCCATGAGCCGAGATCAGGCCACTGCACTCCAGCCTGGGTGACAGACCAAGTCCCTGTCTCACAGAAGTAAAAAAACAGACAATAGGCACATGAGCTCTTATCCTTCTATTTATATATGGTGTGACCTTGTGAGGAGACAAGGACTCAGTTGCCTTAATCAAGGTGCCTGGGAATCCAGAAAAAGAAAACTCATTATACTCATTATATGCTTTAAAATGAAATTTTAGCTTAAAAAAGCAGCAAAAAGTATATTTTAAAAAATATTTCGGCTGGGGGAACTTTACACCATCTGTCAAACTGAGCTGTTGCACTTTGCCATGTGCGTTTATTATAAGTCTTCAAAAAATAAGCTGAGATTCCCATTTTTAGTCCTTAGAAGTGATTCACGTGTTAAAATTAGAAAGTCAGAAATATGGAAGATATACGTTTAAGATCTATTGATGAGGGGCGGGAAGGCGTTTCTAAATAGGCTACAAAGGCCGGGCACAGTGGCTCATACCTGTAATGTCAGCACTTTGGGAGGCTGAGGCAGGAGGATCACTTGAAGTCAGGAGTTTGAGACCAGCCTGGCCAACATGGCAAAACCGTCTCTACTAAATATACAAAAATTAGCTGGGCCTGACAGTGCATGCCTGTAATCCCCACTGCTCAATCCTCACTACCTGGGAGACTGAGGCAGGAAAACTGCTTGAACCTGGGAGGCAGAGGTTGCAGTGAGCCAAGATCACGCCACCACACTCCAGCCTGGGTTACACGGCAAGACTGCATCTCAAAAATAAATAAGCAGGCTACGAAAACCACTCAGTGACAAATATAAATAAATTAACTTCCTAAAAATGGGAAGTCTCTGTATGGCAGAGCCACGACGAGCCAGGATGACTGGGCAGGGGTAGTCATCCCAAACGCCCAGGGAGCTCCCAGCAAAGAGTCACGTGGCCTCCACAGAAAAGGGGTACATCCAGTGGTCATCAGACACATGAAAGCGTTGTCACTATTAGAAAACACTGGCCTGGCGCAGTGGCTCACACCTGTAATCCCAACACTTTGGGAGGCTGAGGTGGATGCATCATCTGAGGTCGGGAGTTCGAGACCAGCCTGACCAACATGGAGAAACCCATCTCTACTAAAAATACAAAATCAGCAGGGTGTGGTGGCGCATGCCTGTAATCCCAGCTACTCAGGAGGCTGCGGCAGGAGAATCGCTTGAACCCAGGAGGCGGAGGTTGCGAAGAGCCAAGATTGCACCACTGCACTCCTGCCTGGGGGACAGAGCGAAACTGTGTCTCAAAAAAAAAAACAAAAAAACAAAAACAAAAACAAAATGCTAACAGAAGGCTGGGCGCAGTGGGTCACATCTGTAATCTCTGCGCTTTGGAAGGCTCAAGTGAGCGATCACGTCAACATTTTGAGACCAGCCTGGCAAACATGGCAAAATACCATCTCTACTAAAAATACAAAAATTAGCTAAGCGTGGTGATAGGCACCTGCAAATCCCAGCTACTCAGAAGGCTGAGGCAGAAGAATTTCTTGAACCTAGGAGGCAGAGGTTGCATTGAACCGAGACTGTCCCAGTGCACTGCAGCCTGAGCAACAGAGCAAGACTGTCTAAAAATAAATAAATATTTGAAATGAAAAAAACAGCTAAAGAAGGGGTTTTGCCTGGGGACAGGGTGGCTGGGGCTCCAAGCGCAGCTCCGTGATGACTTCTCTTCTTGCTCCACCAGTTGCTGCAGAGAGCTCTGTCCTCATGGTCACAGGATGGCTACTCCACTGCCAGGCATCATGACTCACTCCAGACCAAAGGAGGGCCAGCAGCCATGCCCAAGGCTGGCTGACACCATTCTGTGAAAAGGCTTTCCTGGAACCTACATTATCAAGTTCCATCTGCTTGTCATGGGGATCAACTCATGTGACTCTGTTCTGAACAGACACAGAGACACACGGAGTATCTAGCTTCAAACAGGTGCTAGCTTCAAACTCCGTGCGGGTTGCCTTCAGCGTGGAGGAGTTTGATCCTGTCCAGCCTCAGCCAGAAGCCCCATGCAAATCACAAGTCCCCACCCAGGGTGGTTTATAGGAGAGATTTATTTGAAGAAATATTACAACATATAAAAACTACATAAAGTCTTAATTTCCACTCATACAGTGGTAGATTTGATATAATGCATAATAAAAAACTTTTAAAATCCAGAATGCACAAAGTACTGCACGATTTGATCACTAAATCATTAGTTGATAAGCGAACCTCACACAACAGCATCATGTCAGCCAAGGCCACAAACACCATGTACCACACATGTGAACGGACAGATTGACATGTTAAAAACACAACATCAGTGCATGTTGGGGATTCCTGGTGCCAGAAACATGGGTGACGGGAGGGCAGAACTAGTCCTTAGCAGCTTCCTCCTCCTTTATTTTAGCTGAAGGGAAATAAAAGGAGAAGTCACTCTGGGGAACATGCATGGTGTCACTACTTAACGAGTGCAACAGACACGGTCCATTGGGAAAGGTTAACACCCAGGTGCCAATGGCGCGGCTGACCCAATCAGCAGCAGAGTGCTAAGGAGTTCATGGGGACTGAACGCTCCTCAAACCCTGAGGGTCCTGGACCCAGAGGCTCCAGTGAGCAGCTGAGGCAGTTGCCTGACAAGCCAGACCTACTGAGCAGGAGTGAGGGACATGGCCCCATGGCCTGTTCAGCACCCAGCCCGACTACACACCTGCTTCGTGCAGCACACCTGCTCTAAGCACTCGACACAGGCAACTCACTCAGTCCTCACAGCAGCCCCTTAGAAAGATGGGGCCATCCCCGAGCCCAGAGCAGTGGCTGGCGGCTGTCCCTGCATGTACCACCAGAGGGCAGTCAGGCCCCAGAGGAAGCCCAGCCTACCCCACCATACCTGAGGCACTCTCTCGGGCTTTGGCCAACACGCAGAGCTTGATCTCCAAGCCAATGGCTTTGGCCAGGGGTGGCGGCACGGCATTGCCCACCTGCGGGAGGGGAGAAGGGCAACGCCTGATGTGGACAGCCAGGCCCGGGGGCAGGTGTGCTGCCAGCTCCTGCTCAGATGGAGGATGACATGGGCATTGTGCCCCTTGGGGAGGGGGTTCTGGTCCTGCTCACATGGGCCCAAAGCCCTTCCAGCACAAGGCCCTCGGACCCTCCAACTGGCCCATCATCCCACCCCACAGCTATGTATCACTGGGACTTTAAACAGCTTCAGAAAGACTCAAGATAAAGACACACGGGGCTGGGTGCAGTCCCTCACACCTGTAATCCTAGCACTTTGGAAGGCCAAGGCAGGTGGATTACTTGAGGCCAGGAGTTCAAGACCAGCCTGGCCAATATGGTGAAACCCTGTCTCTACTAAAAATACAAAAATTAATTAGCAGGGCGTGGTGGCATGTGCCTGTAATCCCAGCTACTCGGGAGGCTGAAGTGGGAGAATCGTTTGAACCTTGGAGGCAGAGGTTGCAGTGAGCAGAAATCATGTCACTGCACTCCAACCTGAGCAACAGAGTGAGACCCTGTCTCAGGAAAAATAAAGACAAATGAGCCACCTAGACACATTTCACTCCCAGCTGCTTCCCTGTAGGGCACAGTGGCTTAGGCCTGTAATCCCAGCACTTTGGGAGGCTGAGGCAGGTAGATCACCTGAGGTCAAGAGTTTGGGACCAGCCTGGCCAACATGGTGAAACCCTGTCTCTACTAAAAATACAAAAGTTAGCCAGGCATGGTGGCACACACCTGTAATCCCAGCTACTCAGGAGACTGAGGCAGAATTGTTTGAAGCCAGGGATTGGAGGTTGCAGTGAGCTGAGAGCTGAGATGTTGCCACTTCAGCCTGAGCAATAAAGCAAAACTCCATCTCAAAAAAAAAAAAAAAAAAAAAAAAAGAGAAAAAAAAGAGTGGCCGCTTCCTGAGAACCAGGTTTGAGGGGGAGGGGTGAAACATGGTTTTCAAAGAACCCTGGACACTGGTTTTTAAGCCATGTGCGTGCCCTGTGTTGATGAAAATACGCTTAACTAAGACTAACTCATTAAGCGAACCTCACACCTGAGAAGCAGGTAGGAACAAAGGTACAGGTTCATTTTAACCTTCAGCAATCAAGCTATCACCTCCATGGGTTGTTGCCTGCTCCTTCTGGCTCAATCTCTGCCTCAACTCAGATGTCTCAACCCCATCCCTCCTGCGGGCTGTCTTTCCACTTCGAGTGCTGGCACTACCCGGTGGCCAGCAGGTGTCCCCTCCGAAGAGACTGTGCTGTCCCCGGCCCCACCCAGTGATAGGCACAGAAGCCTCCTTCCCGTCCAGACCTGGCGGGCGCCGCCCCACTGACCTGCCGGTGCTTGTCCAGGATGTTGCCAAAGAGCCGGTAGGTGTCGGGGAAGCCCTGAGAGCGGGCACACTCCCGCACACTCACCACACGGTGTTGCTCGGGGTGGAGCACACGGCCCTGTGGGGAGAGAAGCGGTGGGTGAGGGCAGCAATACCCAGGCCGGGTCACCATGGGGGACAGGGAGGGAATTGGTACCATGGCAGAGTCCAGACTTGGCCTTGGCCTGCCAGCCTGTCCCATGGACACAAAGGGGGTGGGAGGAAGAGGAGGCTAGGTGCCTGGGGTCCCGGGGTGCTGTCTCCCACTGGGCTAAGCTCACACCTCCATCCAGCTGGGCCTCCAAGTACAGAGCCTAACCCAGGCCGCTAGACACCCCTCCCTACCTACCTGCTTGCCCATGGGCTCGGGGTTGGTGACGGTTGTGCTGAAGAAGCCGTCCCACTCGAGCCTTCCATAGAGGCCAGCCCAGTGGTTGTGCCGGTTCCCAGTGTGGGGCAGGCACCAGGGGATGAGGGTGTTGAACTGCCTAGCTGCAGGGTCGCAGGCTTTGCCAGCTGGAAGAGAGGACAGTGATCAGGCTGCAGTTACGGGATGGGGTGAAGGCTGGGGATGGGGGACAGTGGCTCTTAGAGCTTTGGGAGGCAGAGACGGCATCTCCTGTGCAAGGGGCCTTCTGGGGTGGAACAACAAACAATCCTCGTTCTCTAGGCACTGCTTTTATTATTATTACTATATATTTTTTGAGACAGTGTCTCACTCTGTCGCCAGACTGGAGTGCAATGGCATGATCGTGGCTCACTTCAACCTCTGCCTCCTGGGTGCAAGCAATTCTCCTGCCTCAACCTCCCAAGTAGTTTGGAATTACAGGTGCATGCCACCACACCCCACTAATTTTTATAATTTTAGTAGAGACAGGGTTTCACCATGTTGGTCAGTCTGGTCTCAATCTGCCTGCCTCGGCCTCCCAAAGTGCTAGAATTAAACTACACCTGACCTGTTTTTATTATTGATTTTTTTCTTTTTCTGTCACCCCCATGGGTTGTAGCCTGCTCCTTCTGGCTCAATCTCTGCCTCAACTCAGACGTCGCAACCCTGTCCCTACTGTGGGCCGTCTTCCCACTTCGAGTGCTGGTGATACCTGATGGCCAGCAGGTGTCCCCTCCGAAGAGACTGTGCTGTCCCCGGCCCCACCCAGTGACAGGCACAGAAGCCTCCTTCCTGTCCAGACCCGGCGGGCGCCGCTCCAGTGACCTGTCAGTGCTTGTCAGTCTGATGTCTTACTCAGCCTCCAAGGAGGGAGAACAATGGCACAATCATTTCACCACAGCCACAACCTCCCAGGTTCAAGCGATCCTCCTGCCTTGACCTCCCAAAGTGCTGGGATTATTGTTATGAGCCACTGGCCTAGCCTGCTTTTATTACTTAACAGAGTCAGCAGCTACCGTCTCTGGGACACCTAGTCTTGGTGCGTCTGTGCCCTGACCTGGCCTCCAGATTCATGGGCCAAAGCCCCAGGGCTCTGCTGTCCTACCCGAGCCCACCGGGAACCACAGCCTACAGACCGCACCTTCTACACAGGAGCAGACCCCACGGAGGGCCCCGGAGCTGCTGCGACCGTTCTTCCTGTCGTGGTGGGTGTACCGCAGCTTCCGGGCCATGGTGCCATCTGAGAGCCGCACTTCAATGTTGGGCAGATCTCGCCAGTCTGAGCCAGGGGCCAAGGGGATGTGCCGCATGCGGGCGGCCACCAATGCACTCATGTCCTGAAAGTGTGGGGGCCCAGCTGTCACCCTGTGTTAGCAGCATCCGAGCATCCATGGTGGGCTGGGTGCTGGGAACACCATGGTGACCAGGAAGGCCCCTGGGGCTCACGCCCATTGGGAAAGAGACAGTCAGGATGGCACACTTGGCTAAAGGCCATGGCAGGGATGTGGGGCAGTGCAGGGGTGGGGCAGTGTGTGAATCTAGGCTGAGCCTTTAGGGTGGGGGAGGGTCAAGAGCTGGTCTTGGCATCCTGGGAAAACATGTGGGTAGAGGCAGTGAAGGGGGAGGCAGGGGTGGGTGGGCAGTGGCTAGACACCATTCCAGACTGAGTTCAGGACTGTGGGAGCTCTGACACTCCCCATGACTGTGCGAGAGAAGCCAGGGGTCATGCACGGGCTGAGGACTCAGGGGGAAGAGCCTGGGATCAGATTCCACGTCCCCGCTGAGCCTTGGGCAGGCTCTGACTGTTCCCCTGAGGCTGCTGGGCTGGGCCTCAAGGAGGAGCTGCTCTGTAGGGGTGCCGTTACCTTACAGATGTGGTCCCTGAGGATGGGCTGGTACTGTGTGCCCCGGAGCTGCCTCTGGAACCAGGACTGAGGCTCCCCGTTGTAGGAGATCTCCAGCGCCGAGGCTCCGTTCCGCACCTCCGGCAGGTCAGACATCGTGTCTCGCACTGTGATGGTCCGGAAAGGACCCGAGCTCAACCTGCAACACAGCAGGAAGTTGACACCACTGGGGACACACGGAGCAGCTGTCCCCTCATCATGGGGGTCACCCCCTGCCTGCTCAGATGACCTTCTCCAGAGGTCACAGCACTGCCCAAGGTCACATGGGTGGCAGTGTGCCTTGGAGGCCATCTGCAAGGGGGATGGGGCTATGGTGTGGGCTTTGTGGACAACCACAGCCAAGTGTGCAGCCGACTTCTGCACACAGCATCTACTTGGGAGCAGATGACGCAGGGTTAGAACTAGAAACCGGGTGCAGTAGAGTGCCGTGTTGCAGGCTGGATGCCGTAGCATCCTCTCCTCCCCAAGCCTCATTCACCAGGGAGCACTCACGGGCCCCGTGAGCTACCGAGGCCTGCTCCGCAGCACACGGAGGAGCGATGGGGGCCACCTACCTGGTTATGTTGCTCACAAATTTCTTGTCGTCCACCACCACACTCAGTTGGCAGGCCCGGGGTGCAAACACATGCAGTGGCTCCGGGAATAGAGGGAGCTTCTCTCCAGGGGCCGCAGCCAGGATGATGGCCCGCCTCCGCGTCTGGGCCACGCCATACTGACCGGCCTGTGGGGGGACAGACAACCGCACCGTCAGTGAGACACCCCCAACTGGAATGGCCAGACACAGGCCTACGGTCAGGAGCCCAACTCAAGAGTGGCTGGCTGGTGTGGAGCACACCTGCAGAATCCCGTTACCCCCAGCAAGTGTGCTCCTCCTGGTCAGAGCAGATAAAGACCAAAAGCAGCTGAGCCCAAGGGGCAGCCACTGGGGACGATGGGAGCAAACCCTGCGGGCAAGTGCGGCCAGCTCTCAGAGCACTGCAAGGGCCCCAAGGTCTTAGCATTTGGGGAGAAGGCAGGCTCAGAGATGAGGATCCGTGCCGCTTCCCTGACGACTGTGGTCACAAGGACAGAGAAACCAGCTGCAACAGGTCTTATCTGGTGAGCCTGAGTCGCCCTGAGGCTGAACTGGGGGCAGACAGCCGAGTGCTTGCCCACTCAGGTTATCCTGTGCTAGCATCTGATCTGGGTAGCTGCTTCATTTTTATTTTTATTTACTTCTTAAAAACTTAATTTTGAGACAGTGTCGCTCTGTAGCCCAGGCTGTAGTGCAGTGGCACAATCTTGGCTCACTGCAACCTCTGCCTCCTGGGTCTCGGTTCAAGCAATTCTCCTGCCTCAGCCTCCCGAGTAGCTGGGATTACAGGCATGCACCACCATGCCCAACTAATTTTTATATTTTTAGTAGAGATAGGTTTCACCATGTTGTTCAGGCTGGTCTTGAACTCATAACCTCGTGATACGCCCGCCTCCACCTCCCAAAGTGCTGGGATTACAGGTGTGACCCACCACATCCGGCCTAGCTGCTTCATTTTTAGTTATGCCCTCAATCGCTGAGCTGATACAGAGGACTGAGGATGCTTTTCAGATAAGGCCTGGGCCCCACAGACAAACCCCATCCCTGCCCCTGCAGACACGGCTACCTAGAGTGCAACCCTTGGCCTCCTGTGGGAGTTTGTGTGCACAGTTACCTGAAGCACAACTGTCTTTCAGGCCAATCGAACAGCTGTGCCTACACATGGCTCTGAGCACCTCGCTTCCCCTCACCTGTGCAGACTCAATGCTACTCTGTGCTCTGTGGTGTGCTACTTGCCCTTCCCATCAAGGAAATGGAGCCCGGGAGCTGCATGTCAAGAAGCCCCTTGTAGCCAATCCTCCTGGGCATGTACGAGAACACAGCTGTAGAGATGCTAGAGGTGGACTTGTTGGGCACTGGCTGAGCATGCATCTCACTTGACCCAGCCAGCAAGACAGAGCATCATGCCAGCCTCTGCTGCCTGGATGGCAGGCCTGTGCCATTGAACCGTTTTCAGTAAGGGATGGTTGGCTGCAGGCCGCGTTACAAGTGGCCACATCTGTCTGCCCATCCCGGCCCCAGGGCCCACCTGCAGCACGCCAAAGGTGCACTGATAGCCCATGCGGACCAGGCAGCGGAGGGTGAGCTTCAGAACCATGGAGCGCTTGAAGGAGACAAAGTTCCTGACGTTCTCCAGGAGGAAGAACCGGGGCCGGTAGTAGTCACAGTAGCTGTAGTGGGTGGGAGAGACTGCAGGAGTCACCCCCACAGAGGGGAGAAGTGACCCAATGTGCTGGAAGTCCCTCATGAATGTTATCAAAGTCTCTCCCTATCGAGAGCTGAGCTCTGAACTTCTGGGGGCAGAGGCCTCAGTGCAGGGTGAAAATGACCACTGCTGACACGTGGCACAGCCCTCGGCTGTCTGGTCACAGGCAGGCAACACTGGGGGCTTCCACCCATTTACCTGAGGAAGGAGACCACCAGGGAGTTTTTGAACTTGGAGTAGGTTCGTGAGTTGAAGCGGTTCATGCCGCTGAAGCCCTGGCAGGGCGGCCCGCCACAAAGCATCTCCACATCTCCCTTCTGGGGCAGCCGCTGGCCGCGGGAGTTGGTGGTCTCCCCAGCCATGACCAGCTTCAGCAGGACGTTGCAGTCCTCTGTGAACACCGTGGAGCCGGGGTTGTTCAGCCGGAAGGCCTGGGCTGCGGGGTCCCACATCTCGATGGCCCACAGCGTCTCAGAGATGCCTGGCAAACCAAGGACGAAGGCACGCTTTCAACTCTCCAGGAGGAGATTCTTTTTTTTTCTTTTATTGAGATGGAGTCTCGCTCTGTCCCCGAGGCTGGAGTGCAGTGGCATGATCTTGGCTCACTGCAATCTCCGCCTCCCAGGTTCAAGCAATTTTTCCACCTCAGCCTCCTGAGTAGCTGGGATTACAGGCGCACACAACCACACATAGCTAATTTTTGTATTTTTAGTAGAGACGAGGTTTTACCATGTTGGCTAGGCTGGTCTCAAACTCCTGACCTCAGGTGATCCACTCGCCTTGGCCTCCCAAAGTGCTGAGATTACAGGCATGAGCCACCACACCCAGCCTCAGGAGATTCTTGAGTCAGGAAGGGGATGGAACGTGTTTCAGGTGGCACCTGCCTGATCCGGGCTCACCAGGTGTTCAGAGATGGAGCCTACGGATGCTTACCTGCTTGGTGGAATCCCTCTGACAACCCCCCGCAGCCAGAAAACACATCCAGGGTCCGCAGCTTGGGCAGCTTGATCTCGGTCTCCGGCTCACTTGGCTCACAGGCTTGGGACTTGGGCTTGCCCTTCCCTGGAGGGGGAGAAGCCAGAGACTAAACCCTCGTCAGAGTCCAAGTCCTACCTTGCTCTCAGCGCCTTGTTAATTCAGACAGCCTCACTGTCCCAGAGTCGTTAACACCAGAAGCGGTTTTACACTGAGTGATTGACGAGGCAGCCTCCGAGTTACAAAAGAATGACTTGAAAAGAAACCCAACAGTGACGTACCTTTTCCCTTGCCCTTCCCTTTGTTTCCAGGGCTACGAGCATGGTTGGGAGGATCTTCAAAGCTTTTGCTCCTCGCATTATAGGCCTGAAAAAGAGCACCGCAATCGTTTAGGAGGGAAACACACTGGTCTCCTCTCTAACACAAGACAGCAACTTGAGAGTCACTTAACTTCTCCCTCAGCGGGGCCATGACCAGTTAGCCACCAATAAGAGGAGTTTGATTTTGCTACAATGGAAACTTAAAACAACCCCTTTTATTAATACTAACATTTAATCTGACGCTGAAATGCCTGCAATTGTAAGCACTTGGACTACTTGTTCTAGAAGAGGAAAAAGTGCTATGCAGAGTCTGCTGCCCAATTGGGCTATCCTCATCTAAGCCTGGGGAAACATAGCTGTATTAAGAGAACACGGAAAGCCCCAACCATTTACAAGTCATTGGCTTGTTCAGCTGACTCGGGGGCCTCTCCATAACCAGGGCCACATGCAGTCATGTGGGCTGGGCCTGGATGTGGGTACCTAGCCCAAGGGACCCAGATGCAGGGGTGCCTTTTTCAAATCATGCTAAGGCAACAGTCAGGCTGCTGGAGGCTGCCTCATGGTCCTTAACATTTAGTTGCACCAGGATACTAAAACATTACATTCTCTAACAAAGCATTTTTTAAAAACCAGGAGTGTTAAATGCTGGAACAACTTGAATCTCACAGATCTGTTCTATGGAGAATCCTGCGACAACTGCAGCTTTGCAGGCACTGCCCAGACCCCTGCAAAACTCTCGCAGAACACCCTCACCTCAGCCAGCTACCCACTTCTTGCAAAAGCTATAAACCCTGCGGCCAAGCCGCCTTGTGCATAACCCAGTATCAGACTCCTTTCTGGCCAACTTTGACCCCGAAGCCTTCCCTCTAGCAAGCAGAGGCACCACCTCAAGGAAGTAGAATCGGTCGGGGCCGCCCATGGAGTACTCCTGGACGCACTCGGGCAGGTCCTCCCCGTACTCCACGGTGCAGCGACCCTGCACGGCCTTGAAGTCCACCACGGCCTCCTCATCGCTCCAGTAGAGCAGGTTGATGTCTGCATGGTGGCTCGCCGGGGTGGACTTGTGCGTGTTCTCCGGCCTGCGAGCGGGAGAGGCCTCGTTAGAAGCTCTCCTTTGTGGTTAGCTTATGCCAAACTAAACAGTACCACGTTCCTGGGGTGCCCAGGGAACTGCTGGGTAAAGAGCCCCCCCCCGCAGTTAGGGAGCTACCAGTTAAAGAACCCCCCAGTTAGGGAACTGCAAGGTAAAGACATCCCTGGTTAGGAAACTGCAAGGTAAGGAACCCCCATTTAAGGAACTTCAGGGTAAAGACGCCCTAGTTAGAGAATTGCAGAATAAATACCCCCCAGTTAGAGAGCTGCAAGGTAAAGACCCCCCAGTTAGAGAACCGCAGGTAAAGACCCCCCTCAATCACGGAACCACAGGGTGAAGACCTCCCAGTTAGGGAACCACAAGGTAAGGGACCCCCACCCCCATGCTTAGTTAGGGAACCACAGGGTAAAAACATCCCCTCCCCACATTAGGGGAGACCCCTCCCAGTTAGGGAACCACAGGGTAAAGACTCCCCTCCATTAGGTCAGCTTGGCTGCTTGCTCTGCACTCCTGGCCCTGCCCTGCTGTGCCCACCTCCCGGTAGCAGCCTCTCCAGAGTGTGTTTCTCTTGCCTGTACCACTCAGAACTCTGTTTTCTTTCCTGTTATTACAAAGGCTTCAGGAAATCTTTGATCTACGTTAGCTAAGAGGTGAGACAAGTATATACCTTTCTGTACAGGTTAGTTTCAGGTTCATGCATAATCACTGCCAGTTACTTGGGTCTTAGAAAAAGAAAATGGACTTAGGTCAAAAGCTTGGGAAAGAAAAAATCCCAGAGACAGAAAGGAGGACCTGGGAACAGGTGGGGACAGCGGGACAGAACCTGGACAGTTGCAGATGGAGTTTGGCAGGTTCTCTGGGGTGCCCAGACACTCTACCGCCGCTTTTTCTCTTGAGACAGCGTCTGGCTATCACCCAGGCTAGAGTACAGTGGTGAGATCATAGCTCACTGCAGCTTCAAATTCCTGGGTTTGAGTGATCCCTCCAGCCTCAGCCTCTCAAGTAGCTGGGACTACAGGCATGTGCCACCACGCCCAGCTAGTCTTTGCTACAGCACCCGGCCAGCTTAAGGGTTTCTTTTGGAAAAAGGGCTCTGCAGAATTATAATAAGGACCTAAAAGTGGGGGCTAGGAGCTAGAATTCTAGTCACTGTCAGTCCAACGATCATCAGAAACACTTGGAAAAACAGCTACTTCAACCTAACTTAGAACAACCGTGGGTGCTGTCACAACCCTGCTTCAGGCAGAGCCTTCTGGAAAAGCAGAGGCCTCAGCTGACCTATAGAACTTGTTGAGCCGGATCTTGATGTCAGTCTCATTGGGCCTGCCATTGCTCTTCTTGAGACAGAAGATCTCTTTGATCCTGCCGATTCGGTAGGGCTCAGGGGCATCCAGGTTGCTGCCTTTGATGTAGTCAGAGTACTTCCGGTAGTGCTCTGGGTACAGGTCCTCGTCCACAGGCTCCTTCCGTGGGCGTTTCACAGGGCTGGACAGCTTGATGCTGCGGAGAAGCACCCATTTGCTATCAGTGAACCTTCCACCTTGCAGTGCTCAGTTTGGCTGAGCTGACTGACAATAATCACTGAAAGTCAAACACCTGATGAATTAAGGCAGCTAGATGAGTACCCTAAGAAACGATTTAGCCTGAGTGCTGTGGCTGACTCCTGTAATCTCAGCACATTGGGGGGAGGCCGAAGCAGGTGTACCACAAGGTCAGAAGTTTGAGACCAGTCTGGCCAACATGGTGAAACCCCGTCTCTACTAAAAATACAAAAATTAGTCAAGTGTAATTAGTACGAACCTGTAATCCCAGCTACTTGGGAGGCTGAGGCAGGAGAATCGCTTGAACCTGGGAGGCGGAGGTTGCAGTGAGCTGAGATCGCACCACTGCACTCCAGCCTGGGTGACAGACTAAGACTCTGTCTCGGGGGGAAAAAAATTTAGCTGGAGATTCAGTCTCAAAGTTTGAAGCATGCATTCACCCTCTGCGCATTACTGGCTACAGTGGTAGCCGATACCGCTCAAATACCCCAGGCTCCTGCCTCCCGACTGCTTGGCATCTTGTGTTTCCTGGCATGTGAAGTGAGCAGAGGTAACCTAATAGCAAGTCACTGCCTGGGGAATGTCCTGTGTGTTTTCCCTTGGACTTGGAGACTGGCAGCTTCTGACTCAAGCCGCCCAGATATCCAAGGGACACAACAGGCGAAGCCCTCTGCTGACCCATGATGGGCACCTCGTGTGAGCGAGACAGCAGCTACTGAGCCTACGTTTCGCTCTGTTGCCCAGGCTGGAGTGCAGTAGCGCAGTCTTGGCTCACTGTAACCCCCGCCTCCCAGGTTCAAGTGATTCATGTGCCTCAGCCTCCCAAGTAGCTGGGATTACAGGCACCACCACGCCCAGCTAATTTTTGTATTTTTATTAGAGATGGGGGTATCACCATGTTGGTCAGGCTCGTCTCGAACTCCTGACCTTAGGTGATCCCCACCCCACCGTGTTGGCCTGCCAAAGTGCTGGGATTACAGGCGTGAGCCACCACGCCCAGCCACACCACTGAGTTCTGACTTTTGACACTCAGCTTTGCTCTGCGATGGCACTGCAGTCAGTCTATACTCCATGTTCTATGTTTGCCAGCTATGCCAATGTGATGGCTGGGGCAACAGCTGGTGTGGAGGAGTGGGGGATGTCTGTGAGGAGGGGGACACCACAAAGCCAGCCTGACTCTGTCTGGAGTGCCTTGGCCCCGGCTGCTCCAAGGGGGCACTCACTTGAATGTGAAGGCCTCAGGGGGCAGATATACGCCGTCACCAACTCGGTACAAGATGCCGTTCTTGGTGGCTGAGTAGTAGAGGACCCGGCTGTCCAGGTCCTCGAGCTGCTCCAGGACCCTGGGGATTTCTTTTTGCCTCATCTCAGCCAGACGAGCACAGCTCGCACAGAACCTGAAGGAAATGAAGGGACAGAAACATAAGGCCCTGAGGTGGCCGGCCGTGGCCGCAGAGGCTACTGCCAGCTTAATCCAGAGACTCTAGTGACCAAGAGAAATTATTTGCAGATGCTCGAAGGAAGTGGCTTTCTCGTGCTTTGTGTTCACATTTTGAAGGCACCGATTTGAGACCAAAGCCCAGAGAGAACAAAGCAAGAAAATCAAGCCAATCCCACTTGAGTCATAGATACAAAAACCCTAAGATATCAACAAACAGGATCTAGAATACGGTTAAGAATACACTATGCAAAACTACATTGAGATACCATCTCACGCCAGTTAGAACGGTGATCTTTAAAAAATCCGGAGACAACAGATGCTGGAAAGGATGTGGAGAAATAGGAACACTTTTACACTGTTGGTGGGAATGTAAATTAGTTCAACAATTGTGGAAGACAGTGTGGCGATTCCTCAAGGACCTAGAAATAGAAATTCCATTTGACCCAGCAATCCCATTACTGGGTATATATCCAAAGGATCATAAATCGTTCTACTATAAGGACACATGCACACGAATGTTCATTGCAGCACCGTTTACAATAGCAAAGACCTGGAACCAACCCAAATGCCCATCGATGATAGACTAGACAGGGAAAATGTGGCACATATACACCATGGAATACTATGCAGCCATAAAAATCGATGAGTTCGTGTCCTTTGTAGGGACATGGATGAAGCTGGAAACCAACATTCTCAGCAAACTCCTGACCAAGAACAGAAAATCAAACAATGCATGTTCTCACTCATAGGTGGGTGTTGAACAATGAGAACACATAGACACAGGGAGGAGGGGAGCATCACACACTGGGGTCTGCTGGGGGGAAATAGGGGAGGAACAGCGGGGGGTGCAGAGTTGGGGAGAGAGCATGGGGAGCAATGCCAGATATAGGTGATGGGGAGGAAGGCAACAAATCACACTGCCATGTGTGTACCTATGCAACAATCTTGCATGTTCTTCACATGTACCCCAAAACCTAAAATGCAATTAAAAAAAAGGACACACTATGACTAAGAGTCTCAAGCGGCTCAGTGAGGAACTCAATCTAGCAAAGACTCCTACTGTTCTCTCTAAAAAGGCTCAACAGGTATTTGAGGATGTTCAATATTATCCTTGACTAGTAAGCCCTTCAAGGAGAGTTGAAGATGGCCTTAAAAATAGAGAGCAAGGCCCAGCATGGTGGCTCATGTCCATAATCCCAGCCCTTGGGGAGGCCAAGGCAGGAGGATCACTTGAGCCTAGGAGTGTGAGACTAGCCTGTCCAACACAGTGAGACGCCATCTCCACATAAATTTTTAAAAAATTAACCAGGCAGGGTGGTGCATGCCTACAGTCCCAGCTACTCAGGAGGCTAAGGTGGGAAGATCACTTGAGCCCAGCAAGTCAAGGCTACAACGAGCTGTGACCACACCACTGCACTCCAGCCTGGGTGATAGAGGAATACCTTATCTCTAAATAAATAAACAAATAAAATAAAAATAGAAGCTGGGCTCAGTGGCTTACACCTGTAATCCCAGCACTTTGGGAGGCTGAAGAGGGCAGATCACCTGAGGTCGGTAGTTCCAGACCAGCCTGGCCAACATGGTGAAACCCAGTCTCTACTAAAAATACACAAATTAGCTGGGCATGGTGGCAGGCACTTGTAGTCCCAGCTACTTCAGAGGCTGAGGCAGGAGAATCGCCTGAACTGAACCCAGGAGGCAGATTGCAGTGAACCGAGATCACACCACCTGCGATTCTGGGTAACAAGAGTGAAACTCCATCTCAAAAAAATAAAATAAGAATAAAAAGAGATCAAGCCAAAGCCAGCACAAGGCTTATGGGAGAAGCGCAGATGCACCCAGGGAAGCCCTCTTGGCCTCCCCGGCTCGCCCTGATTGCCACCTGTTTCTCTGGGGGTGCTGACTGATGCTTTTAGTTGAAACAAGTGAGGTACAGAGATTAGAAAGAAGGTATGGGGTATTGGATGTAAAGAAAAAAGGCCTCCCTCAAAGCAGTCACCCAGTTAGAACAGAATCAAATAAAAGGTCTCATTTACAGAGGAAAATAACAGCCAAAAACACGCCAGAGCTGGGGCACACATGCTAAGAACACATGGGAAGTCTGGAAATGGGAAGATGAACCCTGTTCCTGAATAGAGAAACCTCTTACAAAGCCAACACCAGATCATCTACACACTTAAAGCAACTCCTGGCCAACTACACACTTGAAGCATCATCCATAGGCTGGTCTTTGATGAGCAAGAAATACTAAGTGGGGGGCTCCTGGGGGAAGCCAACCATGCAGAAGTGCACAGGAAACGGGAGCGATGCAAGCTCAAAGTGCATACTGTCCCCGAGCCAGGCCCCCGCGCTCACTTGAACTTGTTGTCCTCTGTTGGCTGGGTTTTCGGAGGGGATTCGAATCTCGCGTAGTCCTGATCGTACCATAGCTGATAGAAGTAGGTCTTCCCATCGTTCCCCTCCAGCAGGGACTCAGGATCCATGCCTCCCTTGGGAGATAAGAATGCGTGTCAGGCTGGGCACAGTGCCTCACGTCTGTAATCCCAGCTCTTTGGAAGGCTGAGCCAGGTGGATCACCTGAGGTCAGAAGATCGAGATCAGACTGGCCAATGTGGTGAAACCCCTTCTCTACTAAAAATACAAAAAACAAAAAAAGTTAGCCAGGCCTGGTGGCGGGTGCCTGTAATCCCAGCTACTTGGGAGGCCAAGGCAGGACAATCACTCGAACCCGGGAGGTGGAGGTTGCAGTGATCTGAGATCGCGTCATTGTACTCCAGCCTGGGCAACAAGAGTAAAACTCTGTCTCAAATTAAAAAAAAAAAAAAAATCAGAACAAAACAATGCACATCAGCAGTAACCCTGCATGGCAAGGCAGAGGCTCGCGAGGGGCACCAGGCACTCACCTCCATGGCCCAGTTTTCAGAGGGAGCCTTGTAGATGACCCTCACTTTGCTGTGGATGTATGAAAGCTGCATGTCCTCACATTCGTCCACCAGGAACAGCTCCAGAGGGTCCGACGTGGCCCCAAGGACCGTGTCTGTCCCAGCACAGAACCAGTGGGCATGAAACATCTGCCCATTGCTGTTGTCCTCCCACAGTGCCGTGACCCTGGAATTGGAACACGGGCATGGGGAGAAAGTTCTAACTTGGCCAGAGAATGTGACTGCGTCTGTGCAGGGGAACTCATCCTTGAATCAGTTTTCATCTAGGGCAAAAAGCTGCTGGTGCTGTTTTGGCAAAACAGGCTTGATGATGAGAAAGTGCACGCAGAAGTCAAGAAAAAACACAATGCAAACCTTGCTAGGTACAGCGGTTTTGATGAATCATCTGGAATAACAGAGACACAGTCCCCCACTTCCAGGGTTTCCGCATCAATGCACACCTTCTTATAGTAACTCTTCTTCCCGTCGGTCTGAAAAGGAGAGGATAAGTTCAGGGAGGATCATTTTGAGGGTCTTTGCTGGGCTTGACCAGCATGGTCCACTGTTACTTTATATAAGAACGTGACTCAATCTCATTAAGAAATCAATGAAGAGTTGTGGCTACAGAGAGCACCCTGTTCTACAAGGGTTTTGATAATAAATAAAAAATCAGAACATCCACCTTCCTTGGCTGGATGCTGCAGTCAAGGGCGTTCCCATCCCTCCCACCTCTGCTGTGCCACTCGGGTTCCCGCATTCAATTTTAACAGCACAGCCCCTAACACCTCACCGTGGTCTATAAGGCCACAGTCTGACCCCTGACCCCTGTCTTGCCTGTCACCCCCTGGCTCAGGCCACTCCAGCTGCAGGGGCCTCCCTTTTTTCCAACAAGCTCAGCTGACTGCCACCTCAGCGCAGCGTTCTCCTAGGTCTTCATGTGGCTAGCTCCTACCCCACCTTCTCCATCTCAACCCAGGTGTCACCTCTGAAAGGCCCTAGCCTCCTCCCCGGCCCCCACCCTGCAGGGGCACAAATGCCATGCACCAGTACCCATGTCTATCCTCCCGCAGGGGCTGAGCCATGGCCCACGCAGCCAGCAGGTGGCAAGCCTCATGCTTACATGAACTGATTGCATCTTTAATTTACGGACATCAGAGACGCAACACCGAGGATACTCACTCCTCTCCCTCACATTGTGGTAAACAAACTGACCCTCAGAGAAGCTGATGACCACAGATCGGAGGCCATCTGCTGGCGCTCCAAAAACACCCACCCCAGGCCTGAGGGGGATGTGACAGCTCTCTTGAAAACAAGCTATGAGGGGCCAGGCATGGTGGCTCCTGCCTGTAATCCCAGCACTTTGGGAGGCTGAGGTGGGTGGATCAATTGAGGCCAGGAGTTCAAGAACGGTCTGGCCAACATGATGAAACCCAGTCTCTACTAAAAATACAAAAAAATTAGCGTGGCATGGTGGTGCATGCCTGTAATCTCAGCTACTCAGAACGCTGGGGCAGAAGAATTGCTTCAACCTGGAAGGCAGAGGTTGCAGCAAGCTGAGATTGCACCACCATACTTCAGACTGGGTGACAGAGCAAGACTCTCTCAAAACAATATGGAAAAACAAGCTATGAGGGCTCACCTGCCTGATGCCCCTAGAACTGTGTCAAATGTCCATTTTGGAACATGAGGAGAAATGAGTCTTGTGGCCACACAAAAATGCCTTGCTGGTGCTGAGCCACGGAACATGGTCTTGGCCAGTCCTGCTCCTCTCAGGGATAAACAGGCAGGTTTCCGGTTGCCAGGGCTCAGGCTGCCCAAGAGGTCAGGTTGGCAAGATAATAGGAGGCAACCTGCTTATTGGGAGCACAGCCAACCAAGGGGCTCCAAGGGTTACCTTAACGGCTTCTCCAACCCAAGAGATGCGATTCTTGTTCTGTTTCTTTTTCTTCCCCTGGTGCATTTTTTTGGGTGATGGCATCTCTGGGATGTTATCATCGACTTCCTCATCGTCATCTGCCTCCTTCATGGCCATATTGGGACACCTGCAATGTCACTGGTTATACCTAAGGCCACTTTTCTAAGTGAGACCCACCGGGGCTGTTTTCCTCCTAACAGGGACAGGCCCCGGAGACAATGCCTAATGAAGGAATCCTGCTGTTGTCCCACACATGGCGGGGCCCTTCTGCCCTGGTGAATCCACCATCAGCCAGCAAGTCCTCTGCCATGGGAGGAGGACTCGGCCTGACCTACCTCCGCTCTTGGCAAGCCTGCTTGCTCCGTCCACTGCCACCAAATTTAACCATGTCCTTGCAGGCTTTACACTTTCCACACTCAGGCTGCTGACACACCTGAAAAAAATGGCATTAAAAAGGCAAATTAGGGCCAAGCACAGTGGTTCATGCCTGTAATCCTAGCACTTTGGGAGGCCGAGGAGGCAGATCACTTAAGATCAGGAGTTCCAGACCAGCCTGGCAAAATGGTAAAACCCCATCTCTTCTAAAAATATAAAAATTATCCAGGTATGGTGGGGTGCACCTGTAATTTCAGCTACTTGGGAGGCTGAGGCAGGATAATTGCTTGAACCTGGGAGGTGGAGGTTGCTGTGAGCCAAAGATCACTGCACTCCAGACTGAATGACAGGAGCGAAACTCCGTCTCAAAAAAGGAAAAAAAAGGTGAATCACACAGCCCTTAGTAACAATTAACCATGAGACAAATAGTAAATTAAGACTTTTAGGCTGGGCATGGTGGCTCATGTCTGAACCGGTACACTGGGAGGCTAAGGCAGGTGGATCACTTGAATCCAAGAGTTCAAGACCAGCCTGGGCAACATACTGGGATCCCATCTCTACAAAAGAATTAAAAATTAGCCAGGCATGGTGACAAATTCTTGTAGTCCCTGCAACTCGGGATGCTAAGGTGGGAGGATTGCTTGAGCTCAGGTGCTCAAGACCAGCCTAGGAAACATAGCAAAATCCCATCTACAAAATGTATTTTTAAAAAATTATCTGGTCATGGTGGCGTGCACCTGTGTTCGCAGCTACTTGGGAGGCTGAGGTGGAGGATCACTTGAGCCCAGAAGGTTGAGGATGTAGTGAGCTACCAACATGCCACTGCACTCCAGCCTGGATGACAGAGTGAAACCCACCTCAACAACAACAAAAAAAAAAAAAAAAAGAAAAAGAAAAAAAAAAAGGAAAACTTAAAAATGTGCATATTTGGTTGGGTGCAGTGGCTCATGCCTCTAATCCTGGCAGTTCGGGAGGCCAAGACAGGAGGACCACTTGAAGCCAGGAATTTGAGACTAGGCAACACAGCAGGATGCTGTCTCTACAAGAAAAAAAAAAAAAAAAGCAATATCCAACCTCATTAGAAGTATGATAGGTGAGTGAGAAATAAAATTCCCTTCCCATTCTCCAGATGGGCAAAGGTTAAGAAGCCAGATGGGCAGTGTGAGGACACAAGAATGCACACTGCTTGAATGATAAGTTGGTAAAACCATTTTGGATAGAAATCTTGATCAAAGTTAAGAATATGCACCCACAGCCTAGCACTACTACTTTTTTTTTTTTTGAGACGGAGTTTCACTCTTGTTACCCAGGCTGGAGTGCAATGGCGCGATCTCGGCTCACCGCAACCTCCGCCTCCTGGGTTCAGGCAATTCTCCTGCCTCAGCCTCCTGAGTAGCTGGGATTACAGGCATGCACCACCATGCCCAGCTAATTTTTTGTATTTTTAGTACAGACGGGGTTTCACCATGTTGACCAGGATGGTCTCGATCTCTTGATCTCGTGATCCACCCGCCTCGGCCTCCCAAAGTGCTGGGATTACAGGCTTGAGCCACCGCGCCCGGCCTACTTCTAAGCAGATACACTGACGAGAAGCTTTGCTCAAGGATGCTGCTGTATATTTATAATCCTGAAGAGGTGCCTATTATTGAGGAGTAAATTAGGATATTCATTTAATGAAATACTACAGAATACTCAAAATGAAATAACTAGATCTACCTGTGTCGACACATAACAGTTGTATAATTAAAAACAAAAGATTTAAGGGCCGGGCACAGTGGCTCATGCCTGTAATTCCAGCACTTTGGGAGGCTGAGGTGAGCAGATCACTTGAGGGCAGGAGTTCAAGACCAGCCTGGCCAACATGGTGAAATCCTGTCTCTACTAAAAATACAAAGAAACTAGCTGGGCATGGTAGCCCATGCCTGTAATCCCAGCTACTTGGGAGGCGAAGGCTGAGGCCGGATAGCTGCTTGAACCTGGGAGGTGGAGGGGCTGAGACTGCACCACTGCACTCCAGCCTGAGCAACAGAGTGAGACTCTGTCTCAAAAAAAAAAAAAAAAAAAAAAAAAAGGGTTAACTGAGAAAAGAAAGAATGGCGAGGATATGCAGGCTCCTGTTAAGGGATGCCACGGGGATCAAAGGCAAAGGCCTGAAGCCAGTGTTCATCCAAAAGAAAATCAAGTGATAGGTATCAAATTTACCTGGTCTCTGGGTCATAGGACTAGGTTGGTTCCTTCTGAGGAAAGTAAATATAGATTTTTAAAACTCACAAAAAGGGAGGCCTCCTAAGGGCCTTAAATCTAAGTTGGACAAAGTGTCCACTTAGGTGTGAACTCCCCCTTAGCCCTCACACGGGACCCTTTGAACAGTGAGATGCAGGCACAGCAGAGCCACCCAGAAGCCAGGCTCTTCAGTGAAGGCCAGTGGAATTATCAGCAAAGCACCCAAGCACGCCTCTGTGGATATCTGTCTTATCGATGTTCCATGAAGCATGCAGGGTCCTCCCAGACCACTAACTAATTTCTGTCTCAGGGGTCACATTTGAGCAGTCAGAGTCTCAAGCCACAGGGAGAAAGATGGAACCATCCACAGATCAGGCCAGAGGCTGGGCCGCTTTAGGGGAGCGGGAGCCCCCACAGGCAAGGTTACCTCGCAGACGCCACACCGCCGGCGCTTAAAGGCATTCTCCTTGTCTTCTCTGTCATCCTTTTCAATTTGCTCTGAGAAGAAAGTGTCGAAGATCTGGTAGACCAGCTTGGTGGTGGTGGCTTTTGTGGGTCCCCTGTCCTTCTCCCTGGTAGAATGCCTGATGGTCTGCCGCCTTGCCTGGGCTCGCCTACAGGAGAGGTTCCAGCATCTCAGAGGACTGGGACAGAGGACATGGGCCACGCTCTACCCTCCCGGTCCCTGGTCTTCACTCTCATCCCCGCCATGCCTTACCTCTGTCCCAGCGTGACTCCAGCCAGCTTGATCAGGTCCCGCATGCAGGGCGTCAGGAAGATGGGCTGCTCGTCGCTGTCCCCAGCCTCGTCGTAACTCTCTACCTGCTCCACCACAAACTGTGCGTGTCGCAGGAGGGAGTCCTCCGTGAAGCGATTCAGGTTGAGGCCGGAAGGAGGAACCGTGGTCTTGAAAGACAGAACAGGTTTCTCTCATGCTTAAGCCAATCTGGCCTAGATCGAGCTGAAGGCAAGTTTCGGTGGGAATCCTGGATGGTGAGGAACCTCCATCTCTTACCTCAATCTTATTGATCAGATCCTCGTAGGTCGAGTCGGAATTGCTCTGCAGGAACTCCACCACGATCTTGCTGATGTAGATCTTCTCCTGCATCAGCCCAAATATGGGCGCATACTCAGGGCTGGGATCCATCAGAATGTACTCGGCGAACGCTGGGGTGAACAGAGTTGTGAAAAAGGAATTGGAATCTGATGGCACCTATGGTGGCCACAGAGCAGGGAGGAGTCTACCAAGCTCACCCGACAATCTGTTTTTTTTATTTTGTTTTTTTTGGGACGGAGTTTCGCTCTTGTTACCCAGGCTGGAGTGCAATGGCGCGATCTCGGCTCACCGCAACCTCCGCCTCCTGGGTTCAGGCAATTCTCCTGCCTCAGCCTCCTGAGTAGCTGGGATTACAGGCACGCGCCACCATGCCCAGCTAATTTTTTGTATTTTTAGTAGAGACGGGGTTTCACCATGTTGACCAGGATGGTTTCGATCTCTTGACCTCGTGATCCACCCGCCTCGGCCTCCCAAAGTGCTGGGATTACAGGCTTGAGCCACCGCGCCCGGCCAATTTTTGTATTTTTAGTAGAGATGGGGTTTCATCACATTGGCCAAGTTGGTCTTGAATTCCTGGCCTCAAATGATCTGTCCGCCTTGGCCTCTCGAAATGCTGGGATTACAGGTGTAAGCCACCGCACCTAGCCAAGACCTGCTCTTATAACTGGAGAGTCTGTTCCAGAGCCAGTCTTAACTGATACAAGAGGCTACCCCAACTGAACCCGCTAAAGTTCCCACACAGTCACATGGCATTCTGCAAGCCTGTTGAGAATTCCCACCAGAGCCCAGCCAAACCCCAGGAAGGAGAATACAAAGGCCCCCTTTTAGACCCCGGGCCAGCCTATGATGGGCCACACACTTACAGGTGCTGAAGCCAATGAGGGCCTTTTCACCTCCATCAAAGCCAGTGATCCACCATTCATTTATGGGGCCAAGATTTTTGCCATTAACACCACCTAGAGCAGAAAAAGAAAGTTTCCCCAAAGGAAATGGCCTAAGGGCTCTGACTCACATCTCAAACCCAGGAGGGTACAGAGGCCCTCCAAGTGCCCAGCTCAGCAGACATCCCATCAGCCAGGTCAGTGCTCCTCAGTCACCAGGGTGACTTGGCCTACAGCTGTTCCTGGCACAAAGTCTCATGCTCTAATTTTAAAAGGCAGTAGCTCCAGCTGAATATTGCTTTGTATGTTTCTATTTATATATGTGTGTGTATTAATATTATTTTTTTGTACAGGCAGGCTCTTGCTATGTTGCCCAGGTTGGTCTTAAACGATCCTCTGGCCTCAGACCTCTGAAATCCTTGAATTTCAGATGTGAGTCGCCATGCCTGGCTGTTTTTAAAGTGTACCCAAACATAATCCTGGACCATTCCACTTACCTTCAAGAGATGGGTCATCATCATAGATTGGTTTTGCTGAACCAGAAAAGAAGAGTTCGATATTCTTCTCGATGAGGCCAGTGTCGATGGGACACAGGTGACCATGCTTACAGTACACGCTAGACAGGAAACAAGGCACACACTTACCAGCTAAGCCTTGAAGGCAGGTCATGGTGTAGAGTTCAGATCAGGTACCAGGAAATGAGACAATGCAAGTCCGACACTTACGGTTTGTTTTTGAGACGGAGTCTTGCTCTGTCCCCCAGGCTGGAGTGCAGTGGCACAATCTTGGCTCACTGCAACCTCTCCACCTTCTAGGTTCAAGTATCTCTCCTGCCTCAGCCTTCTGAGTAGCTGGGATTACAGGCCCGTGCCACCATGCCCAGCTAATTTTTGTATTTTTAGTAGTGACAGGGTTTCACTATGTTGGCTAGGCTGGTTTCAAACTCCTGACCTCCAGTGATCCACCTGCCTTGGCCTCCCAAAGTGCTGGGATTACAGGTGTGAGCCACCGTGTCCAGCCCCGATGCTCATTTTTTGGTTGCGGAACACTAGATTAAGACAGTGTTATATCACCCAGAGTTTCTACCTTATTCTCCCACCCAAGCATCAAGGGTATATGTGTTTGCAAGAGCAATACCAAGAGATCAGACTTACAGTGTGGGAAATAGTGGTTTCTAGAACTCTCCACTATGCTGCGCAGCCACCACCTCTATTCAGCTGCAGGACATTTCCGTCACTCAGACGTTAATAAAGCCTCATTCCCATTAAGCAGCATCTCTCCAGACTCCTCCCAACTGGCCCCTGAACCCCAACCCTCTGCAACCACCAATCTGCTTTATATATCTATGAATACTCTTATTTAAGATACCTCGTATATGGTTAATTTTATATCATATGAGTTAGATCTCAATTTAAAAAAGAAAGCAGGTTACAGAACAGTGTGGAAAAAGGATGTGGGAGGGAAGGATTTCTGTCTCCTTTTGGGCATAAATCTCCAACACGGTGTGGGGGGCACCCTTGACATTTGGGAGCACGTTTCTTAGGGAAGACAAAGAGACCAGATGTCAAACTTAAGGAAAAAGATGTGAACTGGGGGTTCTGCTCACGAACCTACTCATCTAGACACAAAGGCCATACCCCCTCCCAGCCGAAGGTGCTGGGTTATCCTCAGAGCCCCTATGTAGGGGTCTGCACAGGTGTCTGGACAACACCCCTCACAACACTCACTTAGCTTTGTGCCTTGGAGACCAGAAATGCTCAAACAAAAAACGAACACCTCCAGTGGAGCTCCCCTACTGTGTGCCAGGCATGGCAGACAGAAGAGATGGCAGCCCCGCCCTTAGGATGAAAAGCCCAGAAGAAGAGACAGACGGATAAAGACAGCGAGGATCAACGGAGGGCCAACAGAGGAGGGGATCCTGCTCCCCACTGCACAGATGAGCCGGAGGCTCTCTTCATACAGGAGACACATAGGGGAGAGAAGCTCTAAATCCCAGGCAGGGGCAGGACCCACCAGTTCCCAGGCCAGACCCCACCCATGACTGGCTTCCATGCGCCACTTTCAGGTCAAGTACAGCAGTACGGAGAGTCCCTAAATAACCCAGGCAGTCCAGCTCCAGTAGAGAAGGAATATGACTTCTGGGAACTGTCCCCCACGCCACCATCCCACCCTTCAGGAACGAATCTATGACAGACCTCAACTCAGGGAGGAAGCTGAGACACTCAGGCCTCTGACAGCCCCAGCCCCAGGCTCCCCTAAGTCTCTGTCCTGATGAAGGCCAGAGGCAGGCCCGACAGTGTGCTTGCCAGCTCTGCCCACCACAGGACGCCTCATTCGCACCAACAAGAAGAGGTGTGTGGCCCTGCTTTGGGCCAGGCCTAGGGGGCTAGTGGTTGCTGGTAAACGCAACAACATCTCTATCTGGATCAGGATCCCAAAGAAGGAGAGGGAGGGAAGCCACCATCAGCCAAGCACAGAGAGCGTGTAGATGCCTTCCAAGCGGGTGCAGGAACTGCTACTGGGGGTGCTTCCAACAGGGGCCCCCAAGGCACTCCCCCTCCCGTTCACAGAGACGGAAAACACCACCCAGGCCTAAAAGGAGGCAGGGCCATTCCTGGAGCTGAGGCATTTCCCACAAAGAACAACGTGAAGCCCTGGAGGGTAACTGCACCCACAGGGAAAGGGAAAAAAATAGGCCGGGAATGCCTGAGAGCCCTGGGCCTCTGCCCACTCAAGAGCTGAGGTGAGCCTTGGCGAAGGTATGGGCTGGACGCTCCAGGCACCCTCCCTCAGAGGACACTAAAGCCCTATGTGGGCCCCAACCCACCAACCACCACACCAGCCTCGCCATTCACCTTCCACAGCTGGCACAGGCCCCTCCGAGCCCTGGTACTCATGCCCCCTTCTACCTGGAGGGCCCCACTCTGCCATCCCCTGGGCTGCTTCTCTTGCAGGTCACCAAGGCCTTTACTGAAGTCATTGCCTCTCCTGTCTTAACAGAACTTATTCCTCCCACTCATTCTCTCTGCATGGCACCAGGCTTTTTAAATCTGTCATGGTTGTGACTACCTGACAGGTACCACGGAGCCAGCTCCATAAAGCAGAACCTGAGCAGCTACATCCATAACACCTAGATCACTGGTACCTAGCACAGAGTAGGCCTTCATCTCAGTGTGTGACCTTCAGGGTGTGGGCAGAATGGAAAGGTAATATATGTAGTATAAAAACCTAAAAACTAAACCAAAACAAAAAAGAACCAGCAAAGGTCTACTGTCCCTTCACCAGCTTTCCACAGTGGCTCTCTGAGACGGAGTCTCACTCTGTCACCCAGGCTGGAGTGCAATGGCACCATCTTGGCTCACTGCAACCTCCACCTCCCGAGTTCAAGAAATTCTCCTGCCTCAGCCTCCCGAGTAACTGGGATTACAGGTGCGCACCACCACCCTCGGCTACTTTTTGTATTTTTAGTACAGACAGGGTTTCACTGTGTTGGCCAGGCTGGTCTCTAACTCCTGACCTCAAGTGATCTGCCTGCCTCAGCATCCTGAAGTGCTGGTATAGGAGTGAGCCACTGCATCCAGCCCTCCACGTTGGCTCTTAACCAAGAAGTGTTAGCTTAAGACATGTTGTAGGTCAGGCACTAAAAGATGTCACCAGAATCATAAGCCCGTAGGGGCCTCTGGGGAAGTGCCTCCTCCCACAAAGCAAACATGCACACCAAAGTGCAATTACCTGAAGCACGTTAGTTTGTGTTGGGGAAGTGCCTCGTAACTCTCAAAGCCGGACTCATTGGCGTCAAAGATGGACAGCTTCTCATTTGTCAGCATCTGCGGCTCATCCACCTGAAGGACATGGGGCTGGTGAGCAGAAGGACAAGGGACGGGCGGTGGAAGGCTGGGAAGAGAGCTGCACGTACCGCATCTGGTGGGTGCTGCCCATATTTGAGGTCGGGGTCGTCCAGGTACTGACCGCACTGAATGCACTTGGGAGGGTGGGTCTGTAGGAGCAGGAACACAGATGACGGCGCTCAGAAAGCCGCTCCCAGCCACCTCGTGAGCACCGCCACCAGCTTTATTCCCATCCAGGCATGTACCTTAGAGCTGACTACTGTTTTGGTGCGAGCCATTTTTTTCTCCGTCCTGGGGGAAAAAGCACAAGATCATTTAATAGTTTCAGAAAATATCAACATCGCCCCTGTGAGGTTTCTGCCTGAGGTACCTGGCACAGGGAGGCCCTGGCTGCTGTGAGGCCCAGGTACGAGGTCACAGTGGCTCTTCGCCACAAGGCCGTCCTGCCTGACGCAGCTTGGTCCCATGTTCACCAACCCAATCCAAAATGAGCCAAAAGTTGCTCCCCAAGGTTGCTCTGGCAATTACTAAAACCCCTTCCCTTTTCTTCTAGAACCATAATTTTAACATTACCATCAGCTTTGGATAATGCCAGGAATAAATTCTTACGGTTCTTTGGGGGTCGTTTTGCGTCTCTTCTCCTCCTGCAGGGAAAACAGGAGTAAAGGATACAAGAGCGTTTTACGCCCAGATAGTGCTTTGGTCTTAAGAACTTTGTGTATGTGATTATCATAAAACAGACAGATGGGGAGGGAGGCAGTGAGAGGACCAGCAGGTGTGCTCTTACTCACTCCACCACCTGAACTTGTATAATCAAAAATCTTATAGCCAGGCCTGGCATGGTGGCTCATGCCTGGAATCCCAGCACTCTGGGTGGCCAAAGCACACAGATCATTTAAGGTTGGAAGTTCCAGACCAGCCTGGCCAACAGGGCGAAATCACGTCTCTATTAAAAATAAGATTAGCCAGACATGATGGCGGGCACCTGCAATCCCAGATACTCAAGAGGCTGAGGCAGAAGAATGGCTTGAACCCAGGAGGAGGAGGTTGCAGTGAGTCAAAATCCTGCCACTGCACTCCAGCCTGAGGGCAGAGTAAGATTCCATCTCAAAAAAACCCAAACAAACCAACCAAAAAAAACCACATTAGATGGGAAGCTGAGAGGACTTTGTGGATGGGTCAGGCGGACAGTACATTAACTCAACAATCAGTTTCACCAAGAAAGACAACTGTGCTTCCTGTGTGATGCAGAACACACACAGCACTATTTCAAAAGTTCTATAGAGAACAACAACAAAGCATGTGCTCAAGCAGCCTGCAGCAGACAGGGCTACAGGGAGACGTGACAGGCAAAGTCCAGAACCCCAGAAACTACAGATAACCTTCCACAAGTTACAAGTATATGAAGGTGTGGGAGAACTACAGATGAAACATTTAGGGTACTTCTCAACCAAATCCATTATATAAACCTTGTTTGGGTCCTGATTCAAATAAAATGTCAAAAACAAACAGACCAGGCACAAGTGGCCCATGCCTGTAATCCCAGCACCTTGGGAGGCCAAGGCAGAAGGATCACTTAAGGCCAGAAGTTCAAGACCAGCCTGGGCAACATGAAAAATAAAGCAAAAGAAAAATAAGGCCTTTACCTTTTCATCCTCATCTTTTTCATCAGAAATCTGTGGACTTGCTTTTTCAGGTTCTTTTTCTTCAGGCCTCCGTTTGGCAGCTCTGCAGGTGAACAGATACACAGCAAGCAGCAGCTTAGAAACACTAACCACATCACCAACTAACACGGAAAATGACAAACTAATGCCTCCCCAGGGGAAAGCAAGATACCCATGGGAGCCCTACAGGCACACTGCCGGCTTGTCATCCTGAGAAGAGGCCTTCAGAGGCCCCAGGGTCCCTGCACCTGTCTACGTCACCACAGGTTTCTAGAACAGGCATTTATTTTATTTATTTTTTTTGAAACAGTTTCACTCCTATCATCCAGGCCAGAGTGCAGTGGCACAATCTTGGCTCACTGCAACCTCTGCCTCCTGGCTTCAAGCGATTCTCCTGCCTCAGCTTCCCAAGTAGCTGAGATTACAGGCGCCTGCCACCACACCCAGCTAATTTTTCTATTTTTAGTAGAGACAGCGTTTCACCATGTTGGCCAGGCTGGTCTCGAACTCCCAACCTCAGGTGATTCACGCCTCAGCCTCCCCAAGTGCTGGGATTACAGGCGTTAGCCACCACACTCAGCCTAGCACAGGCCTTCTGCTGGTTTAGACGACACAAAGGCACAAGCATTTTAACCACTTACAGATCTTTGGGTTGACTTCTGTGCTTCTTCTCATCCTAATAGAGAAAAATAGAAACGAGGTAGAGAGATGAAGAAGGGAAAAAATTAGTTTCTGAGCCAGAGTGAGACAAAATGCAAACAGCAAAAATTACAGGTTATGGATCCCAGCACTGTGGAGCTGGAGGACAGGCAGGCCTAGGAAGATCTACCGGGTACACAGGAGGCTTCACTTCCCCCACTTAGTTTCCTACCGGATACAAACAAGCGAGCACTAAACCACCTCCTAGACTAGGGCTTGGCAAACTGTTTTTGAAAGAGCCAGAGGATAAGTATTTTCAGCTTTGCCGACCACATGGTCTGTGTCAGGATGATCGGTCTCTGCCACAGTAGCACAACAGCACCCACAGGCAAAATGTAAATGAAAAGCATGGCTCTGTTCCAATAAAACTTTATTTACAGGCTGTGTACAGTGGCGTGCACCTGTAATCCCCGCACTTTGGGAGGTTAAAGTGGGAGGATTGCTTCAGGCCAGGAGCTCGAGGCCAGCCTGGGCAACACAGTGAGACCCCGTCTCTACAAAAAAATAATTTCTTTTTTTGAGATGGAGTTTTGCTTTTGTTGCCTAGGCTGGAATACAATGGCATGATCTCGGTTTACTGCAACCTCTGTCTTCTGGGTTCAAGCTCTTCTCCTGCCTCAGTCTCCCAAGTAGCTGGGATTACAGGCACACACCACCATGCCCAGCTAATTTTGTATTTTTAGTAGAAATGAAGTTTCACCATCTTAGCCAGGCTAGTCTCGAACTCCTGACCTTAACTGACCTGCCTTCCTCAGCCTTCCAAGGTGCTGGGATTATAGGCATGAGCCACCATGCCGGCCCTCACATCCCTTTCTACCAGGAGGCAAAAGTGCTGGCAGTGTGAGCACAGGCCCCTGCCAGTTTCTGATAGAGGGCAAGGAGTAATGTGATTAGGCAACTAAGCTTTCTCCAGTCTGAAGGGATCCCAGGCAAGTACCAACAGTAAGGTGACCAATATCTGGACAGAAGAGGTGAGGGACAGTAAGGCGTCACAGTGGGAGGCTGGAGGCCATACCAAAGTTCCCCTGTTACGGGGTGAGGATGGAGGCCCACTGGCGGCCAGGTCAGAAGTCAGGGTACTGGCCACCCACCAAGCCCGTAACTTTGGGCTCCACTCCCTAGAACACAACAGGCAGAAACCCATAGAGACCCTCTTGGTGTCTTCAGCCTCTCTTAGATAGGGATGCGCCGCCTCTCGCCGCCCCCCCCGCCCACCAATGACCTAGCTCCCCCCTTCCCTAGCGTTCAGGCAGGAGAGCCTGCAGCCCACCTGGCCGTCCTGTACTTTGACAGAGGCCCAGCTGTGCTCCACATGACGCTTTAGGGTTTAAATGTATGCACTTGGCTGAACTAGACTGGGGAGGCTGGCAGGGGGAGAGCTAGTCTCCGATAAATGTAGGAGGCTGGTAAAAAAATCGAGGTGTGGCTGACAAGTGCGTCAGAGCTGACATGTATCAAGGCTTCTCGGCAATTAGGCCTCAAGAGAGTATGATTCACACACGTCTCAGCCCAGGCGCACACAGACCCTCTCTAGGGCAAATGAGAGGACAACTGTGTTCACTGGGCATTGGGCACAGGGATGTAGCCACAAATCCCAGCCCCCAGACAGAGAAAAAGAATCTGGACAGCCCCATGGAGCCTGGGTGGATGGGGCTGGACTTGAACCCAGAGCCCCATCCTGCAACCTCCCGCCCAACCGAACAGGAGCAGAAGAATAAGGGGGAGTTCAGAAACAAAGATCCCACCCTTACTTTCTCCTCTCCATCTTCATCCACATCAGCATACATGCCTGCCCTGGCTTCTCTGTCCGGCTCCTCCTTCCATTTTTGTTTGGGTGTTCTATCATAGAAGACAACACACGCGCAGGCTTGGTCAGCTCGGGGACCCTGCACCGGGACCAACAGGCTCCCAGGGCTGACAGAGGCTCCCCTCCAGGTTCAGAGGACAGGTGGCCTCTTCACTGCAGGAAACTGAGGGCATTTACTACTACGTCAGGACTCATGGTCCTCAAGAACACCTTCAACACCCCACCTAAATGTTGGTCAGAGATGCAAAAAAACAGAAAAGGGAATGCCCTGATTTCTGTGGCCTGATGGGAACCCAGCCTGCAGTGGAGGAAGACTCATAACTGGCCTGCCCAGGTTTAGCAGAGCTGGGCTGATATGCGATCTGTCAGTCAGTGACTAGACAGCTGACTACACATGGGTCTGAGTCTTCACCTCTCCCTCTGCCATGGCCCTGCCGCTCAGGAGGGGTATTCTGCCCACCTCTGGATTCAGGCTTAGTCTCAACATCTGCTTCAGCTAATTGTTTTTTTTTTTTCCCCCAAGATGGAGTCTTGCTCTGTCACCCAGGCTGGAGTGCAGTGTTATGATCTCAGTTCACTGCAATCTCCACCTCCCTGGTTCAAGTGATTCTCCTGCCCCAGGCTCCCAAGTAGCTGGGACCATGCACCACCATGCCTGGCTAATTTTTTTGTATTTTTAATAGAGACCATGTTGGCCAGGCTGATCTTGAACTCCTGACCTCAAGTGATCTACCTGCCTCAGTCTCCCTAACTACTGGGATTATAGGTGTGAGCTATTGCACCCGGCCCAATTTTTTTTTCAACAGAGGTTTGAAAAAGTGCTACTTTCACTTTTGCCCTCATGCCCTTGCACAGCCACAAGCATCTATCCAGGCTGGCCAAGTAGTGAAGGCAGAGGTAGGTCAGCCCAGCCACCCCCATTAAGCCAGCTCAAGATCAGTCAACAGCCACCAAGCCGCAGACAGGCAAGCTTGACAAATGCACACTGTTCTAGGCCTCTGGCCTTGGGGCCATTTGTCACACAGCATTTTCACGGCGATAGGTAACTGACACAGCTGCTCACTCGATGGCCTTTCACTACCACACGACACACAGCTGTGTGACCAACCCTGAGGAGGGCCCAGGGGTCAGGAGGAACAAAATCGAAGACAAAGTCACCCTGTAATCCCAGCAGTTTGGGAGGCTGAAGGAGGAGGGTCACCTGAGGTCAGGAGCTCAAGATCAGCCTGGCCAATATGGCGAAATGCTGTCTCTGGATTCAGGCTCAGTCTCAACATTTGCTTCAGCTAATTGTTTTTTCTTTTTCTTTTGAGATGGAGTCTCACTATGTCGCCCAGGCTGGAGTGCAGTGGTGTGATCTTGGCTCACTGCAATCTCCACCTCCCAGGTTCAAGTGATTCTCCTACCTTGGTCTCCCAAGTAGCTGGGACCACAGGCATGATCCACCATGCCCGGCTAATTTTTTTGTACTTTTGTTTTTAAGTGTTATTTTTAAATTTAGTATTTTTAAATATTAAATATTTGTGTCTTTTTATTTTTAATTTGTATTTTGTATTTTTGAAAACAAAAATTAGCTGGGTATGGTGGTATGTGCCTATAGTCCCAGTTACTTAGGAGGCTGAGACAGGAGAATCGCTTGAGCCCGGGAGGTAGAGGTTGCAGTGAGCCAAGATCACGCCACTGCACACCAGCCTGGGTGACAGAGCGAGATTCCTTCCCAAAATAAAGTTACAATTAAAGAAGCTAACTTCAGCCTTCACTGCAGGGCAGTCTCGCCTTTCACAAGTAGAAGTTGCCCAAATAAGAGGTGTATAATTAGTGCCCATTGTTCCACACCAACACGTTACTTTACCAGAATACTTAGGCTAGCAATTCAGTTTCACAACATAAAACACAAAGGCAGGTTCGCTGTACTTACAGTTCTTTGGTTTGACTCCGGAGTCTCTTGTCTTCCTAAGTTGGGGGGAAAAAAGACACGTTAATTTTTTTTTATTTTGTTTGGATCTATTAAAGTGTCCTATGGAAATAAAACACCTGAACTTATCCTAGAGTCCAGTGGTGGGAGTAAAGACAGTCTACCAGCCAGGCACAGCGGCTGACACCTGTCCTCTCAGAACTCTGAGAGGCTGAAGTGGGAGGATCACTTGTGCCCAGGTGTTCAAGACAGCACTTTTCTTCGTCAGTGGGGTAAGTAGAAAGGAAATGAAACTTTTAGAAAGGAGATGCTACAACACTGCTATTTAAGTATTTTTACTTCAAAATTCTTCTGCCACCTGTCATCAGTAAGTGTTGATGGCCTCACAGAAAGTACCCTTATTACAGATCTCCACTTTCCATATAAAGGAATGAAGTAGGATGGCCCAATCTGGAAAGTAGCTCCAACACAACAACACATCCAGTGAGACTGCATTTATTCATTTATTTATGAGATGGTGCCTCACTCTGTCACCCAGGCAGAGGACAGCAGTGCAATCTTGGCTCACTGTAACCTTTACCTCCTAGGTTCAAGCAATTCTCCTGCCTCGGCCTCCCAAGCAGCTGAATTTACAGGTGCACACCACCATGCCCGGCTTATTTTTTATTTTTGGTAGAGATGGGGCCAGATTAGTCTTGAATTCAAGTGATCTATTCACTTCAGTCTCCCAAAGTGCTGGCATTACAGGCATGAGCCACCACACCCAGCCTGAGGCTGCATTTAAAGAACCAGACATGGCCCAGCATGATGGCCCACACTTCTAATCCCAGCACTTTGGGAGGCTGAGGTGGGTGGATCATGAGGTCAAGAGATCGAGACAATCTTGGTCAACATGGTGAAACCCTGTATATATTCAAAATACGAAAATTAGCTGGGTGTGGTGGCGGGCGCCAATAATCCGAGTTACTCAGGCGGCTGAGGCAGGAGAATCGCTTGAACCTGGGAGGCAGAAACTGCAGTGAGCCAAGATAGCACCACTGCACTCTAACCTGGTAACAAAGCAAGACTGTCTCAAAAACAAACAACAACAACAACAAAACTAGATACATCTTGCCATAGAAGAACCAGGCAAAGCAAATCCGACCCTTGGAAACCCTCCATGTGGTAGTTTGGGAAGAGATCACAAAGGTTGCTGGTATTAAGACACACATGGCAAACCTTCCTACTGCCAGAAAGAGATCCTGCGCGTGTGCCTAAAGGTGAGCGATTTCAATCTTGCCCCAGGTTCCTTCTTTGCGGGGTGGTGGTTGAACTAGCCCATTAGGACTGCTTGTTCTGAAACGAACTCCAGGTATGCACTGATTGCAACTGCTGTCTAATTTAACTAGAATCAGGGTAGGAAAGGTGATCAATGAAAGACCAACCTCGGCTGGGTGCGGTGACTCACGCCTGTAGTCCTAGACTCTGGGAGGCCAAGGTGGGTGAACTCCTGAACCTGAGGTCAGGAGTTTGAGACCAGCCTAGCCAACATGGCGAAACCCCGTCTCTACTAAAAATACAAAAATGAGTCAGGCGTGGTGGCAGGCTCCTATATTCCCAACTACTCGGGAGGCTGAGGCAGGAGAATGGTTTGAACTTGGGAGGCAGAGGTTGCAGTGAGCCGAAATCCCACCACTGTACTCCAACATGAGCAACAAGGGCAAAACTGTCTCCAAAAAAAATAAAAAATTGCATTATCTTAGTTGATTCCCCAATGGACAGCTATCCTTTATCAGCCTCCTGAGAAAGGCACTCACTACCCACCCAAGTTGGTAAGTAATTTCTAGTCTTTTTTTTTTTTTTTTTTTTTTTTTTTTTTTTTTTTTTTTTGAGACAGTCTTCCTTTGTCACCCAGGCTGGATTGCAGTAGGGTAAAAATGGCTCACTGCATCCTCAACCTCCTGAGCTCAGGTCATCTTTCTGCCTCAGCCTCCCAAGACACTGGAACTACAGGCACGTTACATGCTGCACACTCCACCACACCAGGCTAAGTTTTGTATTTTTTGTAGAGACAGGGTCTCACTACATCATCCAGGCTAGTCCTGTACTCTGAGCTCAAGTGATCCACCCACCTCGGACTCCCAAAGTGCTAGGATTTAGGCATAAGCCTCTATGCCTGGCCCTTAGGCATTTAAAAGAAAAAAACAGGATTCAACATCTGTATTGCTTAGAACCTTAGATGCTCAGATTTTACAAAAAAGATGGGGGACTGGGGAAAGAGCTGGTCTGACTTCACAGAGAAAAATGCAATTTTATGTCTGGATGATGCTAAAGAATTTTAGCACCTCCTACGTCTGATAATTAGATCTTCACCAAGATCTCATCAGCCAGAGAAGCAAGTGGGCGAGGTGACAGTCTGAAACTCTGACTAGTTGATTAAGTAGCAAAGGTTGGCCAGTGTGGTGGCTCATGCCTGTAATGCCAGCACTTTGATCGCTGAGGCAGACAGATCATTCAACGTCAGGAGATTGAGACCAGCCTGGCCAATGTTGTGAAACCTCGTCTCTATTAAAAATACAAAAATTAGCCAGGCGTGGTGGTGGGTGCCTATAGTCCTATCTACCCGGAAGGCTGGGACACGAGAATCATTTGAACCTGGGAGGCGCAGGTTGCAATGAACCGAGATCGTACCTCTGCACTCCAGCCTGGGTGACAGAGCGGGAGACTGTCTCAAAAATAAAACAGTAACATACAATAAAATACCACAAAAAAGTAGCAAAGGTTCTCACTATCACAACCTCATAACCCACCTTCCATGTAGAAAACAACGAAAAAACAAGTTTGAAAAGTGTTTTAGGCGGGGCGCAGTGGCTCATGCCTGTAATCCCAGCACTTTGGGAGGCCAAGGTGGGTGTATCACCTCAAGTCAGGAGTTTGAAACCAGCCTGACCAAAATGGTGAAATCCCATCTCTACTAAAAATACAAAATTAGTCAGGTGTGGTGGCAGCCGCCTGAAATCCCAGCTACTCAGGAAGCTGAGGCAAGATAATCACTTAAACCCAGGAGGCGGAGGTTGCAGTGAGCCAAGATCATGACATTGCACTCCAGCCTGGGCGACAGAGCAAGACTCCGTCTCAAAAAAGAAAAGAAAAATTAGCACCTCCTATGTCTGAAAATTAGATCTTTACAAAGATCTTGTCAGCCAGAGAAGCAAGTGGGCAAGGTAACAAACTGAAGCTCTGTGACTAGTTGATAAACTAGCAAAGGTTGGTCGGTATGGTGGCTCATGCCTGTAACCCCAGCACTTTGGTGGCTGAGGCAGGTGGATCATTTGAGGTCAGGAGTTCGAGACCAGCCTGGCCAACATCGTGAATCCCTGTCTATACTAAAAATACAAAAATAAACTGGACGTGGCAGTGGGCACCTGTAGTCCCAGCTACTCGGGAGGCTGGGACATGAGAATCACTTGAAACTGGGAGGCGGAGGTTGCAGTGAGCTGAGATTGCACCTCTGCACTCCAGCTTGGGTGACAGAGCAGGAGACTATCTCAAAAAAACAACCCCCCCCCACACACAGAAAATAAAATAAATACCACAAATAAGTAGCAAAGATCCTCACTATCACAACCTCATAACCCACCTTCCATGTAGAGAACCACCAAAAAACAAGTTTGAAAAGTATTTTAGCCAAAATCAAGACCATTTCGATCACTGGCAAAAGCCATCTTGTTCCTCCACGTTCCCCACACCCTGTCCCTGCGTTCTGAAAAGAAATTGGGATGGTATAGAATTAAAGGAGAATTAACAAACTTGGAGGTGACAGAACTTTACTTTTTCATCTCTTTCTTCTTCCTTTTCAGTGCATGTTCCTGGTTTTACTCTTTCGGGTTCTTCTGCAGGAAGTGGTCTAGCAACTCTGTCAAGCAAAACAGACCCCAAGTGTGAATGCCAAGAGCCTCCCCACAGAAGCTGTTCTTATAAAGCTCCTCTTTCCTACCCCCAAAAGCAACCTTCATTATCTCAGGAGCCCTAACAGAAACATACTTATTTAACATTCAGTAATTGATACAATTTTTACATATGGTTCCAATGTCAGCCATCCTCAATTCACTCCTTCCAAGGAAAGAGGAGAATTCAAATTCAATCTAAACACTAATGATCTGACCCCCAATTCAACATCCTTAATGAGGATATGGTTGCCATGGAAACTCACGATAAAGCTCTTTTTAAACTTTTTTTTTTTGAGACGGAGTCTTGCTCTATCGCCCAGGCTGGAGTGCAGTGGTATGATCTCAGATCACTGTAGCCTCTACCTCCTGGGTTCAAGCAGTCCTCCTGCTTCAGCCTCTGGAGCAGCTGCGATTACAGGCACCCACCACCACACCCAGCTGATTTTTGTATTTTTAGTAGAGACAGGGTTTCTACTAAAGACTATGTTGGTCAGGCTGATCTTAAACTCCTGACCTCAAATGATTAGCTTGCCTCAGTCCCTCCAAAGTGCAGGGATTCCAGGCATGAGCCACTGTGCCCGGCCTTAAACTTTCTGAAACAGCAATTTTGTGATCAAGATTACACAACTCTTAGAAAAAGAAAAGTATAGTAACTATTCTTACCGTTCTTTGGATGTAACTCTACGCCTCTTCTCATCCTGTGTGGAGGGAAAGGAAGAAGAACAAAAAAGGTAAGAATACTGGTTTCAAGGGAAGATCAACACCACAATGTGAATTGAAATATTAACATAGTTGACACAGTTATAACAGGAGTGGAAAAGGAGGGGGCTTGGGTCTTGGGGAGAAGACCTGAGAAACTCTTACTCCGGTATTAATGCCCTACCAATCCCAAAACAAAGGCAGTTCCGAGAAGTAGGCAGGCACACTGCCCATCACTAGAGTTTGCCTAATGATACGACATAAGAGAATCAAAGATTCTCCATCTTGTGTCAGAAATCTGTTTATCTATTTAAAGACCAGTCTGGACAACAGGGGGAAACCCCAAATCTACAAAAAATAGAAAAATTAGCTGAGTGCCATGCGCCTGTAGTCCCAGCTGCTTGGGAGGCTGAGGTGGGAGGATTGCTTGAGCCCAGGAGGTTGAGGCTGTAGCGAGTCATGACTGCGCCACTGCACCCCAACCTGGGTGGCAGAGCGAGACCTGTCTCAAAAACAAAAAAAACAAAAAAACCGGTAATCCCCACACTTTGGGAGGCCAAGATGGGTGGATCACTTGATGTCAGGAGTTTGAGATTAACCTAGCCAACACAGTAAATCCCTATCTCTACTGAAAATATAAAAATTCACTGGGCGTGGTGGCACATGCCTGCAGTCCCAGCTACTCAGAAGGGCTGAGGATGGAGAATCGCTTGAACCTGGGAGGCGGAGGGAGCAGTGAGCCAAGATCATGCCATTGCACTCCATCCTGAGCGACAGAGTGAGACTCTACATCAAAAAAAGCTTAAAAGAAAAAAACCTGGCCAGGCACGGTGGCTCATGCCTGTGATCCCAGCACTTTACATGGCCAAGGTAGGCAGATCACTTGAGCTCAGGAGATCGAGACCAACTTGGGCAACATGGTGAAACCCCATCTCTACTAAAATACAAAATATTAGCTGGGCGTGGTGGTGGGTGCTTATAATCCTAGCTACTCAGGAGACTGAGGCAGGAGAATTGCTTGAGCCTGAAAAGTGGAGGCTGCAGTGAGCCATGATCACGCCACTGCACTCCAGCCTGGGTGATAAGAGCAAAACCTGGTCTCAAAAAAAAAAAAAAAGTTAGAATACATATACATACATATATATATATATATATATATATATATATATATATATATAACACGTATGTATATAAGACTGTCTTCAGACTTGAGCTGTGACATCAATTCTCCCCGGGCTTCTACCTTGCCCCGTGGACTTCAAATTTACCAGCTTTCACAATCTTGTGAGCCACTTCCTCAAAATACATGTCTCTCCTCATAAATATATACTCCAACTATGTACCCACAAAAATAAAATAAAATTATATATACGTACGCACATACACGTGCATATGTATAAACGTATCTATTCATCCATATACACGCATATACATTCGATTGGTCCCATCTCTCTGGAGAGCTCTAGCTAGACAGGGTTTTTACTTGAACAGACCACATATGAGGTCACAATCAAATACACCAAGTTCAGCTGGAGTCAGGAAATGTAAGTTCCAGCCCTACCTTGTCTTTGTCTTCTTCCTTGATGGACTGGTCCAATTTGGCTCTTTCAGACTCTTCCTGAGGTTTCCGTTTGGCAGGGCTGTCACACACAGTGAGGCCGACCATTAGCGTACAAGACCCTAGACCTCCAGCGAGCCTGGAGTGACTGACAGGCCTCCTTCCTCAATGCACTCCCTTAGGGACAGTTCAGGGCATGGATGCCTTCTCTCCCAGCAAGGGCCCTTGTTCACCAGGATGTTGAAAGATGCTTCGGGTTTTTTTTTTTTTTTAATATTTTTAAAGACACAGCTGCGGTTTTGTTGCTCAGGCTGGAGTGCAAAGATGTGATCTTGGCTCACTGCAACCTCTGCCTCCCAGGTTCAAGTGATTCTCCTGCCTCAGCCTCCCCAGTAGCTGGGATTATAGACATGTGCACCACTCTCAGCTAATTTTGTATTTTTAGTAGAGGCAGGGTTTCTCCATGCTGGTCAGGCTGGTCTGGAACTTCTGACTCAGGTGATCCATCCGCCTTTGCCTCCCAAAGTGCTGGGTTACAGATGTGAGCCACCACGCCTGGCACGAGGCTTCAGATTTAAAGTTTCTCTGAATGATGGGCTTAGAATGCTGTCTTGTCATCTTGCAAGTCCTAAGAAATCACGGGTTTCAGAACTGACCAACAGCTGCTGGTGTCAGAGAAGAGGCGTTACACACCTCTCTGATGGAGAGACACAGTACCATCCATAAAGTCAGCCTCAGACCGGGCACAGTTGCTCACGCCTGTATTTCCAGCACTCTGGGAGGCCAAGGCAGGTGGATCACCTGAGTTCAGGAGTTTCAGACCAGGCTGGCCAACATGGTAAAACCCTGTCTCTACCAAAAGTACAAACGTAAGCCAGGGTGGCAGGTACTTTTAATCCCATCTACTCAGGAGGCTGAGGCAGGAGAATTGCTTGAACCCAGGAGGTGGAGGTTGCAGTAAGCCGAGATCATGCCACTGCACTCCAGCCTGGGCAACAGTGCAAGACTCCGTCCCTCCGCCCCCCGCCAAAAAAAAAAAAAAAAAACGCCATAAAAAATAAAAAGCTGGAATGTGATCAGGCCTGTAGTTCTATCTATCACTTTATAGGGAACATAAGACAAAGGGACCTGTGGAACACCACAAGAATGCAATCAGCCCAATCTAAAAACTATTGGACAAATAAATGAATTATTTTTTTTTAAAGATGGGGTTTCACCATGATGGCCAGGCTAGTCTTGAACTCCCGACCTCAGGTGATCCACCCACCTCGGCCTCCCAAAGTGCTAGGGTTACAGGCATGAGCCACCGTGCCCGGCCCCAAATGAATGAATTTCTTCAAGTAAACAGCAAAAAGAGAAGAGAAGGAATTATGGAATTTACAGGAAAATAGGAGGGAAAGAATCTACAACTTTAAGAAACAAGTCAACCAAAGGCTGTTAGTTTGCCACAAAAGCTTGTTCACCACAAAGGAAGAAATGTGAATACCAACTATATATTTGATATTAGGAAATTCTTACATTTTCATAAGGCATCAGAACAGTATTATACTTTGTCTTGTTAAAAAGACTGTTTTGGCCGGGCATGGTGGCTCACTCCTCCCAGCACTTTGGGAGGCCAAGGTGGGCACATCACCTGATGTCAGGATTTCAAGACCAGCCTGCCCAACATGGTGAAACCCCATCTCTACTAAAAATACAAAAATAGCCAGACATGTTGGCATGCACCTGCAATCCCAGCTACTCAGGAAGCTGAGGATGGAGAATCGCTTGAACCCAGGAGGCAGAGGTTGTGTTGCAGTTAACCAAGATTGTGCCGCTGCATTCCTGCCTGGGCGACAGAGTGAGACTCAGTCTCAAAAACAAAAACAAGAAAGACTGTTTGTGAAGGGCATAGTGGCTCACACCTGTAATCCCAGCACTTTGCCACACCAAGGCAGGAAAAGTGCTTGAGCTCAGGAGTTCAAGACCAGCCTGGGCAACATGATGAAACCCAGTCTCTACCAAAAATACACAAAAAATTAACCAGGCATGGTGGCACATGCCTGTGGTCCCAGCTACTCGCAAGGCTGAGGTGAGAGGGTTGCTTGAGGCTGCAAAGAGCCAAGATCATGCCATTGCACTCCAGCCTCGTTAACCAAGCCAGACGTCTCAAAAAAAGACTGTTAAGTGTTAGCAATTATTGCAAAATATAAGTAATAAAGAAAAAGTTGTCAAAAGATATCTCATTGTCTAGAAATATACTGAAATATTTATGGACAAAGTAATCCAGGTGGGGACACACAACACAGGGACATAGATAAAACAATGGCTGTAAGTGGATAACTGTTGGCTTTAGATGATGGGTATTTCAGGGTTCATTATACAAAATTCATGATTTTGTGTACATTTGAACTTTCCTATGTGAGTAAAAACAGGTTAAGGTTTTCAGAAAGGCTATTCATGAATGTCTAGTGAACAGAAGTGCAAGACAAAAACCTATCAACACGGAAGACAGAATTGCCACCTGACACCCTACCAGTTCCATCCCAAAACAGCTGGCCCCTAAAAAAGCCAGCTGCCAATTTATCGGATACTGACCCCTTTGTGAAATGAGATGTGATAGTGGTCTGCCTGGTGCTTTGCCTTGTAATCCTGGGGCTAGGTGAAGGTTCAGCTGTTTAAAGAAAAAAAAAGCATTAACAACAAACAAAAAGCCACTATGAATAGAAATCCCACAGCAATGATGCAGTTAAACATTACCAAGTTATTGCAGGAAACCAGGTTCTGAGGACTAAGCATCTTTGCATTTTTATTCTAGTCAATAACCAGCTTGCTAATATTGACAGTTAGCAGCTGCCAGTTTGCTGAGCCATATCACGTCAGTTATTTGAGGGCCCAAACGCTAAAGAAGGCCAGGAAATAGAACCTCTCCTTACAATATCTAAAGATGAAGTAGGCCAGGTGCTGTGGCTTGTGTCTGTAATCCCAATCCTTTGGGAGGCCGAGGTGGGAAGATCATCTGATCTCAGGTATTCAAGACCAGCCTGGGCAACATGGCAAAACACCATCTCTACTAAAATACAAAAAAGTTAGCTGGGCGTAGTGGTGCACACCTGTAATCCCAGCTACTCAAGAGGCTGAAGCAGCAGAATCACTTGAACCCAGGAGAGGGAGGTTGCAGTGAGCCAAGATCATACCACTGCACTCCAGTTAGGGCAACACAGCAAGACTGTGTCTCAAAAAAATAAAAATAATAAAAATAAAGAGCTGGGTATGGTGGCTTACACCTCTAATCCCAGCACTTTGGGAGGCTGAGGTGGGTGAATCAGCTGAGGTCAGGAGTTTGAGACCAGTCTGGCCAACATGGTTAAACTCCATCTCTACTAAAAATATAAAAACTAGCAGGTGTGATAGCACATGCCTCTAATCCCAGTTACTTCGGAGGCTAAGGATCACTTGAATCTGGGAGGCGGAGGTTGCAGTGAGCTGAGATCATGCCACTTCGCTCCAGCCTGGGCAACAGAGTGAGACTCCGTCTCAAAACTAATTAAAAGGAAAATGAATCGTGCTCTTACGCTTAGTCTCTCCATCAGAATTGCTCCTCCTGGGCGTGCGAGGTTTGGAAACGGGTTTGCGGGGGCTGTTGGCATCTGCCATTCTCACTCTACGGTCTTCACCTCTTACTTGGGTCCCGTTTTCTAGACGTCCATTCACTTCCCGGTTGCAAGCATAAGCACCATTCTCCAAGGACAAATCTTTATTTAAAAGGGATTTGACTTTAGCCAGGTAGCCCTCCTACAGCAGGAAAGGATAATTTAAGCAGCAGTGAATGTAAACAAGTGGCAGTCAAGAGAACAAGGAAACACATTCGTTTCCATCATCATCATCAGGCAACGAGGACAACTGGGGATCGAGCTGCCTCCCTGGTCACATAGAAGTTACAGGGAGGAGACGTTTTTCTAGAGGCTAAGATACTGGAAACTGACTTACCTCAGATAATTCTTCTTTACGTAATTTGGTTTCCAAGTCACATAACTGATTCTTTATTTCTGTTTGCAGAAATTCGTGCAAGAGATTCAATTTCTCCTTCACACATTCCTAAGGGAAGAGTATAGGTTTAGCAGTTCCCACATTCCCAAGCTATTCACTAATGGACTAATACACAAATTACTGAGCTGCCTGGTCACATCACAATGACTGAATGGCAGGCAACGCTGTCTTGGCCAAAAAACTAGTCATGAAACATGTTCAGGGTTATTTCCATTAGGATCACTTCACTCCTGTCTCCAAAGTGGTGAAAAATGGGAAAGTTGGAAGTGAGATGGAGACTTATCATGGTTTATAAGTACAATACTGCGCTTTTGAAAAGTGTTGACTAGGCACAGTAGCTCATGCCTGTAATCCCAGCACTTTGGGAGCTCAAGGCAGATGGATTTCTTTGAGCCCCAGAGTTCAAGGCAGCCTGGGTGACATGACAAAATCCCATCTTTACAAAAAATATAAAAAATTAGCTGTGCGTGATGCCTTGAGCCCACAGTTACAGCTACTTGAGAGGCTGAATGGGAGGATCACTTGAGCCTAGGAGGCAAAGGTTGCACTGAGCTGAGACTGCTACTGCACTCCGGCCTAGGCGACAGAATGAGAACCTATCTCAAAACAACAACAACAACAAAAACACAACACAACAGTGTTACCAGGACAAGTTACAATCCCAAATAGACTGTTTAGTAACTGAGATGGTTAAAAAAAAACTGTTAGCAGTAAATTAGTGCCAACATTTAACAAGACTATCACAATTATCTTTAAAACTTCATGGGAAAAAGTGCCAAATCCACTTCAAGAAAACAAACCTCTTTTTATGAGGCACAAAGCATGTCAGTCACATTTGGTACTAAGAAAAGCTTTAAGGTGGAGATTACCTTTTCTGTTAAGCTGTCTCTTTCCAAATCTTTGAGCCTGAGGGAAAAAAATAGGGGAGAAAACACAAACACTTGTTAAGCAACTTCATTTGCCTGTAAGAATATCACAGTTCTAAGGAAGTTTAATCTGAGAGTCAGAAAAAAATAAGCTGGCTTTTGTCTCTCCACCACTGTCTAGAGTGTCCTACTGAAATGCCTAATGCTAAGAAGTCATCTGATCTGAACAAGGTTCCCCTTTTGGGGGTGATTTTTCTGATGATGAGATTATACAGCATCTCCGTAACAGAATGTATACATATATACATGTCTATGTATATATATGTGTATTCCCAGCACTTGTGGGCGGATCACCACAGGTTGGGAGTTCAAGACCAGCCTGGCCAACATGGAGAAACCCTGTCTCTACTAAAAATACAAAATTAGCTGGGTGTGGTGGCACATGCCTGTAATCCCAGCTACCCGGGAGGCTGAGACAGGAGAATCACTTGAACCGAGGAGGCAGAGGTTTCAGTGAGCCATGATTGTGCCATTGCACTCCAGCCTGGGCAATAA
>NW_022437017.1:1644567-1752624 GCF_009761245.1 Sapajus apella | reverse complement strand
AAAAAAAAAAAAAAAACACGGTGACTCATTCCTGTAATCCTACCATTTTGGGAGGCCAAGGTAGTGGATCACCTGTGGTTGGGAGGTCAAGACCAGCTTGACCAACATGGAAAAACCCCATCTCTACTAACAATACAAAATCAGCCAGGTGTGGTGGCACAGGCCTATAATCCCAGCTACTCGGGAGGCTGAGGCAGGAGAATCGCTGGAACCCAGGAGGTGGAGCTTGTAGTGAGCCAAGATCGCACCATTGCACTCCAACAAGAGCAATACTCTGTCTCAAAAAAAAAAAAAAAAAAAAAAAAATTATCTGGATTTGGTAACTCACACTTGTGGTCCTAGTTACCTGGGAGGCTGAGGAAGGAAGATCACCTGAGCCTGGGAGGTCGAGGCCACAGTGAGACACGATTGCATCACTGCATGCCAGCCTAGGCAACAGAGTAAGACCCTGACTCAAAAAGGTACCAGGAAAGGGGAGGGGCAGGTCATACAGTTGGTGCCCTTCCCTAAGGGAAATCACCTACAGCTGGTCTTTCTCCAGCTGGATTTGACAACAGCCCATAATAAGGTGTGCCAGAGTGGCCAGTGTGAGAATGAGTAGCCCAGGGCCACAGGATACTGTGGAGAGGCCAGCTAATGCTCCTAAAGGCCTGTGGGAGGTAGTAGCATTTTAATAAGGATGAAATGGGGGAGTCAAGGCATCTAGGGAAGTAAGGGGTGCCCACACACATGGCAGACAGAGGTGAAGTTAGAGAAGGTGGCTGGTGCCTCCTGGAAGAACACATTCTTCAGCATGTCTCTAACTAATCATTCCTAAGTATAGAACTGCCAGGAGTTGCCTGGAAAACCGTGGTCTGATCTGATTACTGACAATTAGTGGCTTGACACTTTTGTGGGGAAAGAGGGAAGAGATAAAAGAACAATAGCTGAGTGCGGTGGTGCACGCCTGTCTTCCCAGCTACTCAGGAGGCTGAGGTGGGAGGACTGCTTGAGGCCAGGAGTTTGAGTCCAGCCTGGGGGACACAGGGAGATTATCTCTTCAGAAAAAATGTAAAAGAACAAGAGAAGGCACCAAGGAAAAGAGAGGGGAACACAGAGGTTATTGTTCCCAGCCTGGGTGCTAACTGCAGACTGTGGGGTGAAAACAGGTCTAACTAGCTGGTTAAGTGTCTGTTGGTGGAAGGAAGGTGCCCCAGGCAGAGACCAGGCCACTGCCATCTCTGGACCTTCCCACCCAGCATCCGCACAGACAGGTGCTAAGTTATCGTTTTCCCGAAGGGCAGAAGCGGCTCCTCCAGGCTGGACTTCCTAGAGGACCAGTGCAGACAGCAGCGTGAGGAGTGCTTTGCTGAACCAATGTCATACAACGGCTGCTCCAGGCCATGCGGGCCCTGCTTCCCCACCAGTGCTGCTCACATCTTAGCACCTGCTGAATGCCAGGCCCTGCTCCAGGAAATGAGCTAAGTCATTAGATGTAGGTGCCACTAGGCAGGGACTTCCTGACTTGCTGGGTGGTCAGGCAAGGCCGCTCTGTAGAAGAGATACTTAGCACCCTGCAGACAGAGCGGTAACAGAGACTGCATATTATACATTATATATACTGTATCACTTGGACTCAAGGCAAGACACAGTAGCTCATGCCAGCTACTGTGTAATCCCAGCACTTTGGTAGGCTGGAGCAGGAGGATCATTTGAGGTCAGGAGTTTGAGACCACCCTGGGCTATATTGAGAGCTCCCATCTCTACCAAAAAAAAAGTAAAAATTAGCCGGGTGTGGTAGTATGCACCCGTGGTACCAGCTACTTGGGAGGCTGAGGTGGGAGGATCGCTTGAGCCTGGGAGGCTCAACTTGGAAGGTTGAAGCTGCAATGAGTTATGATGGTACCACCGCTCTGCAGCCTGTCCAGCCTGAGCAATAGGGCATGACCCCGTCTCAAAAGAAAAAACCATCAGGATTTCCAGGAGAACAGGGAATCTCTTCCAGGCAAAAGTCATTCTACCCTTGCAGCAACTGGGGTCCAGGGAGAGCCTTAAGTCAGGAAGGCTACAGAAATAGGTACTTCCAGCCAGAGGCACACACGCTGTGGTAGCAGCTTTACACCTGACTTCTCAGTCACTTCGCTGAGAAAACCGGAAGGACTTGGCTTCTATCTCGACCAGCCAGCCAGTCCCTGATCCCGAGGTTGCCAGGGGTGTGGAGGACAAGGCTCAATTGACTGCAGAGACCAAGGTGTCCTTTGCTGAATGGGTCTGCTTTCTTTCTACCCTTCCTATGAACTGGGATATTTAGCCTGGCAAAGAGAAGAAGAGAGAAACCTTCAGAACCCCTAGGATGTCTCACCCAGTGAAGACCTGATTTAACCTGCCTGGCCCCAGAGTGGCAGCTGGGATCCCAGGCAGGCACTGAGGAGCCCATGGGAGGGTCACTTTAGAGACGTCCCTTCCCTGGTAAAACTGTGATGACACCGATCACATCTGCTGAAGCCAGCAGGGTTGCAGATGGCCATGAAGGACCTAGCAGAGGACTGAGAATGCCGGCTTAGGGCCCAGCCTGAGACCCTATGATTCATTCCTAGTGTTTCCCTCGGAGATTAGCCCGCCGCAGAGGGAAGATAAGATATACATAAACAGCCATGGAGGAACAAGGCAAATACAGCTCATGCCTGCAGGCTTCCCAAGAGAAAGGATGTAAGAGCCTCAGGAAGAAGGATGAGAGCTCTGTGTGAACTGGTCACAGGAAGCTGCTCAAACAGGGGCTCCATCTCCTGACAGCTGGCTCTGGAAACACCCAAGAAACAAACTGGAGACTGGCCACACACAGGGAGAGAAAGGCACCTCCAGAGAGGAGGCTGGCGACACTGAGAGAGGGCAGGAGCATCAATCACGCTTATCAATCTTGTTCCAGAGTTAACAAACCACACCAAACCAGTCAAGGGGAAGTAAAAGCCATGATATCAGAGCCATTTTTTTTAGTTGGTTTTTTTTTTTTTTTTTGGAGACTCAGTTTTGCTCTTGTCACCCAAGCTGGAGTGCAGTGATGCAATCTCGGCTCAGCACATCTACCTCCCGGATTCAAGCGATTCTCCTACCTCAGCCTCCAGAGTAGCTGGGACTACAAGCACCTGCCACCATAATTGTGGGGTTTTTGTATTATTAATAGAGACAGGGCTTTTGCCATGTTGGGCAGGCTGGCCTTGAACTCCTGACCTCAGGTATATACCCACCTCAGCCTCCCAAAGTGCTAGGATTACAGGCATGAGCCACCGCGCCCAACCTTATCAGAGTCATGTTTTAAGAAAACTAACCCAGCAGAGGTATCTAATACATATTGGACAGGAAGAAATTGCAAAAATGTTAGATTACTCTAATACCTCTATGCCAGAAATGCTGGTCTGAAATACAACACATCATGGCTGGGCACAGTGACTCATGTCTGTAATCTCAACACTTGGGAAGCCAAGGCAGGAGGATCACTTGAGCCCAGGAATTCCAGACCAACCTAGGCAACAGAGTGAGACCCTGTCTCTAAAAAAAAGAATAATTAGCTGGGTATGGTGGAATGCACCTATAGTCCTAGCTGCTCGGGAGGCCGAAGTGGAAGCATCACTAGAGCTCAGGAATTCGAGACCAGCTTGGGCAACACAGTGAGACCCTGTCTCTACAAAAAAAAAAAAAAAAAAATTGTAATTAGTTGGGTATGACAGCATGCACCTGCAGTCTTAGCTGCTCGGGAAGCCAAGGCAGAAGGATTGCTAGAGGCCAGGAATTTGAGACCAGCCTGCGCAATACAGCCAGACCCTGTCTCTACAAAAAATAGTAATTAGCTGGGTATGACAACATGTACCTGTAGTCCCAGCTGCTCGGGAGGCCGAGGCGGAAGGATGACTAGAGCCCAGGAATTTGAGACCAGCCTGGGCAACACAGCCAGACCCTGTCTCTACAAAAAATAGTAATTAGTTGGTGAGGCCCTGTCTCTACAAAAAATAGTAATTAGGTGGCTGTCGTAGAATGCACCTATTGTCTTGGCTCCTCAGGAGGCTGAGACGGGAGGATCACTAGAGCCCAGGAATTGAAGATCAGCCTGGGCAACACTGCAGAGACCCTGCCTCTACAAAAAACAGTAATTAGCCAGGTGTGATAGCACATACCTGGGGTCTCAGCTTCTCAGGAGACGGAAGCAGGAGGATCACTAGAGCATAGAGGGCTATAATTGTGTCACTGCATTCCAGTCTGGGTGACAGAGCAAGACCTTGTCTCTAAAAATAAAATACAGTGGACTATTCAAGACAAGCTACAAGTCTCTGTTAACCCAGCTTCTTCAGGCTGGCTGCATGGCAGCTGGAGCAGGGCTGCTCAAGATGCCATCTGCAGTAGGCAAAAGAGTAGACCTGCCAGGTGTGGTGGCTCACACCTATAATCCCAGCACTTCCAGAGACCAAGGCAGGTAAATCACCTGAGCTTAGGAGTGCCAAGATCAGTCTGGGCAACATGGCAAAACCCTGCCACTCCTAAAAATACAAAAGTTAGCCAGGCGTGGTGGCTCATGCCTATAATCCCAGCTACCCAAAAGGCTGAGGCACAAGAATCGCTTGAACCCAGGAGACCGAAATTGCAGTGAGCTGAGATTGCGTCACTGTACTCCAGCCTGGCTGACAGTGAGACTGTTTAAAAAAAAAAAAAAAAAAAAAGCGCACCCACCAAAAAATGTCCATGCCGTAATCCCTGGAACCTGTGAATATGTTGTTTTATGTGACAAAAGTGACTTTGCAGATATAACTAAGAATACAGCCCTTGAGATGGGGAGATTATCCTGGATTATCTGGGTGGGTCCAATCTAATCACTTGAGTCCTTAAGAACACAGGCCCTTCCTAGCTGCACTGAGAGAGAACAAGCAATAATGATGGATGGATCAGAGAGAGATGCAACCCTCGGCTGCTGATTTTAAAGGGAGAGGAAGAGGGCATGGACTGAGGGATGAGGTGGCCTCCAGAAACGGGGAACAACCCTCAGCTTAGAGCCAGTGAGAAAACCAGGACCTGAGTCTTACAACCACCAACTTCTGCCAACACCCCAAAACAGGAAACAGATTATCCCCTGGAGCCCCCAGAAAGGAATGTAGTCTACCACACCTTGATTTTCATCAGGTGAGACGCACATCAGATTTCTGACCTGCATAACTGTAAGAAAATAAATCTATGTCCTTTAAGTCAGTAAGTTTGAGGTAAGACCCTCCACCTGCAAAAAGATTATGATTCGCTGAAGGCTCGTAATTTTTGAAATGGAGTTTCGCTCTGATGCCCAGGCTGGAGTGCAGTGGTGCAATCTTGGCTCACTGCAACCTCCACCTCCAGGTTCAAGCGATTCTTCTGCCTCAGCTTCCCAAGCAGCTGGGACTACAGGTACACACCACCGCATCTGGCTAATTTTTTGTATTTTAGTAGAGACCAGGTTTCACCATGTTGGCCAGGCTTGTCTCAAACTCCTGGCCTCAAGTGATCCACCCACCTCAGCATCCCAAAGTGCTGGAATTACAGACATGAGCAACCACAACTGGCCTAGATGACTATTTTTTAAACAAAAAAGTCTTTTTTATTAAGGTAGGTACCATGTTTTAGTTATAGTACTATCGCATAGTTAAAACTATAGTATACCTTTTTCTGAGACATGATCTCACTCTGTCATCCAGGCTGGAGTGCAGTGGCATAATCTCGGCTCACTGCAGCCTTGACCTCATGGGTTCAAGCGATCCTCCCACCTCTGCCTGCTGAGTAGCTGGGATCCCAGGTGCAAGCCACCACTTTTGGGGGGGGGGGTGGTGTGTGTGTGTGTGTGTGTGTGTGTGTTTTGAGATAGGGATGTTCTTACCATGTTTCCCAGACTAGTCTTGAACTCCTGGGCTGAAGCGATCCTCCCACCTCGGCCTCCCAAAGTGCTGGGGATTACAGGCATGAGCCACTGTGCACGGCCTGGTCTAATAATAACTCTTACACGTACTGAGTAACCAAAATGTGTGTGTCACTCGCTTTCTTGCTAGATTCACTTTACTGTGGTGGTCTGGAACCAAACTCACAGCAAGCCCTCTGTACACACAGGACCACGTAATAACCGGTCCTGTGGACAGGTGCTGCTCTTAACACATTTATACAGATGAGCTCAGTCTTCCTAATGCCCCAGTGGTATTAGGTATTTACAGATGAAACACCAAGGCACCAAGAGGTTCGATGACTGAGCCATACAGCTGGCAAGTAGGGTGGGATTTGAACCCCAGCAGTCTGCACCCCTAGAATCCTACCACGGGGGGGCAAAACAAAAAGAGTTAAGTCAATTTTGCCTTATTCAGTATGTACTCAGGAGTAGTCAAGGAACTGGACTTCAGGAGTTCAAGACCTAGCTTAATCTAATCACAGAATAACTAGCAGATAGGAAAGCTGTAGTAATTGTGAAGGAGGCTGCTAGCACTGGTGTGTTAATCCAGGCTGTGCAGGGGAAGAGCTGGCAAGCAAGCATTCAAGTCTACTGTGCTCCAAGCTGCAGGTACAGTGAATACAGCAGACACACTCTGATAACAGACCCTGAAATAATCACTAATTTTAGGGTTATAATGTCAACATGCAGGGTGCACTGACAAAATTCAACACTCTTGTGGGGAAGCCTACCTGTCTATGAGCAGGCTTAAGAATGAATTAACGCTGGGCACGGTGGCTCATGCCTGTAATCCCAGCACTTTGGGATGCCAAGATGGGTGGATCACGAGGTCAGGAGTTCATGACCAGCCTGAGCAATGAAGCAAGACCCTCACCTCTAAAAATTTTTTTAAGGATTAGCTGGGCATGGTGGCATGTACCAGCTACTCAGGAGGCTGAGGCAGGAGGATGGCTTGAGCTCTGGGGTTCGACGCTGCAGTGAGCCATGATTGTGTCACTGCATTCCAGCCTAGGTGACACAGCAAGACCCTATCTCTTAAAAAAACAAAAACTGAAAAAAGCAAGCTAATTGGCCACTAGCATGTGAGCCTTTATGAGCCAGGCATATTCTCATTTTGTGCAATACCAGCTGAAAACCAAGATCATCATGCCTAGACTACGAATATAGAGGTGGCATATGCTTGTTTAAGGTCCTTAAAGTGGAGGCTGTGTTTTCAAGAAGGCTGGGCAGGCCAGGCTCACATCTATAATCCTAACACTTTGAGAGGCTGAGGCAGGAGGATTGCTTGAGGCCAGGAGTCAAAGACCAGCCTGAACAAGATGGCAAAACCCCATCTCTGCAAAATAAAAGGAAATAAAAAAGACTGGGCCCAAGCTTCTCTGAATTGGATTTAACATCATGCAGTTAGACACTTTCATAATTTCACTTCCATTTTAAATCAAATTTTATCTTGGGAGGATACTGGCACAGATAATTCAAGAAGATATATCCCCACTAACTGGTTACAAAGTGGTTTGACTATAATCTCAGCACTTTGGGAGGCCAAGGCAGGTGAATCACTTGAGGTCAGGAGTTTGGGACCAGCCTGGCTAACACTGAGAAACCCTGTCTCTATTGAAAATATAAAAATAAGCCAGGCATGGTGGTGTACACCTGTAATACTAGCCTCTTGGGAGGCGGAGGCAGGAGAATCACTTGAACCCAGGAGGTGGAGGCTGCAGCGAGCTGAGATCACACCACTGCATTCCAGCCTGGGTGACAGAACGAGACTCCATCTCAAAAAAAAAAAAAAGTAGGCCGGGCGCGGTGGCTCAAGCCTGCAGTCCCAGCACTTTGGGAGGCTGAGGCGGGTGGATCACGAGGTCAAGAGATCGAGACCATCCTGGTCAACATGGTGAAACCCCGTCTTTACCAAAAATACAAAAAATTAGCTGGGCATGGTGGCGCGTGCCTGTAATCCCAGCTACTCGGGGCTGAGGCAGGAGAATTGCCTGAACCCAGGAGGCGGAGGTTGCGGTGAGCCGAGATCGCGCCATTGCACTCCAGCCCGGGTAAAAAGGGGGAAACCCCCTCCCAAAAAAAAAAAAAAAAAAAAAAAAAAGTAGTAGTTAAGGCAGGGTGGCTCATGCCTGTGATCCTAACCTTTGGGACACAGAGGCAGGAGGGCTGCTTGAGGGCAGGAGTTTAAGACCAGCCTGGCCAATATGGCGAGACCTCGTGTATACAGAAACAAAAACTAAGAAAGTCAGCTGGACATGGTGATGAGTGGTCTGTGGTCCCAGCTACTCAGGAGGTTGAGGATCCCTTGAGCCCAGGAGTTCAAGGCTACAGTGAGTTATAATTGTGCCAGGGCACTCCAGCCTAGACAACGGAGACCCATCTCTAAAAATAATAAAATTAAAAAGTGGTTTTGGAGACAAGTTTCACTCTGTCACCCAGGTTGGACAGTCTTGGGTCACTACAGCCTCAACCTCTGGGGCTTAAGTGATAATCCCACCTCTGTCTCTCTAGTAGCTGGTACTACAGGCGCATGGCACCACTCCTGGCTCATTTTTGTATTTTTAGTAGAGATGGGGTTTTGCCACCTTGCCCAGGATGGTCTCAAACTCCTGGCTCAAGAGATTCGTCCGCCACTGCCTCCCAAATTGCTGGGATTACAGGCGTGAGCCACAGCACCCACCTTCAAAAAGAGAAAGAGGGGGTCAAACCAAATATCCATCCCACCCCAAAGACCCAAATTAGTACTGGCGTGGCCCAACCAGGCCACTTAACAAGCCAAGGAAGCAAAAATGGCAAAGAGTGCTTTTGCAATCCACTTGGAAGTGTCCAGGTCTGGTAAGGTTTGCAATGACTAATGCACACCTCACTTGAACAACTTCTCAGGCATGAATTTCATGAACAAGGGGCTGGGACCAGTGTTCCCACTGATACTTGTGCATGGAAGTTGGACAGAAGTATGAACTGCTATAGCCAGGGCCCCCAACATTAGACACATACACTAAAGAACACACACATGAACATGAACACACACACATAGAAGTGTAGCCAGCTCTCATTAGCAAGGCTTCCCTGATGCCCACGGCTCAAAGGCACAGATTTACTAGAAAAGGCCGACCATGCATCCTTCACGCTTCCCTGCGCTGCACTGTATGCTTAAAGTTCCTGCCAAAACACGACTTTCCCAAGGAGCAAGGACCACACAGTCCCAAGTGACAGAATGAGTCCCCCCCTGACGGAAGGCTGGGCTCGCAAACAGGAGCCAGCCCAGCCCGGGCCCGAGCGATGACGTCCGTCTCTGGAGACCGCTACCGGGATGCACAGCTTTTGGGGAAAGGCACTGAGGCACCCCCTCCCGCCAGAGAAGCACCCCCAGGGACCCGGACGGACACCGGAAGTGGAGGCCAAAGTGCCCGTGCCCGAGGGGTGTCCGTTGGCCGCGGGCTGCCCACTTCCTGTGCAACCAGGCTGGAGGCAGGAGGCCGGCACGCCACTGCGTGGAGAAGGGAACCCTGGAGACAAATGCAAAGCTTGCTCGATTTGGGGATCAAAAGAGACCTCTCCCGCTACCTAGTTTCTAGCCACCAGGGAGCTACGGGGGAATCCACGGCCCATTTTGGCGCCAAACAGCCCGGGCACGCGGGACCGGAAGTGCCACCCTGCCCGCGCCAACCGCCGCTGCGCGCCGCACCACCCCACGCATGCGCGCCCGTCTGTCAGCAGCAGCCAGCGGCCACCCCGAGGGGAAACGAACCCCCACCCAGCGCCCTGCCTGGTCCCCAGAGTCCACGCTCCCCCCACGGTACCTACCGCCTGCGGACATCGTCGGGCAGCGAAATGGCTGGGGTGGCCAGCGTGGGCACCCGGGCTGGGGTGGTGCGCGCCGGCATCTCGGAGGTTAGAGCAGAAGCAGCTGCAGTAGCGCAGGCGCCCCGGCTTTTCGCGCGGAAACCGATGGGGAGGGGCGACGAGCGGAGGCGGCGTGTACCACCCTGGCCCTGGCGCAGGGGGAGAGAGGATGCACCAAACAGAGAGAGGCGATACCCTGTGCAGACGGATGGAGCGGAGCGGCCCATGCCGACGGACTACGCATGCGCAAGGCGGGCAGGCACCCCCGCGCGAAACAGTGGGCTCGTCCAAGCTCCACCGTTTGCTTGGAGGTGGGTACAGTGCCCGAGGCATTCATTCATTCATTCTTTTGGGCGTGCTGGGAATAAAGCAGCGAGAAGCCCCCATGGGGTTGTGAGAATAGGGCTCTTGAATAAAGTCCTCAGTTCTAATCTAACCTCCATCTATTTGCCAGCTATAGGACCTTGGGTAGGTTTTTGGGGCTCAGCCTTTGCATCCTTGAATGTAAAACCGGGTAATTACACCTACTCCAGAAAATCTTGAGTATGCACAGAATTTGTAGCTAGTACCAAGAATCTCATAGTGTATAGAGGCCCGTGCCATTTCTATAACCAGTGTGGGTTTTTTTGTTCCGTTTTCTTTTTTTTAAGCACCACATGGCTCATGCCAGTCATCCCAGCACTTTGGGATGCCGAGGCCGGAGGATCGCTTGAGTCCAGGAGCCTGGGTAACATGGAGAAACCACTTAAAATATATATATATATAGCTAGGCATGGTGGTGTGTGCCTATAGTCCCAACTACTCCAGAGGTTAAGGCAGGGAGATTGCTTGAACCAGAGAAGCGGAGGTTGCAGTGAGCCATGATTGCACCAATGCTTTCCAGCCTGGGAGACAGAGCAAGACCTTGTCTCAAAAAAAAAAAATAATAGAAAGTAAAAATATATTAGGAAGCACCATGCCAGACGCAGTGGCTCATGCCTGTAATCCCAGTACTTTCAAAGGCCCAGGTGGGAGGATCGCTTGAGGTTAGAAGTTCAAGACCAGCCTGAGCAACATAGGGATACCCCATCTCTACAAAAAATACCAAGATTAGGCGGGTGTGGTGACACACACCTGTAATCCTAGCTATTCCGGAGGCTGAGGTGGGAGGATGGCTTGAGCCCTGGCAGTGGAAGCTGCAATGAGACATGATTGGGCTACTGGACTCCCACCTGGGTGACAGGGTAAGACCCTGTCTCACTCTGTCATCCAGGCTGGAGTACAGTGGCAAGATCTTGGCTCACTGCAACCTCTGCCTCCCAGGTTCAAGCAATTCTCGTGCGTCAGCCCCCCTAGAAGGCTGGGATTACAGGCACACTCCACCAAGTCTGGCTAATTTTGTATTTTTATTGGTAGAGACAGGGTTTCACGATGTTGGCCAGGCTAGTCTGGCACTCCTGGCTTCAAGCATCCGCTTGCCTCAGCCTCCCAAAGTACTGGGATTAAATAGGCATGAGCAACCGCAACCAGCTGGAATTATTTTATTTTTTTGAGAGATGGAGTGTTACTGTGTTGCCCAGGCTGGAGTGCAATGGCACAATCTTGACTTACTGCAACCTCTGCCTCCCAGGTTGAAGTGATTCTCCTGCCTCAGGCTCCCGAGTAGCTGGGATCATAGGCACGCACCACCAAGCCTGGCTAATTTTTGTACTTTTGGTAGAGATGGGGTTTCACCATGTTGGCCAGGCTGCTCTCAAACTCCTGACCTGGTGATCTGCCTGCCTCGGCCTCCCAAAGTGCTGGGATTACAGGTGTGAACCATCTCGCCCAGGAGAATTTTTTTTTTAAAGCACCAGAGCGTGGGGGAAAGATTATGTCTTCTACAAATGGTTCTGGGAAACTGTATAGCCACATACAAAAGAATGAAGTTGGAGCCTTACCTTACCCCTTATACAAAAACTAACTCAAAACTCATTAAAGACCTAAATGTAAGACCTGAAAATATAGGGCTCCTAGAAGAAAACATGGGGAAAACCTTCATGACATTGGATTTGGCAATGATTTCCTGAATATGACAGCAAAACGTAGGCAACGAGAGAAAAGATAGACAAATGGGTTTGCATAAAACTTAAGGATAGCTATACAGCAAAAGGAATGACCAATTTAGTGAAAAAGCAACCTACAGAATGGGGAAAAGAAAGTTTGCAAATTATATTATCTGGTAAATTGTTAATATCTGGAATATATGAAAAATTACAGCTAGGCACAGTGGCTCATGCCTGTGATTCCTGCCCTTTGGGAGGCCCAGGAAGGCAGATCGCTTGAGCCCAGGAGTTTCAGATCAGCCTGAGCAACATGGCAAAACCTCATCTCTACCAAAAAGGAAGAAAAAAAAAAAAAAAAAAACCTATATAAAAAATGAATTACTTCCAGACAGGCTCAGTGGCTCACACCTGTAATCCCAGCACTTTGGGAGGCCGAGGCGGGCAGATCAGGAGGTCAAGAGATCGAGACTATCCTAACCAACATGGTGAAACCCCATCTCTACTACAAATACAAAAATTAGCTGGGCGTGGTGGCGCATGCCTGTCGTCCCAGTTACTCAGGAGGTTGAGGCAGGACAATCGCTTGAATCCAGGAGGCAAAGATTGCAGCGAGCCAACATCGCAACTCTGCACTCCAGCCTGGTGACAGAGCAAGACTCCTTCTCTTTTTCTTTTTTTTTTTTTTTTTTTTTTTAAGACAGGGTTTCACCATGTTGGTCAGGCTGGTCTTGAACTCCCGACTTCACGTGACCTGCCCGCCTTGGCCTCCAAAGTGCTTGGATTACAGGCATGAGCCACCACGCCTGGCTGCAAGACTCCTTCTCAAAATAAATAAATAAATAAATTACCGTAATACAACAAAAACTTGATTTAAAAATGCACAAATGATTTTCCTACACACTTTCCCCAAGAAGATATGCAAATACAAAATAAGCATATCAAAATATGCTTAACATCACTAGTCATCAGGGAAACGCAAATCAAAACCACAATGAAATATCCCCTAACACCCCTTAGAATAGACACTGTCAAATAAGTGTTGGTGAGGATGTGGAGAAATTGGAACCCTTGTGCACAGTTGAGAATCCAGTAAAATGGTGGAGCCGCTAAGAGAAACAGCGTGGAAGTTCCTCAAAAAACTAAAAATAGAATTATCATATGATCCGGCGATCCCATTTTTGGATATAAATTCAAAAGAATTGAAAAGAGGATCTTAAAGAGATATTTGCATACCCATCTTCATTGCAGCATTAGTGACAACAGCCAAAAGGTAGAAGCAACAGGGTCTTTTTTTTTTTTTTTTAAAAAAAAAAAAAAAAAAAAAAAAGACAGGTCTTGCTATGTTGCCCAGGCTGGTCTCAAACTCCTGGGCTCAAGGCATCCTCCCATCTCAGCTTCTCAAGTAGCTGGGACTGCAGGTATGTGCCACCACAACGGGCTAATTTTTTATATTTTTTTGTAGAGGCAGGATTTCTTCACGTTGCTCAGGCTGGTCTCGAACTAGCTCAAGCGATCTGCCAGCCTCGGACTCCTAAAGCACTGGGATTACAGGCATGAGCCACCACATCCAGCCTAATTCAGTCTTTGAAACAGGGAAAATGGCCAGGCAAGGTGGCTCACGCCTCTAATTCCAACACTTTGGGAGGCCAAAGCAGGCACAACACCTGAGGTCAGGAGTAGAGACCAGCCTGACCAACATGGAGAAACCTAATCTCTACTAAAAATACATAAAGTAGATAGGTGTGGTGGCACATGTCTGTAATCCCAGCTACTCAGGAGGCTGAGGCAGGAGAATCACTTGAACCCAGGAGGTGGAGGATGAGGCGAGCTGAGATCATGCCACTGCACTCCTGCCTGGGCAATAGAGCGAGCCTCCATCTCAAAAAAGAAAAAGGAAAAAAGAATAAAGAAAAAAAATATATTAGGCTACAACATGGATCTTGAGGATATTATGCTCAGTGAGAGAACTTAATCACACAAAGACAAACCGTATGATTCCACTTACAAAGTATCTAAAGTAATCAAAACGTTAGAAACTAGAATAGTGGTTACCAAGGACTGTGGGAAGGAGGAAAAGGAGTTATTATTCAAAGTATAGAGTTTCTGTTTCACAAAATGAAGATTCCAGAGATCTGTTGCACAACAATGTGCACACACTGAACTGTACACTGAAAAATTGTTAAGATGGTAAATAAAATACTATTAGTAAACAAGGCTAAGTTTTTTTTTTGTTGTGTTTTTATTTTTGTGAGACAGCATCTCTGTCTCCCAGGCTGGCGTGCAGTGGCGCAATCTCACTCACTGCAAACTCCACCTCCCAGGTTCAAGCAATTCTCCCGACTTAGCCTCACAAGTAGCTGGGATTACAGGCGCCTGCCACCACAGCCACCTAATTTTTTGTATTTTTAGTAGAGAGTGTTTCGCCATGTTGGCCAGGTTAGTCTCAAACTCCTGAGCTCAAGCCATCCTCCTGCCTTGCCCTCCCAAAGTGCTGCGATTTTTTTTTTGTCTTATTTATTTGAGACAGGGTCTCACTTTACCCAGGCTGGAATGCAGTGGGATGATCACCATTCACTGCAACATCAGACTCCCAGGCTCAAGCAATTCTCCCCTCTCTGCCTCCCAAGTAGCTGGGACCCACAGGCACACACCACCAGGCTTGGCTAATTTTTTGTGTATTTTTGTAGAGACGGGCTTTCCCATGTTGCCCAGGCTGGGAATTATTTCATTTAATCCTTAACAGCCATAAAGGGAGGTAGCAGGACCCTGTTTCCCATGGCCTGAAATACTCATCACACAGGACTCTCAGAGGCCACTTACCCAAGACCATAGTCTCACGCAGCAGTAAGGATCATGAATCCAGCTGTCTTTCATCCAGAACCGGAAGGCAAAACAGTGGCCCCAGGGATGACCAGCTGTCCAGGCCATGGGAAACCAAAAGGATTAGCACTTGAAGGAAGCTGGATTAGGGTAGGATCAGATAGGAAATGACAGAGGACAGTCTCACCAGAGTGACCCATAAACCTGTCAGAAACCATGATCAAGGCCCCTACCCACCTTAGGGCTAGGGGAAGGGATCAGAAGAGGGGACAGATGAACAGATCTCCTATTCAGGGACTTCAATGCAAGAAGACCAGCTGCATTCATTGGGGACTTCCTGTTGGCTAGATTTCCTTTGCAAAGGCCTTGTCAGCCTTGTCAGGAAGAGATGGCTTGACCCATCTCCCAGATAGGGGAAAAAAAGCTCAGAGATATGGAAACGATTTGCCTTAAGGGCATCCTGCAAGTTGGAATCTGCTTCCAAGTTGTTTGGGCAAAAAATCTAGGCATCTCCTTTCGTGCCTCTCCTTGACTCAGATGTAAAACATCGGCAAGCTCTGATGTTTTCCTCTAAAATACAATCCAAGTCTCTCTGCTTATCCACTTACCTGCTTCCCCAGCCATCATCACCCACCTGGACTTCATTCTAGAAGCCTCCTCCCTGACCTCCCAGCTGCCCTGGAAAATCCTTTCCAAACGCTGTGGCTAGAAAACTTTTTTAGACGGAGTCTTACTCTGTTGCCCATGCTGGAATACAGTGGCACAATCTTGGCTCACTGTAAACTCCATCTCCCAGATTCAAGCAATTCTCCTGCCTCGGCCTCCCGAGAAGCTGGGATGCTGGGATTAGAAGTGCATACTACTGCACCTGGCTAATTTTTGTATTTTTAGTAAAGACAGGGTTTCACCATGTTGGCCAGGTGGTCTTAAACTCCTCACCTAGTAAGAGTTGCTTGAACTGGGAGGCAGAAGTTGCAGGGAGCTGAGATCGTGCCACTGCACTCCAGCCCAGGCGACAAAGCAAGACTCCGTCTCCACCACGTACTACATCGTAGATCGGAAGAGCGTCGTGTAGTACGTGAAAAGGAAAGATATGCCAGGCCATATCTCCCTGCTTCCCAGGCCACATTCCAGGGAGTCCAAGAGAGGCCCAGAGATCAGTCCAACAATCCAAACAGCCCAGAGCACGAGGGCTGGTAGAGACCTGGACACGTGTCCTGAGCCATGGTCACTCAAAAGGCGGAAGCTGAGTCATCCCAGCAGAGGCCCTGGGCAGGAACGGCAGCACTCAGTTGCAATGGGGACACTTTACCACCCTCAACCGGAAGGGCTTCAGAAGCACTCTCTCCAGGCTTAAGTGACTTGCCCAAGCCAGGAACTGAATTCTGCAGAAACCCAAGTCCTGTAATGTGTGCTGGATAGAGCTGCCCACTCCTTGTGGGGCCTTTGAGCGAGCAGCCAGCTCTCTGTTGGCGATCACAAGGGGCTTGTTGCCAAGCCCTGTGGGTTTTTCCTTCAAAGAGCCCTTGAGTCAGTTGATCTGCTCCTCCCAGGCCCCTAGCCCAGGTCACCCTCACCTTTCTCCTGGACGCCTGCCCAGCCTCATTCCTGGGCAGTTACTTGGCCCTCTCACCATCCCATTCACCATGGAGGAAGGCTGTCAGAGCCCAAATCTGATGTTAGCTCCATCCTACCTCATTGAATGCCCCTGAATGGCTTTCCAGGTCTCTTAGGGTAAACACACTCCCCCTCCCACCAACCACTGCTGCCCTCAAGACCTCAGTGCCCAGCCCTGTCCATTCAGCTCCTGCCACTCACCTATCAACCCACTCCAGTTGAGCTACATCATGGATAGTCCCAACCTCTTTCTGCCTAAGACCTGTGGTGGCCAGCCTCCAAGAAGGCCCCCAATGTCCCTTGCCTCTTGGTATTCATGCCCTGTGAAGCTTTCTTCCATAGTCAGGGCCAGTTTATGTGGCTAAGAGGTGAGTGACTGCCAAAGCTAGATCATAAAAGGCATTGCAGCACCACCTTGCGTTCCCTGGGAAACCAGCCACCATATTGTAAGGGTGGTCAAGCAGCCCTGCAGGGAGGCCTACAGGAGAGAAACCAACTTACCAGCCAGGTGAGTGAGCCACACTAAAAGTGGCTGTGTAGCTCTCACCAGACTGGATGAGTGGAACCCTGGATGATATCTGACTGTAACCTCATGAGAGCCCTAACAGAGCTGCTCCCAAATTCCCAGCCCACAGAAACCACGAGATATAACATGGGTGTCGTTCTAAGCCACTAGGCTTTCAGGCTTGCCATTAATGCAGCCATAGATATTTATTGCAAGGCTTCTGCATGTGCTGTTTCCTTAGCCTGGAAAGTCCTTCTATTCTACATGCCCAGTTCTCCTGCTTGGATAATCTCCAATTATTCTCCCTATTGTGGCTCAACCATGACCTCCTTCAGGGAGCCTTGCCTGACCTCCCCTAGCCCTTTCAGGTGTTTCAGAAGCAAAGCCCTTTCCTGCAGAGCCTTTACCCCAGCTGGTGATCATATATTTTGAGATTTACATCAGCCATACCCTGACCTATTCCCAGTGCCTAGCAAAGCACCCAGGATGTAGTTAATACCCAATAAAGAATTATGGAGCCCTACAAAGATGGAGAAGCTATGACACCTGTTCTCCCCACACTAAATACTCAGTTTACAAATAAAACTACCAACAGGCCGGGTGTGGTGGCTCACACCTGTAATCCCAACACTTTGGGAGGCCAAGGAGGGTTGATCTCCTGAGGTCAGGAGTTCAAGACCAGCCTGACCAACATGATGAAATGCCTTTTTTTTTTTTTTTTTATAAGGGGGGACGGAGTTTCGCTCTTGTTACCCAGGCTGGAGTGCAATGGCGCGATCTCGGCTCACCGCAACCTCCGTCTCCTGGGTTCAGGCAATTCTCCTGCCTCAGCCTCCTGAGTAGCTGGGATTACAGGCACGCACCACCATGCCCAGCTAATTTTTTGTATTTTTAGTAGAGACGGGGTTTCACCGTGTTGACCAGGATGGTCTCGATCTCTTGAGCTCGTGATCCACCCGCCTCGGCCTCCCAAAGTGCTGGGATTACAGGCTTGAGCCACCGCGCCCGGCCTTTTTTTTTTTTTTTTTTTTTTTTTTTTAAAAAAAAGACGGGGTTTCACCATGTTGGTCAGGCTGGTCTTAAACTCCCAACCTCAGGTGATCCGCCTGCCTTGGCCTCCAAAGTGCTTGGATTATAGGTGTGAACCACCACGCCTGGCCGAAAACGCTTCTCCACTAAAAATACAAAATTAGCCAGGCATGGTGGCGCATACCTGTAATCCCAACTACTTGGGAGGCTGAGGTAGGAGAATTGCTTGAACCTGGGAGGCAGAGGTTGCAGTGAACCGAGACTGTGCCATTGCATTCCAGCCTGGAAAACAAGAGGGAATCTCCATCTCAAAAAAAAAAAAAAGCTGGACATGGTGGCAGGTGCCTCTAGTCCCAGCTACTCTGGAGGCTGAGGTGGGAGGATCACTTGAGCCCAAAGAGGTTGAAGCTACATTGAATGTGATCATACCACTGTGCTCCTACCTGGGTGAGACCCTGTCTCAAAACAACACACAACTTATCTTAATAAGAAAGCAAAGTCAAGAAAGCTTTTGAAATAAAACATAGAATCTCTATGTGACATGTGGACAGGAAAGTGTTTAATAGGATGCAAAGCACATCAGTCATAAAGGAAAATATGCCAGACTCTATGAAAATGAGTTTTGATAAAAAAAAGAAAAAAAAGGCTACCTCCACCAGCCCACTCTGCTGCCGTCCCCACCCACCCACCTAGTTAAAAAAGAAAATAAGTCTTTGGTTTTTGTTGTTTTTGAGACAGGGGCTCACTCTGTCTCCCAGGCTAGAGTGTAGTGTTGCAATCACAGCTTACTGCAGTCTTGAACTCCTGGACTCAAGTGATCTTCCCACCTCAGTCTCCAGAGTAGTTGGGGCTATAAGCATGCACCACCCACACCCACCTATTTTTTTTTTTTTTGGGTCAACACAGGGTCTCATTATGTTGCCCACACTGGTCTTGACCTCCTGGCCTCAAGTGACCCTTCCACCTTGGCCTCCCAAAGTGCTGGGATTACAGGTGTGAACTACTGCACCCAGCTGAAAACGAGTTTTGGTTCATCAAAAGATGCAATTAAAAAGGAAGCCATGGGCTGAGCACGGTGGCTCACGCCTGCAATCCCAACGCTTTGGGAGGCCAAGTTGGGCGGATTACAAAGTCAGGAGTTCAAGACCAGCCTGGCCAATATAGTGAAACCCCATCTCTACTAAAAATACAAAAATTAGCCAGGCGTAGTGGCAGGTACATGTAATCCCAGCTACTCCGGAGGCTGAGGCAGGAGAATCGCTTGAACCCCGGAGATGGGAAGTTGCAGTGAGCTGAGATAGTGCCACTGCACTCTAGCCTGGGCGACAGAGTGAAACTCCATCTCAAAAAGAAAAAAAAAAAGCCACAGACATATGTCAGAAAAAGACTCATATCTATAATACATAGAGAACTCTTTCAATTTAATAAAAGACAATCACTTTTTTACTAAGTGGCTAAAAGAGCTAAATAGGCACTTCACAAAAGAAGCCCAGATGGCCAATGCTAACATGGGAAGCTGCTCAACTTCATTAGTCATTAGGGAAATACAAACTGAAACCTCAATACAGTATCACCCTCACACGCACCAGTGAAAAAGCATTTTTTCGAGTGTTGGCAAAACCAGAACTCTATGTTGCTGGAGGAAGTCTCAAATGGTATAGCCGCTTTGGAAAATGATTAGTCCACATTTATTAGAGCTAATTTTACTGGGGCACGGGACCCACCCGTGCCTGGAATGAGTGCATATTTTTACCAAGTAACATGAACAAGAAATGTTCACAGTAGTTTACTCACAATAGCTGAAAGCTGAAAACACAGTAATAGAATTGTTACTTATTCACATGGGATACATACATAGGGGCCATAGACTTTCTTTTTTTTTTTTTTTTTTTGAGGATGGATCTCTTTTGTTACCCAGGCGGGAGTGCAATGGCACGATCTTGGCTCACTGCAACCTCCGCCTCCTGGGTTCAAGTGATTCTCCTGCCTCAGCCTCCCAAGTAGCTGGAGTTACAGGCATGCACCACCACGCCTGGCTAATTTTGTATTTTTCGTACAGACTGGCTTTCACCATGTTGGCCAGGCTAGTTTCAAACTCCTTGCCTCAAGTGATCCACCCGCCTCAGCCTCCCAAAGTGCTGGGATTATAGGTGTGAGCCACCATAGACTTTCTTTTTTAGAGATAGGGTCTTGCTCTGTCACCCAGGCTGCTGTGTAGTGGCGTGATCACAACTCACTGCAGCCTCAACCTTCCAGGCTCATGCAATCCCCCGTCTCAGGTTCCCAAATAATAGCTGAGACTATAGGCATGTACCACCACAAACAGCTAATTTTTTTTTTTTTTTTTTTTTTTAGTAATCCCAAAGTGTTGAGATTACAGACATGAGCCACTACGCCCAGCAAAAAATAAACATAAAAATTTAGGGTACCTGGGCATGGTGGCACACACCTGAGGTCTCAGCTACTTGGGAAGCTGAGGTGGAAGGATCGCTTGAGCCCTGGAGGTCAAGGCTGCAGTGAGCTATGATTATGCCACTGTACTCCAGCCTGGACAACAGAGCAAGACCCTATGTCAGAAAAAAAAAGATGAATTTCAAAAACGTTACACTGCAGTAAAGAAACCAGTCATAGGAGAATACATACTGGGTAATTCTGTTTATAGAAATTGCCAAGGCACTTATCTTCACTTCTCTCACCCACTTCAAAATTGGGCCTCCTTCCTTCCTTCTTTCCAGGCCACTTACACCCTGCTTTCCTCCCTCAGTTCTTCCCAGCCCCCTACAGCCTGCCGAGGTGGGGGCGGGGGGGAAACGCCAGTCACAGCCCAGAGACTTGCCCAGCTTCTGAAGAACGATGTGAAAACACAGTGTCTGCTCCTGAATCGCAGAAAAAGTTTCTCTCTCTACACCACCACAGTGAGCGGAAAAAAAGCTAAGCCTGCCCTGGTCTTAAATTAAGCCAGAGGGATCTCACGTGAGGAGGCTCCTTCCCAGAAAAGACCACCCATCACCCACAGCTGATTCTCCAAAAGCAATCGGCAACTTGGGGATCATTAGCTGGTGCAAAGGTAATTGCAGTCTTTGCTATTAAAAGTAATGAGCTGGGTGCACTGGCTCACACCTGTAATCCCAGCACTTTGGGAGGCCGAGGCAGGTGGATCATTTGAAGCCAGGAGTTTGAGACCAGCCTGGCTACATAATGACGCCCTGTCTCTACTAAAAATACAAAAATTAGCTGGGCATGGTGGTAGGCGCCTGCAATCCCAGCTACTTGGAAGGCTGAGGCTGCAGAATTGCTTGAATCTGGGAGGCGGAGGTTTCAGTGAGCCAAGATTGTGCCACTGCACTCCAGCCTGGGAGACAGAGTAAGGACTCCATCCCAACCTCAAAAAAAAGTAACATACTCATTTTACAGATGAGGAAGCCAGCTGACAGTTGTCATGTGCCATGCCTGAAGTCTACATGGGTTGTTGAGTGTTGGATGTAAGATTCAAATCTGCTTTTCCTAACTTGATAGTATGCACTTTTAACAGTTATGCCACCACAATTGCCGACAAAAATGAATCATATCCGACTCACTTCATTTCCCTTTGTTTTTTGGACAGATTTGACTATTCCTGGATAACACATTCAAGGAAAGGAGGTGGTATTGGGTTTTCTGAATGTCTTATCTGGGAATAGTTAAATCTGTCCAAAAAAGTGGGGAAGATGGTGGTATTGGGTGTCTGAATTTTGGGCAAGTATGTCAGCTTTGTAGACAAATGGGAACAAATGGCTAGATATGAGGATGGAGAGATGGTTTAGAAACCATTTGCAGGTTTTTATTGGTTTGTTTGTTTTTAGAGAGGCAGTCTCACTCTGTTGCCCAGGCTGGAGTGCAGTGGTGCCATCATAGCTCACTGCATCCTCCAACTCCTGGGTTCAAGCGATCCTCCTGCTTCAGCCTCTCAAGTAGCTGGGACTACAGGTGCATGATACCACACCCAACTAATTTTTTAAATTTTTTGTAGAGCTAGGGATGTCTCACAGTGTTGCCCAGGCTAGTCTCGAATTCCTGGCTCAAGCAATCTTCCTGCTTCAGCCTCCCAGAGCGGTGGGATTATAGACGTGGACCGCACCATGCCCAGCCAGAAACCCTTTGAAGACTGCTAATGAAACAATGGGTCCAGGCAATGGTTATCCATGGTTGATCAAACCCTTAGGGAAATGCCAAATGGGGAATTTACAAAGGCAGGGTCAGGCAGATGGCATCTGAACCCCCGGATGGATCATTCTTAGTTATCAGCAAAATGGAAAGACAGGCCAGCAGTGGCTCACACCTGTAATCCTAGCACTTTGGGAGGCTGAGGCAGGAGGATCACTTGAGCCCAGGAGTTCCAGACCAGCCTAAGCAATGTAGTGTGACCTTGGGTCTACAAAAAGGTTTTTTGGTTTTTGTTTTGTTTTGTTTTTCAGATGAGGGTCTCAGTCTGTCACCCAGGCTGGAGTGCAGGGGCACGATCTCATCTCACTGCAACCTCCGAGTCCTGGGCTCAAGCAATCCTCCCCCCTCGGCCTCCACTACCCCAGTATGCCCAGCTTTTTTTTTTTTTTTTTTTGTAGACACAGGGTTTCACCATGTTGCCCAGGTTGGTCTCCAGCCTCTGTGCTCAAGCTATTTGCCCGCCTCAGCCACTCAAAGTGCTGGCATTATGGAGTGAGCCACCATGCCCTGCCTAAAAATGGTATTATATAGTTTTTTTTTTGTTTGTTTTGTTTGTTTTTTTTTGAGACAGAGTTTCGCTCTTGTTACCCAGGCTGGAGTGCAATGGCGCGATCTCGGCTCACCGCAACCTCCGCCTCCTGGGTTCAGGCAATTCTCCTGCCTCAGCCTCCTGAGTAGCTGGGATTACAGGCACGTGCCACCATGCCCAGCTAATTTTTTGTATTTTTAGTAGAGACGGGGTTTCACCATGTTGACCAGGATGGTCTCGATCTCTTGACCTCGTGATCCACCCGCCTCAGCCTCCCAAAGTGCTGGGATTACAGGCTTGAGCCACCACGCCCGGCTAGTTTTTTTTTTTTTTTAAGTGTTGCTACCTTTTAGAGATTTTTAAAAGATGGAGTATTGGCCGGGTGTGGTGGCTCACGCCTGTAATGCAAGCACTTTGGAGGCCAAGGCGGGCGGATCACCTGAGGTCGGGAGTTCAAGACCAGCCTGACCAACATGGTGAAACCCCGTCTTAAAAAAAAAAAAAAAGAATAATAAATAAATAAATAAATAAATAAATGGAGTATTTACAAATGAAATCATTTGAGGTCTCAGATTTGCTTCCAAATATCCAGTGAGGCTGCCTGGGTGTGGTGGCTGACACCTGTAATCCCAGAATTTTGGAAGGCCAAGGTGCGTGGATTGCTTGAGCCCAAGAGTTGGAGACCAGCCTAGGTAACATGGCAAAACCTTTCATTTATTTTTTAATTTATTGTTATTATTTTTTTACCCTAGACATGTTTCCTGCATGGTTTGTCTCCCCAGTCATTGTCCACAGGACTCTGGGGAGCTGTAGGAATATGCAGGTGCAGACACGAAGCCCAGCTTCATCTCCAACATTGTGGAAAGGGACTGTATGTCACAGGGCAGAGCCCTGCAAAACGTTTCTTTGCAAAAATTAGCCAGACATACTGGCTTGCCCCTGTAGCCCCAGCTACTTGAGAGGCTGAGGCAGGAGAATCACTTGGGCCTGGGAGGTTGAGGCTGCAGTGAGCTGTGATCACACCACTGCACTCTAGCTAGAGTGACAGAGTGAGACACTGTCTCAAAAAAAAAATTATATTGAGTAATAATCGATTCAGGCAAGAATAGATGCTGAAACAGTGAAAGTCTGATGAGTAACAGGATATTTACAGAGTCTCCACGTACTTCCCACAAACCGGAAAGCAATAACTTTATAGCAGAGACACCTGGCAGAGACCACTTTAGCCAAGTGGTCAAAATTAACATCACCAGTGATGGGTCCAATTGGTGGCAGGCTGGGGTCTTCTTGCCAAAAAGGCACAAACTGAATCTAATTATAAGGAAACAGCAGACAAACCCAAGTTGAAAGACATTCTGCCTAATTACTGACCTACACTTTGTTAAAACATCAAGGCTACAAAAGACAAAAAGGCTCAGAAATTGATCTTAGTGAAAAGACAATTGGAAGCAACAAGTGATCTTGGATTTTCTTTTGCCATAAAGGTCAGTGATGTGACAATGGGTGAAATCTGATTAGGTTTCCAGATTTCCTGCTTTTCCTTTTTTTTCTTTTTTTTTTTTTTTTTTTTTTTTTTGAGACTGAGTTTCGCTCTTGTTACCCAGGCTGGAGTGCAATGGCACGATCTCGGCTCACCGCAACCTCCGCCTCCTGGGTTCAGGCAATTTTCCTGCCTCAGCCTCCTGAGTAGCTGGGATTACAGGCACGCACCACCATGCCCAGCTAATTTTTTGTAGTTTTAGTAGAGACGGGGGTTTCACCATGTTGACCAGGATGGTCTCGATCTCTTGACCTCATGATCCACCCGCCTCGGCCTCCCAAAGTGCTGGGATTACAGGCGTGAGCCACTGCGCCCGGCCCGATTTCCTGCTTTTCATCATTTTACTGAGGTTATGTTTAGAGAATGCCTTGTTCTGGCCAGGTGCAGTGGCTCACACCTGTAATCCTAGCACTTTGGGAGGCCAAGGCAGGCGGATCACCTGAGGTCGGGAGTTTGAGACCAGCCTGATCAACATGGAGAAACCCCCTCTCTAGTAAAAATACAAAATTAGCTGGGCATGGTAGCACATTCCTGTAATTCCAGCTACTTGGGAGGCTGAGGCAGGAGAATTGCTCGAACCCGGGAGACGGAGGTTTCGGTGAGCCAAGATTGTGCCATTGCACTCCAGCCTGGGAAACAAGACCAAAGCTCCATCTCAAAAAAAGAAAGAAATATTCCAAAACTTACGAAGAAATATGTGAAAGTTACAACATCATTAATAATAGTAATGGTAGTAGGAATTAAGAATTTTTGTAGCAGGGCTCAGTAGTGTGCACCTGTAGTCCCAACTACCTGGGAGGCTGAAGCAGGAGGATTGCTTAAGCCCAGGACTCCCAGACCAGCCTAGGCAACATAGCAAGACCTCATCTCTAAAAAAAAAAATTGGACCAATGTGGTAGCTCACACCTGTAATCCCAGCACTTTGGGAGGCCAAGGCGGGCGGATCATCTGAGGTCAGGAGTTTGAGACCAGCCTGGCCAACGTGGTGAAACCCCATCTCTACTAAAAATACAAAAATTAGCCAGGCGTAATGGCATGCGCCTGTAATCCCAGTTACTTGGGAGGCTGAGGCAGGAGAATCACTTGAACCTAAGAGACAGAGGTTGTAGTGAGCCAAGACTGTGCCATTGCACTCTAGCCTGGGCAATAAGAGCAAAACTCCGTCTCAAAAAAAAAAAAAAAAGGTGTTGAGATGGTAGATAAAAGAGCCCAGTTGCTCAGAGGATACAGTTGCTCAGAGGCTGCAGAAACTAGAAATATGAAATCTAGAATTGCACTGCCCAGTACTATAGGTAATGATCTATTTAGATCATTAGATTTGCTATTTAGATTTCTGTTAATTAAAATTCAATAATATGTAAAATTCAGTCCCTGACTCACATTAGTCATATTTGTAGTGCTCATAGACAGTGCTGCTCTGAATTATGGAATCTAGAATGCTTCTTTTTCTTTTTTTTTTGTTAAGATAGAGTCTTGCTCTGTCACCAGGTTGGAGTGCAGTGGTGCGATCTCAGCTCACTGCAACCTTTGTGTTTCGGATTCAAGCGATTTTCCTGCCTCAGCCTCCCGAGTAGCTGGAACTACAGGCACACGCCACCATGCCCAGCTAATTTTTGTATTTTCAGTAGAGACGGATTTTCACCATGTTGGCCAGGATAGTCTCGATCTCTTGACCTCGTGATCTGTCCGCCTTGGCCTCCCAAAGTGCTGGGATTACAGGCGTGAGTCACCGTGCCCAGCCTAGAATGCTTCTTAGAATACAGTTCGCTGGGCGCGGTGGCTCAAGCCTGTAATCCCAGCACTTTGGGAGGCCGAGGCGGGTGGATCATGAAGTCAAGAGATCGAGACCATCCTGGTCAACATGGTGAAACCCCGTCTCTACTAAAAAAATACAAAAAATTAGCTGGGCATGGTGGTGCGTGCCTGTAATCCCAGCTACTCAGGAGGCTGAGGCAGGAGAATTGCCTGAACCCAGGAGGCGGAGGTTGCGGTGAGCCGAGATTGCGCCATTGCACTCCAGCCTGGGTAACAAGAGCGAAACTCCGTCTCAAAAAAAAAAAAAAAAAAAAAAAAGAATACAGTTCAAGGGCCGGGCACAGTGACTCACGCCTGTAATCCCAGCACTTTGGGAAGCGGAGGTAGGAGGATTGCTTGAGCCCAGGAGTTTGAGGCCAGTTTAGGGAACATGGCAAAAGCCCATCACTACAAATAAAAGATTTAAAAAGTGGTCAGGCTTGGTGGTGAGCGCCTATATTTCCCAGCTTCTCGGGAGGCTGAGGCAAGAGAATCACTTGAGCCTGGGAGGTTGAGGCTGCGGTGAGCTGAGGTGGTGCCACTGCACTCCAACCTGGGTGACAGAGTGAGACCCTGTCTCCAAAACAAGAACAAAACAGAATATAGTGCAAGGAATACATATTGTTTAACTACCAGGGGTTCCTGGTGAGAAACACACATTTCTAGATTCATTCCAGACCTACTTAGTCAGAATCTCTGACTACAGAGCTTGAGAATTCTCATTTGAGCAGGTTCTTCCAGTTCATTCCTTTGTTGCTTGCTAATAGGCAGCTGCCTCTCTAGGGGAAGAAGGAGGTGAAAGTCATCTTGTGCTTCCTGCCAGAAGGATCACTCTAATCTGGACTCCAAGATTTGAGAGATATCAACAAAGGATCTTCAGACCCAGATATTGAGGAAGATCAGCTATGATCGTGGGCCAGGTGCAGTGGCTCACGCCTGTAATCCCAGCACTTTGGAAAGCCAAGGCGGGTGGATCACCTGAGGTCTGGAGTTCGAGATCAGCCTGGCCAACATGGTGAAACCCCATCTCTACTAAGAACACAAAAAAATTAGCCAGGCGTGGTGATGCCTGAAATCCCAGCTACTCAGGACGGTGAGTCAGGAGAAGCATTTGAACCTGGGAAGTGGAGGCTGCAGTGAGCTAAAACTGCACCACTGCTCTCCAGCCTGGGCAACAAGAGCAAAACTGTGTATCAAAAATATATATATATTAGCTGGGCATGGTGGTGCGTGCCTGTAATCAAAACTACTAGGGAAGCTGAGGCAGAAGCACTTGAACCTGGGAGGTGGAGGTTGCAGTGAGCACAGATCACGTCACTGCACTCCAGCCTGGGTGACAGAGTTAAGACTCCATCTCCAAAAATAAATAAATAAATGAAAAAAAAATTTTTTTTTGTTTTGAGACAGAGTTTTGCTCTTATTGCCCAGGCTGGAGTGCAGTAGTGTCGTCTTGGCTTACTGCAACCTCTGTCTCCCAGGTTTAAGTGATTCTCCGGCCTTGGCCTTCTGAGTAGCTGGGATTACAGGGGTGCACCACCATGCCTGGCTAATTTTTTGTATTTTTAGTAGAGATGCTGTTTTATCATGTTGGCCAGGCTGGCCTTGAACTCCTGACCTCAGGTGATCCACCTGCCTTGGCCTCCCAAAGTGCAGGGATTACGATGTGAGCCACCATGCTCGGCTGAAAATTTTGTAAAAAGATATTGTGCTTTCAATGACTGCCTGGGTTCCAATCCTGGCCCCTTAACTCCCATGCTACTTGACTTTGGGTAGATTACTTAACCTCTCTGTGTCTTGGTTTCCTTATCTGTCAAAAAGCTGATAATAGCACCTACTCTATTGGGTTATTACGAGAATTCCAGAAGTTCACAGATGTCAAGTGATTCCAACAGTGCCCGGCACATGAGCACACATTGGATTTTTTATCCTTTGGAATAGGGTCTCACTCTGTTACCCAGGCTGGAGTGCAGTGGCATGTCCACAGCTCACTGTAGCTCGATCTCCTGGGGTCAAAGGATTCTCACACCTCAGCCTCCAGAGCGGCCAGGACTATAGACATGTACCACCACACCAGGGTAATTATGTATTTACTTATTTTTAGAGATGGGGTCTCACGATGTCGCCCAGGCTCATCTCAAACTCCTGGCCCCAAATGATTCTCCTGCCTTGGCCTCCCAAAGGGCTATGATTACAGGCATAAGCCACCATGCCTGGCCCTATTTTCTTTTCTTTTCTTTCTTTATTTTTTTTGAGATGGAGTTTTGCTCTTTTTGCACAGGCTGGAGTGCAATGGTGTGATCTCGGTTCAATGCAACCTCTGCCTCCCAGGTTCAAGCAATTTTCCAGCCTCAGCCTCCCAAGTAGCTGTGATTACAGGCACCCACCACCACGCCCAGCTAATTTTTTATTTTTAGTAGAGACAGGGTTTCACCATGCTGGCAAGGCTGGTTTCAAACTCCTGACCTCAGGTGATCTTCCTGCCTCGGCCTCCCAAAGTGCTGGGATTACAGGTGTGAACTACCATGCCTGGCCCTATTTTCTTTTCTTCCTAGCACTTAACACTCACTAAAATGACCATCATTTGCTTTGCTTTATTTATTCCACAAACATTTATTGAGCACCTACTGTGTGTAGGCATTCCAGGCAGAGGGAACAGCAGGTGCAAAGGCCCTAGGGTGGGAACATGCCAAGTAATGTTTAAGATGCTAGAGATAGCTGGGTGCGGTGGCTCATGTCCGTAATCACAGCACTCTGGGAGGCTAAGGTGGGAGAGCACTTGAGGCCAGGAGTCTGAGACCAGCCTAAGCAATACGGTGAAACCCTGTCGCTACAAAAAAATACAAAAAGGGATGGGGCCGGGCATGGTGGCTCATGCCTGTAATCTCAGCACTTCGGGAGGCCGAGGCGGGTGGATCACGAGGTCAAGAGATCGAGACCATCCTGGTCAACATGGTGAAACCCCGTCTCTACTAAAAAAATACAAAAAATTAGCTGGGCATGGTGGTGCATGCCTGTAATCCCAGCTACTAAGGAGGCTGAGGCAGGAGAATTGCCTGAACCCAGGAGGCGGAGGTTGCGGTGAGCCGAGATCGCGCCATTGCACTCCAGCCTGGGTAACATGAGTGAAACTCCGTCTCAAAAAAAAAAAAAAAAGTGTCTGGGCACAGTGACTCACACCTGTAATCACAGCAATTTGGGAGGCCAAGGCAGGTGGATCACAAAGTCAGGAGCTTGAGACCAGCCTGGACAATATGGTGAAACCCCGTCTCTACTAAAAATACAAAAATTAGCTGGGCATGGTGGCATGTGCCTGTTGTCCCAGCTACTCAGAAGCTGAGGGAGGAGAATCACTTGAACCTGAGAGGTGGAGTTTGCAGTGACCCAAGATTGCGCCACTGCACTCCAGCCTAGACGACCGAGCAAGAGCCCATCTCAAAAAAAACAAAAAACAAAAAAGTAGCCCAGAGTGTTGGCACATGCCTATAGTTCCACCTACTTGGGAGACTGGGGTGGGAGGATGGCTTGAACCCAGGACGTCAAGGCTGCAATGAGCTGTGATTACGCCACTGCTCTCCAGTCTGGGTGACGGAGCCAGACCCTGTATCAAAAAAAAAAAAAAAAAAAAAGATGTGAGAGAGCTATAGATAGCCAGGCAAGGTGGGGGCTCACACCTTAATCTCTAATCTCAGCACTTTGGGAGGTTGAGGTGGGTGGATCTCTTAAGCCCAGGAGTTCAAGACCAGCCTGGGCAACATGGCAGAACCCTGTGTCTACAAAAAAAGAAAATTAGCAAGCCTATAGTCCCAGCTACTGGAAAGGCTGGGGTGGAAGGATCACCTGAGTCCAGAAGGTTGAAGCTGTAGTGAGCTGTGATTGCACCACTGCACTCCAGCCTGGGTAACAGAGTGAGATCTTGTCTTAAAAATAAAAAATGCTAGAGATCCACTAGTAAATAAGGCAGGTGCAGTCCTATCTTCACGGTGCCTGTATTTTAATGAAGGTAGAGACAGATAAATTAATTTATATTAGGTTGGTGCTAAAGTCATTGCGGTTTTTGCCATTAAAAGTGACTGGTTTTTTTCTCCAGGCGTGGTGGCTCGTGCCTGTAATCCTGGCACTTTGGGAGGCTGAGGCAGGCAGATCACCTGAGGTCAGAGTTTGAGACCAACCTGACCAACATGGAGAAACCTCATTTCTACTAAAAATATAAAATTAACCAGGAGTGGTGGCAGGCGCCTTTAATCCCAGCTGTTTGGGAGGCTGAGGCAGGAGAAGCACTTGAACCTGGGAGGCGGAGGTTGTGATGAGCTGAGATGGCGCCATTGCACTCCAGCCTGAGCAACAGGAGTGAAACTCTGTTTCAAAAAAAAAAAAAAGTTACTGGTTTTTGCCATTAAAACTGCAATGACTTTTGCACCAACCTAATACTATACCGCCAGGCAATAAGATGGGTTGGCCAGGGAGGACCTCTCTGAGGAGGTGGCATTTAAGCAGAGTCCTGAAGGCAGACATGCAGAAGCCTATGGGTACTTGGGGAAAATCTACTGGCCCTGGCCTGGCCAGTGCCTCTTTCCCCCACCCCACCCCCCATCCCATCAAGGGTTCAGGTTTCCAAACAGAGGTTGTTTTCTCAACTGCTAGAGAAGGGGAATTCCGATGGGGGTTGCAGGCCCTCAGCCTCTGCCATCTGCCTTCTCTCCCACTGGCTGTCCTAGTCTTTGAGCTGGTGTTGCTGTGTGGGGCTCCAGCTTGGGGGCCTAGGGTCCTCCATCCAAGGGTTCATGCCTGAAATCCCAGCATTCTGGGAGACCAAGGTGGAGGTGGGAGGATCGCTTGAGCCCAGGAGTTCGAGACCAGCCTGGGAAACATAGAGAGACCCCCCTCGCTACAAAAAACAAACAAAAAACAAAACAAAAATATATATATACATAAAAATTAGCCAGGCATGGTGGTGCCCATCTGTGGTCCCAGCTACTTCGGAGGCTGAAGTAAGCCACGATGGCACCAACTGCACTACAGCCTATGTGACAGAGCAAGACCTTGTCTCCAAAAGAAAAAAAAAAAGCTCCAGACCTGTCTTGAAAGGAGCCACTGAGCCATCTGCCTGCAGACAAAAGAGTATAGGGAGCCATTGAGGGAACCACCCACAGCTGCATCCCATCCTGGCTTCTCCTGGTTCCTGATGAACCTCGTGGCCCCTCCTTCTATTGCAAAGAGGGGGCTGAGTGGCCTCTCTCTCTCCTTTTTTTTTTGAGGCAGAGTCTGGCTCTGTCACCCAGACTGGAGTGCAGTGGCAAAATCCCAGCTCACTGCAACCTCAACCTCAACCTCCCATATTCAAGCGATTCTCCTGCTCAGTCTCCCAAGTAGCTGGAACTGCAGGCGCCCACCACCACATCCGGCTAATTTTTGTATTTTTTGCAGAGACAAGGTTTCATCATGTTGGCCAGGCTGGTCTCAAACTCCTGACCTAAAGTGATCCGCCCACCTCAGCCTCCCAAAGTGCTGGGATAATAGGCATGAGCCACCACACTCGGCTGAGTGGCCTTTCTCTAGCCCAGTGGTAGATCTAGTGTGGTCTGGAGTCAACCTGCTTGGGTTCAAATCCAGACAGGTGTTGCCCCAATTAGTGCTGTGTGACTCTGAGCAGTTTGCTTGACGTCTCTGAACTCACACCTCCATAAGAGTTTATAATAACTTCCACCTCCTGAGCAGTCAGGTCTTCATGCCTAGAAAGTGCTTGGTGAAGATCAGCCATTACTTTTGGGAACATTGAGTCCCAGGGTGGGTATCTGGGTTGGTCGTATCCCCCTCAAAGCATCTCTCCAGCTCCCTTAGTAGGCACATAAAATTGGGAGGAAGAAGGAGCCTCCCACCACCCGCCAGGCTGTCTCTTTCAGGGAAAGCAGGGAGATCTCAGGTCTAGTTAATTCCCGGGAGGGGCAAGAGAGCAGCCCCTGGGAAAGATCCCGGTTGACCTCTGTTTTCTCCTGGCTCAGGCTGGGTTAAGGGTGTTGGGGGCACAGAAAGGGAAGGTTGGCAAAGAATGAGTTACCCGGGCAGCCACCCACTTCCCATTCCATCCAGCCCAGCCATGGGGCACTCCTGGGAAAAACTGTTCCCTTAAACCTGAAAAGACACACAAACCACCAGAAAGAGAAACTGAACCGTTTATTAGCCTAGATCTGGTTCTCAGCCTAGATCTGGTTCTCAGGCATTGGGGTTGGGGGGCGCGTCTGGGGAGCTCTGTGAGGGGAGACAAGCCCCTGACTGGCTTCTTGCCCCCCAAAGACCTGCTCCCCCAGCCGTTGCATTCACAAGAAATTACTTTGATGCATGAGGTTTTCTTCCCCCAAGGTGAGCTGTACCCCAGCTCTCCCATAGGGGGATGGGCCAGCAATTCCAAAGGGGTTTGGGCAGGACCAGATCCCCCCCGACTTTGGCAGCTTCAACACGAACTTGAGAAGACCTGACAGCATTCATTCCAGGGGAAACATGATGGGGAGAGGGGGTCAAACATCACACCTATGCACACACACAGACACACATAAATATACGTTTGTACCGTAACAAACCTTCCATTATCCACAGGGTTTAGTGAAGTCCTTCTGGGGCAGATTAGGGAAGAGTGTCCCCAGGAAATGTCCCTAGCCACCACCACTCCCATGCTCCATTCAATATAACTTGAAAGAAGAAGGCTGGGCGTGGTGGCTAACGCCTGCAATCCCAGCACTTTAGGATGCTGAGGCGGGCGGATCACTTGAGGTCAGGAGTCTGAGACCAGCCTGGCCAACATAGTGAAACCCCGTCTCTACTAAAAATATAAAAATTAGCCATGTGTGGTGACAGGCACCTGTAGTCCCAGCTATTCAGGAGGTTGAGGCAGGAGAATTGCTTGAACCTGGGAGGCAGAGGTTGCAGTGAGCTGAGATCATGCCATTACACTCCAACCTGGGCAACAGCGAGATTCTGTCTCAAATAAACAAATCAAAACAAAAATCTTGAAACTGTCTCAAGAAAAAAATCTCAAACAAAGACACAGTGGGGTTCAGGCTCAAGACTTCACTCTGCCTTGCTTGGGAGACCGGGTACTTCAGCTGAGGCTGCAGGTGTGGAGCTGAGAATAGCTTTAGGGGGGCTGTTTTTCAAAGGGGGATGTCTGTGCAAACATTGACCCCTCAGAATTTTCTCGTTGCACCCTGACCCACATCAAAGTCCCAAAGCCCTCCACAGCACCCCAAACTGATTTTTCCATCTTTGGTGATTCCTCTGTGCCCCAAATAGTGCAATCGACCAATGAGGTCTGAGAATGAGGAATGGGCCTCAGCTGCCGTCCCCTTTCCACTTCTAGCTGTGGTTTCCGAGACTCAGAGAGAAGGGAAGAAGTCCGAAATGGAAGCCGATGAAATTTGGGGAAACTGTGGATTTGGGCTCCGGAGGGTCAGAGAGAAGGCCTCTCGCTCTTCGGGACAGTGGTTCTGAAGTGGCATGAAATTACCCAGAGAAGGTGGCAGGAGGGATACATCCAAAGAGGAGACAGACATCAGTGCAGGGCTGGGGGCCAGAAAGGAAAACGTGGTAATTCTTTGTACCCCCAGGCGTGGTGGCTCATGCCTGTAATCCCAGCACTTTGGGAGGCCAAGGCAGGCAGATCACGAGGTCAGGAGTTAGAGACCAGCCTGGCCAACATGGTGAAACCCTGTCCCTACTAAAAATACAAAAAAAATTTGCTGGGCATGGTGGCGGGCGCCTGTAATCCCAGCTCCTTGGGAAGCAGAGGCAGGAGAATCACTTGAACCTGGGAGGCAGAGGTTGCAGTGAGCTGAGACCTCTCCGCTGAGTTCCAGCCTGGGCAACATAGCAAGATAAGAAAGAAAGAAAGAGAGAGAGGAGGGGAGGAGGGGGGGAGGGGGGAAGGAAGGAAGGAAGGAAGGAGGGAGGGAGGGAGGGAGGGAGAGAAGGAAGGAAGGAAGGAAGGAAGGAGAAATCCTTTGTACCAGGTAGTAAAATGCTCCTGCCCTGAGCTCCCCTAAATTCTACCTGCCGTCACCCTGGCTCTTCATAGGTGCCCTGCACTGGCCTCCCCAGGATCCAGTTCTAAAGGAGTCACATTTGCCACCACACTGGCCTTAAAGACCCCACTGATATGTGACTAGTCAGTGCCTTATCTGGCCTTTCCAGGTGTGAAATACTTGTAACATCACCCAGGTCTGTGGGGTGGGGCATCTGGCTCGGCAGCCCCTCGTCTCTGTCTGGGGTCACCCAGTGGCCTCTCCATGAACCCCTCTGTCCCCTGGCCTGATTGTTGTTCCACCCGCCCCTCAGACCCCTGTGTTGCCCTCCAGAAATGTGGGCGATGTGGGCATGTGCATGCCTCTCTCCAGGGAGCTGGAGCTGCGGAGTGGCAGGAGGCGGTGACCGGGGGTCCCGGCCCGCCTGCGTCCTTGCACCCCCGCCCCCTGCCGCCAGCACAGCAGCGGCCGAAGCACCTCCCGCCGAAGGTCCCGGCTGCGCCACGTGTAGATGACGGGGTTGAGCAGCGAATTCAGGGTGGCGAAGGCGAAAAAGTAGTGGGCTTTGTAGAGGACTGTGCAGGAGCGGATGGGACAGGCATAGTCCAAGAGGAGGATGCTGAAGGCGGGCAGCCAGCAGACGATAAAGACGCCCAGCACGATGGTGACCGTCTTGAGCAGGGCTAGCGTCTGCGGTCCGGCCACATCAGCGTGGCTTGAGCGGACCACGCAGTAGATGCGCACATACAGCGCCACGATGGCCAACAGAATGATGGAGAAGATTGTCACCACGCACAGCACGTAATGCTTGGCATAGAGAGGCAGGACAGTGGAGCAGGCCTCGAGGTGGCCCAGGCAGTTCCAGCCAAGGATGGGCAGGCCACCGAGGACCAGCGAGATGAGCCATGAGGCCCCGATGAGCAGCAGCATGCGGCAGCTCTTGTCACTGCCGTACAGCTTGACCTTGGCAATGGCCACGTGGCGCTCGATGGCGATGGCCAGGAGGCTGAAGACGGAGGCGGAGAGCGTGATGAAGGCAGAACCCTCCCGGGCAAACCACTGCACAGGCGTCAGCCTCAGTGTGACAGAGCCGGAGAGCAGGGTATTGGCTACGAAGGCCACACCTGCCAGCAGATCGGAGGCGGCCAGGTTCCCCAGGAACAGGTACATGGCCGAGTGGAACTTGCTGTTGCGGGCCACCGCGATGAGCACAAGCAGGTTTTCCACCACAATGGCGCAACAGAGGATGACAATGAAGGCCGAGGCCACCTGGCGGGAGCTCGTCTGCTGCGTTTCCAGCGTCTCCTTGGTATAATTATAGTGTTCCTGGACCTTGTTGGGGTTCAGGTACTCCGAGTACAAGCTGCCCATGGTGGGGCTCAGCGGCCCCCTGGGGCCATGGGGCTGTCAGAACTGCAGAAAAGACAGACAGACAGACAACAGGTCAGAGTTGTGGCTGTCCCGGGGCTCTGGCCTCGGATGGGCTGAGACTCAATTTCCCATTCTGTTAATTCTTGCTGCATGGCCACAGGAATTCAGGATCATCATCATTCCCACTTACAGACAGGAAACCCAGAGAAGTTAATTCACTTTCCTAAAGTCTCAAATCTAACCGGTGGCAGGGCCAGAGAGACTGGCTCTGCAGCCTCTGTAAGCCCTAGTCTGAACGCTTTCTTATTTATTCTATTTATCTATTTTTTTGAGAGAAGGTCTTGCTCTGTCATTGAGGCTGGAGTGCTGTGGCACAGTCATAGCTACCTGCAGCCGTAAACTCCTGAGCTCAAATGATCCTCTCACCTCAGCCTCCCACCTCAGCTTCAGCTACAAGCACATGCCACTACATCTGGCTGATTTTTGTTTTTGTAGTGATTGGGTCTCACTGTTTTGTCCAGGCTGATCCTGAACCCCTGGCCTCAGGCAATTCTCCTTGGCTTCTCAAACCAATGAGATTATAGGCATGAGCCAGGACGCCTTGCCTATTTTAATTTTCATTATTATTTTCTAGAGATAGGGTCTTGCTCTGTCACCCAGGCTGGAGTGCAGTGGCATGATCATAGCTCACAGTTGACTCAACACCTGGGCTCAAGTGATCCTCCCACCTCAGCCTCCTGAGTAGCTACACACTTTCAAAAAGACAGAAGTTCCCCCAAATTGCATGAAAAATATAATGTGGGGCCGGGTGCGGTGGCTCATGCCTGTAATTCCAGCGCTTTGGGAGGCCAAGGCGGGTGGATCACAAGGTCAGGAGTTCGAGACCAACCTGGCCAACATGGTGAAACCCAGTCTCTACTAAAAATACAAAAATTAGCTGGGCATGGTGGCACATGACTGTAATTCCAGCTACTTGGGAGGTTGAGGCAGGAGCATTGTTTGAACCCAGGAGGTGGAGGTTGCGGTGAGCTGAGATCACGCCATTGCACTCCAGCCTGGGCAACAAAAGCGAAACTCTGTCTAAAAAAAAAAAAAAAGATAAAAGAAAAATATATGGACTTCCAGAAACCTTGCCCAGCTACCCAGAAAGCAGGCCCTAGGTAGGGCCTGGATGATCTCTTTTCTGGAACACACAGGCACCTGGGGCCTCAGGCTGACCTGGGTCACCACTGATAGCTCCTACCTCTGCTCATTCATTACCACCCACTAACCCTGGATTTCAGGCTGGGTCTAAGCCTTGAGGCCACGGGTGCTCCCAAGATAAGGTCTTGGGGAGACACCAGGGTGGCCCTGAGGTTCAAACATCCCAGAGGTCACACCATCTTCAAGGACATAGACCTTGGAGGCAATCCAGAGTTTGCTCCCATTTCACCTCTGAAACACTGGCCAAGTCCCTAGACGCCGTGTCAGCCTGAATGTCCTCGTCTGTGCAATGGAGAGAAGAAAGCCCACCTGTGGGGTGTTGGGGAAATCCTTTTAAATGACGCATGAGGCACGTTTAGCTCACAGTAAGCACTCAACAAATACTGGCTAATGTTATTAGTTCCCCTCTTCCCTCCAATCCTTTGGGAAGACAAGGGATGTAAGCCAACCAGGCATGATCTCCAACAGCCTGTTCTCATCAGCACCATCTTGCTCTGCCCTGGGACAGAAAGTCCCATGGGGATGGGCAGGGCCCTGGCACCCCCTCCCCAGCCAGGATGAAATCCAGATGTGAGGCCTCCCGAACAAAGAGGGCGGAGTCCTCACTCTGCAGTCACATCCGGTGTGAGGGAGGCCGGATGGGTGGGCGGGGAGGGGAGACTTAAGATGGGAGAGACCCAAACTGGGAGGTCCTGGCTGGGAGGATGGGGCAGATTTGCTAAAGTCATGTGAGCCGTGAAGGGGCCTGCAGCCTCGCTGGGAGGGGGTAAGACATTTGTTCCATGAAATCCTGAGTCACCCCCACCACCACCACCAAGGAAAACTGAGCTGTTGGGGGAGGGGCAGGGAAAGGGCGGGAGGAGGCGCTTTTGGGCAGAGAGGATGAGAGGCAGACACCATGGCCTTTCCCCAGCTTGGGGGTAAGGTTGGGGGGTGTCAGAAGAGCCGGTGCAGTGTATGCCTTTCATGAAGGGAGAGGGAGGAAGTTCCAGCCCGTAGTTAAATGGCAGGGAGCGGAGAGAATAAGGGGAGTCCTCCCCAGGTCCCTAGAAACACATCTGGCAAGGAGTATGTGCACCCTTCCAGAAAATTCTGGTTAGGCCAGCTCTCCTGAGCCCAGGAGTGATGGGGGCTTCCGGAGTCACCCAGCCATCGCAGTCCCTGGCCGCCCCCCCAAGGGGCATTCTGGCCCCTGGCTGGACAGAGGCAGCTGCTCTCCCAAGGGCGGAGGGACATCCGTCCTAGTTTGGGAACAGACAAGAGCTTGTGCACGTCCCCGGGGACTGCTGCCCCTCCCAGATCGCCACACAGAGGCCCCTTGTTCCTTTGCTGGACGGAGCCCCGGGCATCTTGATGCCCTCTGCACGCTGCAGCCAGTCCCGGGCAGGCTTGGGCCCAGACTGCAGCCAGATCAGCCGCGGCCGTCGGACCGGAAACAGCCCGCGCCCTGATTGGCTCATTTTCAATCCCAGGGCACTGAGTGATTTGCCTATTGGCCCGTGCTTTCCATCTTCGGCCTCTGATTGGTCCAGTTGAGGGCGCTCTACGGCCAGCCCTACTGATGGGGTCCTTTAAAGGCAACTGGAGCTCGGCGCTTTCCAAGGATAGAGTTAATGCTGTGTGGACGTCTCTAGAGGCAGTTTGAACTGGGCCTGACCGCTGGGTCACCCCGCCCAGACGCCCCCAGCCTGCCCTGGCGGGCTGAACCCCCTCCTAGAGTTCATAAGTGAGAATCAAGGTCCCTTTGCAGGCCTGGGAAGCACACTCGCTAGTGCAGCCGCCGCCTCTGCCGCTCACCAAAAGATTTACTGTGGTTTCCTGGAGAAATAAGAAATTTATTCAGGCCGGGCGCGGTGGCTCACGGCTGTACTCCCAGCACTCTGGGAGGCCGAGGTGGGTAGATCACCCAAGATCATGAATTCGAGACCAGCCTGGCTAACATGGCGAAACGCCCCACCTACTAAAAATACAAAAAAAAAAAAAAAAAAAAAAGCCAGGCATGGTGGTGCACGCCTGTAATCCCAGCCACTCGGGAGACTGAAGCAGGATAATTGCTTGAAGCCGGGAGGCAGAGGTTGCAGTGAGCTGAGATCATGCCACTGCACTCCAGCCTGGGCAACAGAGCCGGACTCTGTCTCAAAACAAATAAATGTATTCAGCTCTTGCACCCCAGGGACTGACCAAAAAGTCTGTTCTCTTCCCTGAGAGGAAAACTGGGGGTGCTGCCCTCTCACCCTATGCAGCCCCAGGAGGCTAAGGCATCCACAGAGGGAGAGGCAGCTCTCCTAGAGAAGGGGAAACAGGTCCACATTCTATCCAAGCCTCATTTTAACCACTAGGACTTTACTGAGGCAAGTACTTAGGCGGTTGACACTTCCCAGAAAGAGGAAGCAGGCGCTGAGGTTGGAGCTGGCAGAATAGTCACCCTCTAAGTGGATGGTGGCCTGGCCTGTGTCCCTTCCCTGTGTCAGACTACCAGGTTTTGAGAAGGAGGCAGAGCCTGTCTCCTGGTCACCTTCACCAAGGCCATCCTGACTCAAATGGAACAGGAGGGACAAGCGACCGGCTTTGGAAGGAAGGGAAGAGAGATAGACTCAGATGAGTGTTTGACTGGAGATTAGGAGAGGGGAAGGCTAGAGGAAGCCTCAGTGGCTTCCGAGCTCCTCTCCACCCCCTCCCAGTTCCAGAGAGGCAGGCCCTGTGGTTACAGTTTCCCCCTCGTCCCCCAGAGAAGGAGTTTCACTCTGTTGCCTAGGCTGGAGTACAGTCGTGCCATCTCGGCTCACCGCAACCTCTGCCTCCCAGGTTCAAGCGATTTTCGCGTGAGCCACCACGCCAGACTAATTTTGTATTTTTAGTAGAGACAAGTTTCTCCATGTTGGTCAGGCTGATCTCGAGCTCCCGATCTCAGGTGACCCACCCATCTCAGCCTCCCAAAGTGCTGGGATTACAGGTGTGAGCCACGACACCTGGCAGCCACCCTACCTTTTGGTTTCCCTGTGGCTGTCAGGATCCCCTACCCTGCCGTTCCCTACCAAGCAGGCAGGGGGAGCTTTTAAACTTATAACGCCACGTCACTCCATGACTCCAAATTCTTCCATGGCTCCCTATACCCCAAGTAGCATGGCCCCTGCCCACGAAGCCTCCTCCCACTCTACCCCAGAGCCATTCCACTCCAACGACTTGAAGCTTCCTCCATGCCACCCCCACCCTTACCTCCAAGCCTTTGCCCTTGCTGTTCTTCTTAGGGCACACCCTTCCCCAAAATCTTTTTTTTTTTTTTTTTTTGAGATGGAGTCTCTGTTGCCCAGGATGGAGTACAATGACACAGTCTCGGCTCACTGCAACCTCTGCCTCCCGGGTTCAAGCAATTCTCCTGCCTCAGCCTCCTGAGTAGCTGGGATTACAGGCGCGTACCATCATGCCTGGCTAATTTTTGCATTTTTAGTAGAGACAGGGTTTCACCATGTTGGCCAGGCTGGTCTCAAACTCCTGATCTCCTGATCCGACCACCTTGGCCTCCCAAAGTGCTGGGATTACAGGCCTGAGCCACCTCGCCTGGCCCTCCCTAGAGCTTTTGTTTTGTTTTTTTGTTGTTATTGTTTTGAGATACAGTCTTACTCTGTTGGCCACGCTGTAGTGCAGTGGCGTGATCTCAGCTCACTGCAACCTCTGCCTCCTGAGTTCAAGTGATTCTCCTGCCTCAGCCTCCCAAGTAACTGGGATTATAGGTGCCCGCCACCACACCCAGCTAGTATTTTTAGTAGAGAGAGTGTTTCACTACGTTGGCCAGGCTGGTCTGGAACTCCTGATCTCAGGTGATTCACCTGCCTTGGCCTCTGAAAGTGCTGGGATTACAGGTGTGAGCCACCGCCCCTGATTGTTCCCCAAATCTTTGAATGACTGTCTCCCCATCTTTCAGGTTTCTATTTAAAGGTCATTTCCTCAGAGGGGACTCCCCTGACTCCCAGTCTACTGTGGCAGCCGTCTCCGAGCCTTTCCTAACAGCAGAATTTTGTTTTATTATCTGCACAGCACTTGCCACTATCAGAAACTATCATGGTATTTCTCCCTTTCTGTCTGGCCTTCCACCTAGAATGTCAATGCAGAAGGCCAAGAAGCAAGTCCGTTATCAGCCCCTACAGGGCTGCCTGGCACAAAGAAAGCCCTCAGAAAACGTGTGGAATGGGCAAATGAATGAATGATTGAATGAACCAACCAACGAAGGAGACCCCTAGTGGGTTCCCAAGGGTGGATGCTCCTAAGCTCAGCCCAGACCCAAACAACAACAAAGGGGCCTGGAGACACCTCTGGTCCCTGGGCAGCGCCCCACCACCGCCACCACCACCACCACCAACAACAACCAGGCAAAGCCCAGCGTGTCTCCATGGAGACGACAGCAGGACCCGCCCCCGTGCTGGCCCGCACTCTCGGCCTCCTTATCTGGCCTAGGAATGCGCGGTATCCACACTCGCTTGCGCTGGAGCCACGCCTCCTCTCCCCCCCCGCCCGCGACCCCAGACCGCCACACGCGCGGGACCCCCACATCTCCAAGTTGGACTGGAGGGATTCCTCTCCGTCCCTCCAGGGGTCCCGCCTCGAGATTCTGGGAAGACTACGGGTGGGGGACCAGATCCCAGCAGCAGCTGCACCCCGAGTTCCGCGCCTGCCCGAGTGGCCCCACGCGGGGGGACCGTGGGCTCAGCGCGTGGTGCCCGGAGCATCAGACAAGAGCAGAGACAGAGGAGGGGGTGGAAATCCCCGGGTGAGTCAACCAGTGCCGGAGAAGGGGGCGAGTTCCGACTCTCTGCCGGTCCCGGGGACACGCGGGGTCCGCGCCACGCACGCCTTCACCCATGCCCCATCCCTGAGCCGGAATTGAAATAGGAGGCGTCTGAGCCACACGGTGACTTTCCTTTTCCTTCCAAAAGAAAGCCACGCCCCCGAGGGAGTCTGGGGGAGGCAAACAACTTGGGGAAACCGAGGCAGAAAGCCTGAAGTGCGACCGCACCCCCCGGGGGTCCCGCCCCTTGGCTTGGAGGCTCCCCAGCACGCACCTCCTTTTGCCCTCGCAATAGCCGGAGTCAGCCAGGAGGGGTGCTGCACCCCTCCCCCAAACACGCTCCCCAAAACCCTAGTCGCCGGACACAGCGTCCTGCCTCCCAAAGACTCCAGTGGAAAGCGCTCGGATTCTGCCTTCTCCCCGGCGCCAACTTCCTGCCTCTGAGAAAGGCGGGGAGCGGAGTCTGGGGGTTCGCGGCCGAGACAGTGGGGGCTGCCGGGAGTCGTGGAGAGGGCGCACAGTGACCAGCCGCTCCGTGCAGCAGGAACCCGCGCGGCGCGTGCGCGCCCCAGCCCCCCAAATCGGGCCCCGCAACTCGGATCCCGAGACTTCAGGGGGGACCGGGGCCCGCCCTTTCTGCCTCCGCCTCCCCACGAGCGCTCACCTGGCTAGGCCGGCCCGGCTCCCTGCCCTGGCCGGAGGGGCCTTGGCGTCTGCGTCCCCGGGGCGGCCGCGGCTGGGGCTGGGGCTGCCCGCCGGGCCCGGCAGCGTCCCGGGGCTGGGACCAGGGACAGAGGTGGGGGCGGGGAAAGCCACCGCTTCTGCCCCCCGCTCGCCCCGCCCTCCTCTCCTCTTTCCGGCTGCGGCTGCAATGAATTCCAGATGTGGCCGGCCGGCTGGCCCAGGCGCACGCGGGGACTGGCAGGAGCTGCACCAAGGGCCCCTTTGTCCGCCCCCCCACCTCTCGGTTTGCCCCTCCCAGCCCCCACCCGTGAGAACTGGCCCGCGCGAGACGTAACGCTGGCCTAGTGACATCACAGTGATCCTGATCAGGTGGCCTCAACCTGAAACAACTATCTTCAACTCTAGATTAACTCTGGGCTCACCCCTGGGACTCTGGATTTGGAAGAAAACACGAGGTTCCCTTTATTTACTCAACAAAGAGCCTTGGAAGTATCTACTAGGTGTCAATGCTGCAATTAGTCATTAAGCTCCTACTGTGGGCCCAGCTGGGTGTCTCATGCCTGTAATGCCAGCATTTTGGGAGGCTAAGGCGGGTCTATCATTTGAGGTTGGGAGTTCGAGACCAGCCTGGCAAACATGGAGAAACCCCGTCAAAAATTAGTCAAGCATGGTGGCGCATGCCTGTAATTCCAGCTACTTGGGAGGCTGAGGCAGGAGAATCGCTTAAACCCGGGAGGTGGAGGTTGCCAGGAGCCAAGATCCAGCCATTGCACTCCAGCCTGGGCAACAAGAGCAAAACTTCACTTCAAAAAAAAAAAAAAAAAAGGAAAAACAAGTGCCTACTGTATGTCCAACCAACAAATAATGAAATTCCTACTAAGTGCAATACCCTGTCCCAGAGACAAAATTGGTCTCTCCCTTTTTCTTTTCTTTTTTTGAGACAGGGTCTTGCTCTGTCAACCAGGCCAGAGTGCGGTGGCGCAATCAGCTCACCGGAGTCTCAACCTCCTGCCTCAGCCTCCAGAGTAACTGGGACTACAGATGTGCCACCATGTCTGGCTAATTTTTTGAAATTTTTTGTAGAGATGGGGGCTTGCTATGTTGCCCAGGCTAGTCTTGAGCTGTTGAGTTCAAGCAATCCTCCCGCCTCAGCCTCCCAAAGAGCTGGAATGACAGGCGTGAGCCACTGCGCCCAGTGGATCTCTGCCTTGATAAGACTCCAGAATTCAGCTGCTGCCCTCTCTTCCTTAGGGGACTGGGGACACTCCACAGTCTACCCTGCCTCTGTAGATCGCTGTCCCCTCTGGTAGGGGGAACCAGCAAGGCCCAGTTTGTTCCTGCCTTCCAGTGTCGGGCCCAGTCTTATATTCAGTTTTCCAATTTTCACTCTTTCCTGGGTGTTTCTGTGTGCTTGCCTGCACAAATGATATATGCCTTCATTGAAAGATGCTTGTGTACGTGTGTGTGTGTGTGTGTGTGTGTGTGTAACCAGCAGCTCGACAACAGGATAGGGGAGCCCCTCATTCCCTCAACAAACTTGTCGGTTCGTTTGTTTGAGACAGTCTCACTTTGTCTCCCCTCAGGGTGGAGTGCAGTGGTGCAATCTCGGCTCACTGCAACCTCTGACTCCCAGGTTCAAGGGATTCTTGTGCTTCAACCTCCTGAGTAGCACATGCCACCACACCTGGCTGGTGTGTTTTTTTTTTGTTTTGTTTTTTGTTTTTCATTTTTAGTAAAGACAAGGTTTTGCCATGTTGGCCAGGCTGGTCTCGAACTCCTGACCTCAAGCGATCTCCCCATCTTGGCCTCCCAAAGTGTTGGGATTACAGGCATGAGCCACCCTGACTGGCAACAAATATTTCTGATGCACCTACTGGGAACAGCAGTGAACAAAAGAGAAAAAATAAAAACTCCCTGACCCAGTGATCTTATGTTCAGGTGGGAGACATGGCATTTTATGAGAGTGCCGTTTGTGAAAACATACACATCATATGTTATAATCTGGCCAGGCACGGTGGCCAGGCACAGTGGCTCATGACTGATCCCAACACTTTGGGAGGCCAAGGTGGGTGGATTGCTTGAGCCCATTAGTTCTAGATCAGCCTGGGCAACATGGTGAAACCCCATCTCTACAAAAAAATACAAAAATTGGCTGGACACGGTGGCTCACACCTGTAATCCCAGCATGCTGGGACTCTGAGGTGGGTGGATCACTTGAGGTCAGGAGTTTGAGAACAGCCTGGCCAATATGGCAAAACCCCATCTCTACTAAAAATACAAAGTATGCCGGGCGCGGTGGCTCAAGCCTGTAATCCCAGCACTGTGGGAGGCCGAAGCGGGTGGAACACGAGGTCAAGAGATCGAGACCATCCTGGTCAACATGGTGAAACCCCGTCTCTACTAAAAATACAAAAAATTGGCTGGGCATGGTGGCGCGTGCCTGTAATCCCAGCGACTCAGGAGGCTGGGGCAGGAGAATTGCCTGAACCCGGGAGGTGGAGGTTGCGGTGAGCCGAGATCGCGCCATTGCACTCCAGCCTAGGTAACAAGAGGGAAACTCCGTCTCAAAAAAAAAAAAAAAAAAAAATACAAAGTATTACTGGATGTGGTGGTGGGCACCTGTAATCCCAGCTACTCGGGAGGCTGAGTTAGGAGAATCGCTTGTAACTGGGAGGTGGAGGTTGCAGTGAGCCAAGATGGCCCCATTGCACTGCAGCCTGGGCAACAGAGCAATACTCCATTTCAAATAAATAAATAAAAATAAAAATAAATAAACAAATAAATGGAGTAGTCTTATGTGTACTAATGGGAAATGGTCTTCAACATACTAAGTTGAAAAAGTACAGTGTAGACCAGTATGCATTGCATTTCTGGGTGTATTAATAAGAACTGTATAAATACACACACATTTGCCTGTGACACGCAGGCCATCTCCGGGAGAAAGCACCAGACCCTAGTCACAATGAGAGGAACCAGGGTGCAGGGAAATGAGGTAAGAAGGGACAGCTTTTCATGGTATACCCTGGAGGGCTGTTTGAATTTTTTTTTTTTTTGAGATGGAGTCTCACTCTGTTTCACTCTGTTGCTCAGGGTGACGTGCATTGGCACGATCTCGGCTCACTGCAACCTCCCCCTCCCAGGTTCATGCGATTCTCCTGCCTCAGCCTCCTGAGTAGCTGGGATTACAGGAGCACGCCACCACGCCCAGCTAATTTTTTGTATTTTTAGTAAAGACGGTTTCATCATACTGGCCAGGCTGGACTCAAACTCCTGACCTCAGGTGATCCGCCCGCCTCTGCTTCACAAAGTGCTAAGATTACAGGCATGAGCCCCGGCCAGCTGTTTGAAATCATTAGCTTCTATTACTAATTACTAATTCAAAAAAAATGTACAAAGAGATCAGGGCGAGTGGGTCACCTGAGGTCAGCAGTGCGAGACCAGCCTGATCAATATGGTGAAACCCCATCTCTATTAAAAATACAAAAATTATTGGGAGGCCGAGGTAGGTGGATCCTGAGGTCAGAAGTTCAAGACCAGCCTGGCCAACATGGTGAAACCGGGTCTCTACTAAAAATTAAAAAATTAGCTGGGCACAGTGGTGCACACCTGTAGTCCCAACTACTCGGGAGGCTGAGGCAGGAGAATCACTTAAACCTGGGAGGCAGAGGTTGCAGTGAGCCAAGATCATGCCACTACACTCCAGCCTGGGCAACAGAGTGAAACTCCCATCTGAAAAAATATATTTAAAAATTTTAAAAATCAGTCATGCATAGTGGCTCATGCCTATAAACCCAGCACTTTGAGAGGCCAAGGTGGGAAGACCAGTTGTACTCAGGAGTGTGAGATGAGTCTGCGAAATATAGTGAGACCTTGTCTCTACAAAAGAAAAAAACAAAAAATGAAACATTAGCCAAGCATGGTGGTGTGTGCCTGTAGTTCCTGCTACTCAAGAGGCTGAAGTGAGAGGTTCACTTGAGCTTGGGAAGTGGAGGCTGCAGTTAGCTGAAACCAGCTGCACTCCAGCCTAGGTGACACAAGAAGCCACTGTCTGAAAAAATAAATAAATAAATCAAGAATCAACAGGCCAAGCACAGTGACTCACAACCGTAATCCTAGCATTTTGGAAGGCAGAGGTGGGAGGATTGCTTGAGGCCAGAAATTTGAGACCGGCCTGGGCAATATAGTAAGACCCCATTTAAAAAAAATCAACACATTAATGCTACATACAGGCATGCAACATGTATGTGCATATAACACAGTGTGTAATGCTCTGTGCTAAGCCTGGTGATGCCTAACTGGTGGCTGCTGTACAAGCCTGACAGTCTGATGGAGGAGACAGAGTAGAAACCAGACAATTATTTTTATTTATTTATTTATTTAGACAGAGTCTCGCTTTCTCACCCAGGCTGGAGTGCACTGGCAAGATCTCCGCTCACCGCAACCTTTGCCTCCTGGCTTCAAGCCATTCTCCTGCCTCAGCCTCCCAAGTAGCTGGGATTACAGGCACAAGCCAGCACACCTGGCTAATTTTCGTATTCTTACTGGAGACGGGGGTTTCACAATGTTGGCCAGGCGGGTCTCGAACTCCTGACCTCAGGTGATCCACCCGCCTCAGCCTCCCAAAACACCGCGATTACAGGCATGAGCCACGGTGCCTGGCTGAAACCAGACAATTCTAACAGAGGGTGATGGAGCTTTGAGTTGGGAATACAAAGAAAGTCAGAAAGTGGGCCGGGCTCAGTGGCTAACATCTGTAATCCCAGCACTTTGGGAGGCTGAGGCAGGCAGATCACGAGGTCAAGAGACTGAGACCTTCCTGTCCAACATGGGTGAAAACCTGTCTCTACTAAAAATATAAAAATTAGCTGGGCATGGTGGCACGTGCCTGTAATCCCAACTAGTGAGGAGGCTGAGGCAGGAGAATGGCTTGAACCAAGGAGGCAGAGATTGCAGTGAGCCAAGATCACGCCACCGCACTCCAGCCTGGTGACAGAGTGAGAATCCGTCTCAAAAAAAAAAAAAAAAAAAGAAAGAAAAGAAAAGGAAAAAGAAAGTCAGAAAGTGACTAGTCATTCTAGACTTTGCTCCTTTTCCTGAGTTCAATTTCAGGATCTACGGGGCTCTAGGTGAGATCTTTGGGTCCACTTGGACCTCGGCAAAACTTCACCGCCTCCTCTACCAAGTGAGAAGTGTTGCCTGGACACTCTAGAAACCAGGTGTTCGACCCACAAAGGAGGAGGCACCAAGAAAATTAGGTTTTCTGCTTGTCGTCGGAGAGCTATCGGAGCGGAAATCTCAGCCTATGTGGGGACCTGAAGGCTGGGGAGGAAGTGCCTGGGCTGGCTCAGCAATTTGCAGTCTCCCCTGGGACTGGGGGGTTGGCGGGGGTGATGTCAAGGCCACAGACATATCCGGCCCTCTGCCAGGGGAACCGTGGCTCCCAGACAAAGGTGATATCCCCAGGGACACACAGACACACCGACATGCAACTTCCGCCTCCCTCCCACTTCTAGGTCAACACAATGTCTTCACCAGGTCAGCCAAGGGAGCGGCACAGAGGACTGGGAAACGCTGGAGGCCTGGGCTTCCTGATGGTCTTGGGGGGGTGGTCAGGAGGAGAGCTTGGCTGACCCTCAGGGGGGCCCTGAGTGAGAGAACAGTGGAGAAGGAAGGAAACAGGGCCCTTTTCTTGGAGAACTCCCAGCAGGGGAAATAGAGGAGAAGGAAGAGGCTTGAACTAGCTTCCACTAATTATAGGGTCAGTGACAATAATGGCTAACACTCGCAGCCACTGACTGTGTGCTAGGTGTGGCGCTGTGAGTCCTCACAACCCGAGGAAGTGGGTATGATTATGATAACCATCATCCCCTTTTTTTTTTTGAGATGGAGTCTCACTCTGTCGCCCAGGCTGGAGTGCAGTGGCGTGATTTGGCTCACTGCAACCTCCACCACCCCGGTTCAAGCGATTCTCCTGCCTCAGCTTCCTGAGTAGCTGGGATTACAGGTGTGTGCCACCATGCCCAGCTAATTTTTGTATGTTTAGTAGAGACGGGGTTTCACCATGTTGGCCAGGCTGGTCTCAAACTCCTGACCTGAAGAGGTCCATGCGCCTTGGCCTCCCAAAGTGCTGGGATTACAGATGTGAGCCATTGTGCCCCGCCAATCCCATTTTAAAGATGAGAAAAATTGACTGGGTGCTGTGGCTCATGCCTGTAATCCAGCACTTTGGGAGACCAAGGCAGGTGGATCACCTGAGGTCAGGAGTTCAACCAGTCCAGCCAACATGGCGAAACCCCGTGTCTACTAAAAATACAAAAACCATCCAGGCAATGGTGACGCGTGCCTGTAACCCCAGCTACCTGAGAGGCTGACACAGGAGAATCGCTTGATCCCGGGAGGCAGAGGTTGCAGTGAGCCATTGCACTCCAGCCTGGGTGACAGAGCAAGACTCTGTCTCAAAAAAAAAAAAAAAAAGGAAAACGGAGGCACACAGGAGGGGTGAGATCTGAACTGGAGTCATCCAACTCCTCTCAGTCCAGCAGCCCTGGCTGGCTGTCCTCTTTTCATTCATTCTCCACCCCAGTCCCCATGCAGCCACCCCCATCTCTGCCCCAGTGGGTAGGAACAAAGGGATGTCCTCCAACCCCCATTCCCACCTTCGCCGCAGATATTGTGAACTCCCCCAAATCCAGGAGGCCCAGCCCTTCACCCCAGATCTTGTGGTTGGCCCCATGGCTCCCAAATCCACGAGCAGCCCAAGCCTGTTCTCCACCCTTCCTGGGCCTCCACCGTCTCCCCACCCCCTGACTCTCAACTCTGGCAGGAGGAACTGCCTGGGAATTGTCTGAGATGGATCCCAACTTTCCCATCATTGCCCCAGCGCTGGGGGAAGGGGCCCCAGGCTACAGAGAAGCTTCCCAGATGCTGATCTTGGCAGGCAAGGGGACTGCAGATGCCTCATCTCCACCATGGGCTCAGGGCCCACTTTCAGCTTCAGCAATGGGGTGGGGAGGCTCCTGCTGGAGGCCAGCCTCTGCCACGTCTGCACCAGAAGCAGTCTCGGTCCTTTGAGCTGGGGAAGGGTGGCCTCTCTCTCTTCCAGCTGAAGGAAGTATGGACAATTAGGGGACAGGGGAACCCCAAAAAGGCCAACTTCTCAGCAAGCCCCTCCCACCCCAGTGTGGTCATGACAGCTGACACGTGTATAACGCGCTTTACAAATGTTGACTCACCCTCAACAGCTCATAGCAGCTCCCTCAGCTAGGGAAAGGAGAGACAAGCCACAGTCCATCCTCACAACAGAACACCACGCCTGTAATCCCAGCACTTTGGGAGGCTGAGGCAGGCAGATCACCTGAGGTCAGGAGTTCGAAACTAGCCTGGCCAACATGGCGAAACCCGATCTCTACTAAAAACAAAAAAGTTAGATTCTCCTGGCTGAGGCAGAAGAATCGCTTGAACCCAGGAGGTGGAGGTTGCAGTGAGCCGAGATTTGTGCCATTGCACTCCAGACTGGGCGACAAGAACAAATGAAACTCCATCGCAAAAAAAAAAAGAAAAGACTACATCAATATCAGAAAAAAGAAGGAAGTAGTGATACCTGCATACCTAGCCACATGGAGAGCTCTCAACCCATTAGGATGAGGAAAAGAAGTTGAACGCAAAGGTCACATACTGTGTGATTCTATTTATTTATTTATTTACTTTTTGAGACGGAGTCTCCTTCTGTCACTCAGGCTGGATGGAATGCTGTGGCGTGATCTTGGCTCACTGAAACCTCTGCCTCCCGGGTTCAAGCAATTTTCCTGCCTCAGCCTCCCCAGTATCTGGAACTATAGGCGCATGCCATCACGCCAGGCTAATTTTTTGTATTTTTAATAGAGACAGGGTTTCACCATGTTAGCCAGGATGGTCTCGATCTCCTGACCTCGTGATCCTCTGCCTCAGCCTCCCAAAGTGGTGGGATTACAGGTGTGAGTCACAGCGACCAGCCCTGATTCTATTTCTATAATGTTCTAAGAGTAGAAAAACTATAGGTACAGTGAAATATTGGGACAAGAGGTTGACTGCAAAAGGGCATGGTGGGTCAGGGTGCAGTGGGTCACGCCTGTAATCCCAGCACTTTCAGAGGCAGAGGTGAGAGAATCGTTTGAATCCAGGAGTCAGAAACCAGCCTGGGCGACACAGTGAGACCCCGTCTCTACAAAAAATTAAAAAAATGAGCCAGGTGCAGTGGCACACGCCTGTACTAGCTCTTCTGGAGGCTGAGGCAGAAGGATCCCCTGAGCTCAGCAGTTTGATGCTACTGTGAGATATGATCGCACCATTGCACTCCAGCCTGAGCAACAGAGCAAGACAATGTCTTTAAAAAGAGAGAGAGAGAGACAGAGAGAGAGAGAGAGGGAGGGGAGGGAATTCTTTTATTTTATTTTTAGTGATAGAACCATTCTGCATCAATGGTGGTTTTGGTTACGTGACTATATATGTTGGCTGAAATTTGCACAACTGTATGTTAAAAAGGGAAATTTTTTTTTTTTTGAGACGGAGTCTCGCTCTGTCGCCCAGGCTGGAGTGCAGCAGTGCCATCTCGGTTCACTGCAACCTCCACCTCCTGGGTTCAAGTGATTCTCCTGCCTCAGCCTCCCGAGGGGCTGGGATTACAGGTGCCTGCCACTGCGCCTGGCTAATTTTTGTATTTTTAGTAGAGACAGGGTTTCACCATCTTGGCTAGGCTGGTCTCAACTCCTGACTTCATGATCCACACACCTCGGCCTCCCAATGTACTGGGATTACAGGCATGAGCCACTGTGCCCAGCCAGGAAGATTGTATTGTATCTAAATTGTACAAAAAACCCAATACTTTAAAAAAAGAATCCTCACAGCAACTTATTATTCATTTATTTATTTATTTTCTTGATCTTAGCCAAAAGGCTGAGAAGCAATTTATTTTTTTATTTTATTTTATTTTTTGAGACAGAGTTTTGCTCTTTTTGCCCAGGCTGGAGTGCAATGGTGCTATCTCAGCTCACAAAAACCTCTACCTCCCAGGTAGGTGGGATTACAGGCCCCCACCACCACGCCTGGCTAATTTTTGTATTTTTAGTAGAAACGGGGTTTCTCCATGTTGGTCAGGTTGGTCTTGAACTCCCAATCTCAGGTGATTCACCTGCCTCGGCCTCCCAAAGTGCTGGGATTACAGGTGTGAGCCACGGTTCCCGGCCTACTTTTTATCTTTAAAGATAAGATCTTGCTCTGTTACCCAGGCTGGAGTACAGTGGTGCAGTCATAGCTCAAGCTTGTGAGCTCAAACAATCTGCCCACTTCAGCCTACCCAGTAGCTCGGACTACAGGCCCAAGCCACCATGCCCACAGCTAACTTTTAAATTTTTTGAAGAGAGTTAGGTGGGTGTCATTATGTTGCCCAGGCTGGACTTGAACTCCTGGGCTCAAGTGATCCTCTCACCTTGGCCTCCCGAGGCACTGAGATTACAGGCGTGAACCACTGTGCCTGGCCTCCTGACAGTAGCTTTACATTTACCTGGTCTAACTAGGAAAACAGAAGTGTCTCCAATGGAGGGGATTTAATACAGGGGTCCATTTAATATACAGATTAAAAAAAAAAAAAAAAAAGGATGGCTGGGTGTGATGGCTCTCGCCTATAATCCCAGCACTTTGGGAGGCCAAGGAGGGCAAATCACGAGGTCAGGAGTTTGAGACCAGCCTGGCCAACATGGTGAAACCCTGTCTCTACTAAAAATACAAAAATTAGCTGGATGCGGTGATGTGCACCTGTAATCCAGCTACTCAGGAGGCTGAGGCAGGAAAATCACTCGGACCCAGGAGGCAGAGTTTGCAGTGAGCTGAGATTGCACCACTGCACTCCAGCCTGGCAACACAGGGAGACTCTATCTCAAAAAATAAAAAAAACAAAAAACAAAAAACACATTGGGAGACGATGTCTAACGGGAGGTGCTACCAAGGGCGTATGGGGAGAAATATCTTGGGCTGGGTACAGTGGTTCACAACTGTAATCCCAGCACTTTGAGAAGCCAAGGTGGGAGGATCACTTGAAGACAGGTGTTTGAGACCAGCCTGGGTAATATAGAAGATCCCCATCTCTATTTTTAAAATTGTAAAAAAAGTATTCATGCATGGTGGTGCCCACCTGTGGGTCCAGCTACTCAGAAGGTTGAGGCAAAAGAATCACGTCAGTCTAGGAGGTCAAGGCTGCAGTGAGCTATGATTGTGCCACTGCACTACAGCCTGTGTGACAGAGTGAGACCCTATCTTTAGAAAAAAACAAAAAGAGTCCGGGAGCAGTGGCTCACGTCTGTAATCCCAGTACTTTGGGAGGCCAACGCAGGTGGATCACAAGGTCATGAGTTTGAGACCAGCCTGGCCAACATGGTGAAACCCTATCTCTACTAAAAATATAAAATTAGGGGCCGGACATGGTGGCTCATGCCTGTAATCCCAGCACTTTGGGAGGCCGAGCTGTGTATGTAACGAGCTCAAGACCAGACTGACCAACATGGTGAAACCTTGTCTCTACTAAAAATACAAAAATTAGCCAAGTGTGGCACGCGCCTGTAATTTCAGCTACCCAGGAGGCTGAGGCAGGAGAATCGCTTGACCCTGGGAGGCAGAGGTTGCAGTGAGCCGAGATCGTGCCACTGCACTCCAGCCTGGGCGACACAGCAAGACTCTGTCTCAAAAATAAATAAATAAATAAATAAGTACAAAAATTAGCCAGGTGTGGTGATGGGTGCCTATAATCCCAGCTACTCTGGAGGCTGAGGCAGAAGAATCACTTGAACCTGGGAGGCGAAGGCTGCAGTGAGCCAAGACCGCGCCACTGCACTCCAGCCTGGGTGAAGAGCAAGACTCCATGTTAAAAAAAAAAAAAAAAAAGATGAAAAGAAATATCTTGGCTTCTCCCACCTTCCTCTCCACCAATCGGCTCCCAGCGTCTCCCATTGACTGACTGTGGCCAGAAGCCAGTGTGCAGAGGTCGGCCCCTAGCCATGCAGGGAGAATAGCACAGGGAGTGTATGATGCCAAGGCATGCAGGCTCAAGCCCTGTGCGAACCATGTGGGTAGGAGCGATTACACCCTCTTTTTTTACAGAGGAGGAAACTGAGGCCTGGAGAGCTAAAGTGACCGGCCCAGGGGCTCAAGCCCTGAAGGCGGTCCGACCCTCTGGTTCTCGCCAACACCTGCCTGGAGGGCTAGTTGTGGCTTTTTACTACCCTGCACGCCTGTCCTGGTTGCTCAGGGAACTGAAGGAAATGAAAATAATCATGCAAATCAGCCCCACTGTGTGTGGGGGGCCCTCTGTAGGAGGCTCCACCCCCTCACGGGGCTTGGCAGTTACACACAAGCTGAGCTGAAAACAAACACAGCAGATGTTTAGACAGTTAATGGGGGAGGGGAGCTTTAGGCAGTTCTTGCCAGTATACGAGACCATCCCTCACACCCTGCAACAGATCTGTATCATCCATCCATGCCATGTACCTTTTTTTTTTTGAGATGGAGTCTCGCTCTGTCACCCTGGCTGGAGGGCAGTGGCATGATCTTGGCTCACTGCAACCTCTGCCTCCCGGATTCAAGTGATTCTCCTGCCTCAGCCTCCTGAGTAGCTGGAATTACAGGCACCTGCCACCATGCCCAGCTAATTCTTGCATTTTCAATAGGGATGGGGTTTCACCATACTGGCTAGGTTGGTCTTGAACCACTCTTGACTTCAAGTGATGCACCTGCCTCGGCCTTCCAAAATGCTGGGATTACAAGCGTGAGTTGCCATGCCTGGCCAATCCCATTTTAAAGATGAGGAAAATTGACCGGGTGCAGTGGCTCGCTCCTGTAATTCCAACACTTTGGGAGGCTGAGGTGAGCGGATCACTTGAGCCGCCAGCCTCATGCCCTGTCCCTTCTTTTTGGGGGACTGCCTACCAATATTGCAGCTCTGAACCCTGGCCTTCATGAGAACCCCTCTTCAGTAAAGGAGATGTTGAGGGGCCATCCGACATCTGATGTGTGCCCCCTAAATTGCTGTGATACCCACAACCAGCAAAGACCCTCTCCGGGCTGCAGAGTTGATGCCGCTCCCACACTACCAGTAACAGAGGTCACCTGCAATTGAGCCTTTGATCCACAGGAGACAGCTGGTTGCATCAACCTTTGACCTGTCCCCAGGTTTGGCTCAAAATGGTCGAACTTTGAGCCTTTTGGTGTGCAGGTCTCCTGATTGTTACTGCCCTTCTGTTAAGACTCATAATTGGGGTCAGGTGCGGTGGCTTATGCCAGTATTCCCAGCACTTTGGGAGGCCGAGGCGGGCGGATCATGAGGTCAAGAGATCGAGGCCATCCTTGCCAATATGATGAAACCCCGTCTCTACTAAAAATACAAAAATAAGCTGGGCGTGGTGGTAGGCATCTGTAGTCCCACCTACTCGGGAGGCTGAGGCAGGAGAATCGCTTCAACCCGGGAGGGGAGGGTTGCAGTGAGCCGAGACCGTGCCACTGTACTCTAGCCTGGGCAACAAGAGCAAAACTCCATCTTAGAAAAAAAAAAAAAAAAAAAAGACTCATAATCAATATTCTAGTTGGGGAGCTCTGTGTAAACTGGGGTAGGGACAAGGTGCAGTGGCTCATGCCTGTAATTCCAGCACTTTGGGAGGCCGAGGCAGAAGGACAACTTGAGGCCAGAAATTTGAGACTAGCCTGAGCAGTCTCATGGATCTCCGTCTCTACCAAAAATAAAAAAAGTCAGCCCAGTGTGGCGGCGCCTGTAGTCCCAGCTACTCAGGAGGCTGAGTGTGAAGATGACATGAGCCCAGGAGGTGAAGGCTGCAATGATCTATGATTCTGCCACTGAACTACAGCCTGGGTGACAGATGGAGACTCTGTCTCTAAAAGATATAAAATAAAAAACTGGAGTAGGAAGGGAAGGATGAGTTTAGATGCACTGTCACCTGAGAAGGTGGCATTTCAGCAAAGAGTCAAAGGAGATGAAAGAGTGAGACACACAAATATTCAGGGGAGGCTAGGTGTGGTGATTCACACCTGTAATCTCAGCACTTTGAGAGGCTGAAGTGGTGGATCACTGGAGGCCAGGAGTTGGAGACCAGCCTGGGCTGTATAGTGAGACCCTGGAGTGCAGTGGTGAAATCACAGCTCACTGCAAACTCCGCCTCCTGTGTTCAAGCGATTCTCCTGCCTCAGCCTCCCACGTAGTTGGGATTACAGGCACCCACCACCACGCCTGGCTAATTTTTGTATTTTTAGAGAGGAGGTTTCACCATGTTGGCCAGGCTGGTCTCGAACTCCTGACCTCAAGTCATCGGCCCACCTCGGCCTCTCTAAGTACTGGGATAACAGGCATGAGCCACCATGCCTGGCCCCTATCATGTTTTTAAAAAGAAAAAATAGGCCGGGCGCGGTGGCTCAAGCCTGTAATCCCTGCACTTTGGGAGGCCGAGGTGGGTGGATCATGAGGTCAAGAGATCGAGACCATCCTGGTCAACACGGTGAAACCCCGTCTCTACTAACAATACAAAAAATTAGCTGGGCATGGTGGCGTGTGCCTGTAATCCCAGCTACTCAGGGGGCTGAGGCAGGAGAATTGCCTGAACCCAGGAGGCGGAGGTTGCGGTGAGCCAAGATTGCGCCATTGCACTCCAGCCTGCGTAACAAGAGCGAAACTCCATCCCAAAAAAAAAAAAAAAAAAAAAAAAGAAAAGAAAAAATAATAAAAAAACAAAAACAGTCCGGGCACGGTGACTCACACCTGTAATCCCGGCACTTTGGGAGGCAGAGGCGAGTGGATCACCTGAGATCAGGAGTTCAAGACCAGCCTGGCCAACATGGTGAAACCTCATCTCTAAAAAAAAACAACAGATATTCAAGGGGAAATGGAAAGTGATTGGCGGGTTCTGGATTCTGCTGAGGAGGCCAGGGCCACTGAAGCCATGGAGTAATGGAACAGGAGAATGGAAGGTGAGGGCAGGTCCTGTGGAGCCTTGAGGGATGGATGAGAACTTTGGCTTCAGTGCTAACTGCAGTGGAAGGCACTGAGCGTCCTGAGCAGAGGAGGAACATGACCTGACTCAGGTGTTTACAGCTTACCTCTAGGGGATGGGTAACAGATGATGAGGCGTGAGGCTGGAAGGAAGAATTTGTCCTCAACACAGCCCAGTAGGGAAGGGTTTGTGTGTGTTCCACTTACAGATTAGGAGGCCACAGCTCCAAAAGAGCACACCACTTTCCCAAAGGCATCCAGCCAATCAGTGGCAGTGCCTGGATTCAAACCAGTGTTATTGAGTGATTCATGCATGCGCACCTAATGTGCCCAGGGACCGCAGGCGGACAGAGACCTGAGACCCAGAGACATACGCAGAAAGTCCTCTGTTTTTAGCAATATCTCTGCAACGGGATGAACGAAGGAATTCACTCAAGAAACATTTATTAGCTGGGTGTGGTTGTGCACGCCTGTGGTCAAAGCTACTTGGGAGGCTGAGGCACGAGGATCACTTGAGCCCAAGCGTTGGAGGCTGTAGTGAGCTATGATCATATCACTGCACTCCAGCCTAAGTGACAGAGTGAGACCTTGTCTCTAAAAAGAAAAAAGAAAGAAAGAAACATTTATTGAGCACATACTGTGGTCGAGGCACTACACTGAGTGGTGAGGCTATAGCAGGGAACAGGATAGAGGGAAATTCCAGCCTTGGGGGAGTTTACACTTTAATGGGAGAGGCAGACAAAAAGCGTTTTTAACATGCACCCCAGGAAATTATATAGGATGTTAGAAGAGAAACTTAGGGCTGGGTGAGATGACTCACATCTGTAATCCCAGACTTTCGGGATGCCGAGGTGGGCAGATCACTTGAGGCCAGGAGTTTGAGACCAGCCTGGCCAACATAGTGAAACCTCGTCTCTACTAACAATGCAAAAAATTAGCTGGCCATGGTGGCAGGCACCTGTAATTCCAGCTACTTGGGAGGCTGAGGCAGGAAAATGGCTTTAACTCGGGAGGCGGGGTTTGCAGTGAGCTGACATTGTGCCACTGCACTCCAGCCTGGGCAACAAGAACAAAACTTCATCTCAAAAATAAAAAAAGGAGAAGAAGAAGATAACCGTTAGGCCAGATGTGGTGGCTCACGTCTGTAACCCCAGCACTTTGGGAGGCTACGGTGGGAGGACTGCTTGAGCCAAGGAGTCTGAGACCAGCCTGGGCAAGGTGGTGAGACGCTGTGTCTACAAAACAAATATGTTTTTAAATAGCCGGGTGTGGTGGCACACACATGTAGTTCTAGCTACTCAAGAGGCTGAAGTGGGAGGATCACTTGAGCCCCAGAGGCAGAGGTTGCAGTGAGCCGAGATTTCGACATTGCACTCCAGCCTGGGTGACAGAGTGGGATATTCTCTCAAAAAAAAAAAAAAAGATAAATATTAATAGAAAAAAGTAGGACAAGACAATGGGTCAGAAGGGTCAGGGGTGAAAACTTGCCTTTTTTTAATTTTATTTTTTGAGACGCAGTCTCAGTCTGTCACCTGGCCTGGAGTGCAATGGCGTAATCTCGGCTCACTGCAACCTTTGCCTCCTGGGTTCAAGTCATCCTCCCATCTCAGCCTCCTGAGTAGCTGGGACTACAGGCGCACACCACCACACCTGACTAATTTTTGTATTCTTAGTAGAGATGGGTTTTCACCATATTGGTCAGGCTGGTCTCAAACTCCTGATCTCTGGTGATCCGCCCGCTTCAGCCTCCCAAAGTGCTGGGATTACAGGCATGAGCCATAGCCCTCAGCCAATTTGCTATTTTAAATAGGATAATCACGGAAGCTGTGGGGGATCACCTGAAGTCAGGAGTACAAGACCAGCCTGGGCAACATGGCAGAATGCTGTCTCTAGTAAGAATACAATAATTAGCTGGGCATGGTGGTGTGCGCCTATAGTCCCAGCTACTCGGGAGGCTGAGATGGGAGGATCACTTGAACCTGGGAGGCGGAGGTTGCAGTGAGCCAAGATCACACCACTGCACTCCAGCGTGGGTGACAGAGTAAGACCCTGTCTCAGAAACCACAAGAAGAAGAAAAAGGAAGCATGCGGTGGGTAGTCGGAAAGGTTCAGCCACCTCTACCCTGTCAGTCTTTCCTCACTCCTAGCCTTTGCAACTGCTGTTCTCTCAACCTGAAACACATTTTCTTCTCTGGACAAAGTCCTCAAGCCTTAGCTCTCAGGCTATAGCTCCACAAGACCACACCAAGACCCTGCCTCTGTGGTTGGGAATTCCTCCTATGGATGCCCACAGACCCTATAGACTCCCCTCCTGAACTCTGATCCTTCAGTCCTTTGGACTGTGAATATCTCAAAAGTGTCTGCTGGATTTGCTCATGTCCCAGTGGTACACAGTAGGTGCCTAATAAATCACTAAGCAATTAAGCCAGGCGGCCAGGCGTGGTGGCTCACGCCTATAATCCAAACACTTTGGGAGGCTGAGGCAGGCAGATCATTTGAGGTCAAGAATTTGAGACCAGTCTGGACAACATGGTGAAACCTCATCTCTGCGAAAAACTAAAACACAAAAAATTAGCGGGGTATGGTGACACACACCTGTAATTCCAGCTACTCAGGAGGCTGAGGCAGGGGAATCACTCGAACCTGGGATGTGGAGGTTGCAGTGAGCCAAGAGTGAGCCACTGCACTCCAGCCTGGCAACAGAGCAAGACTCCATCTCAAAAAAAAAAAAAAAAAAATTGCTAGGCATGGTGACGCATGCTTGTAGTCCTACCTACATGCTACATGGGAGGCTGAGGCAGAGGATCATGTGAGCACAGGAGTTCAAGACTACAGTGAACTATAATCTTGCCACTGCACTACATACTAGTAACAGGGTGAGATCCTATCTCAAAAAGAACAGGAACAAAATAAAGGATTAAAAGACCTTTTAAAGTAGCAAAAAACATGGCGTCCTAAACATGCAGCCACAGTTATTCTTGCAAGGATAAAATACACAATATGCTATACTTTTTTTTTTTTTTTTTTGAGATGTAGTCTCAGTCTGTCTCCTGGGCTAGAGTGCAGTGGCACAATCTCGGCTCAGTGCAACTTCCGCCTTCTGGGTTCAAGCAATTCTCCTGCCTCAGCCTCCTGAATAGCTGGGATTACAGGCGCCCAGGATTACACTATGCCCAGCTAATTTTTTGTATTTTTAGTAGGGATGGGTTTTCACCATGTTGGCCAGGCTGATCTCAAACTCCTGACCTTGTGACTGGCCTGCCTTGGCCTCCCAAAGTGCTGGGATTACAGGCGTCAGCCACTGAGCCTGGCCATGTTTTTGTTTTTTTTGAAATAGGATCTCACTCTGTCACTCAGGCTGGAGTGCAGTGGCATGAACATGGCTCACCATAGCCTGAATCTCTTGGGTTCAAGTGATTGCCTTAGCCTCCCCAGTAGCTGGGACCACAGGCATATACCACTATACCTAGCTAATTTTTAAATTTTTGGTAGAAACAGGGTGTTGGCATGCTGCCTAGGCTGGGCTCAAACTCCTGGGCTCAACTGATCCTCCCATCTCTGCCTCTCAAAGTGTTGGGATTACAGGTGTGAGCCACAGCACCCAGCAAAATTTTGATTAATACTTCACAAAAATGTTTCTAAAATATTATATACCAGATACCAAGAGAAAGCCCATATCTTTAGCACAGTGCTCAAGTCCTCCAGTCTCTGCCCCCACTCACTCTTGTCTTGGCCCTTGTTTGTCTCTGATGACAATAATAATAATAATAATAATGATGTGACCAAGTGCAGTGGCTCATGTCTGTAATCCCAGCACTTTGGGAGACTGAGGCGGGCAGATCACAAGGTCAAGAGTTCAATACCAGCCTGACCAACATGGTGAAACCCTGTCTCTACTAAAAAATTAACTGGGCATGGTGGTGCATGCCGGTAATCCCAGCTACTCAGGAGGCTGAGGCAGGAGAATCACTTGAACCTGGGAGGCGGAGATTGCAGTGAGCCAAGATCGTGCCACTGCACTCCAGCATGAACAACACAGCGAGACTCTACCTCAAAAAAGAAAATAATAACAGTAATGTGACGAGGCATAGTGGCTCACGCCTGTAATCCCAGCACTTTGGGAGGCTGAGGCGGGCGGATCACAGGGTCAGGAGTTTAAGATCAGCCTGCCAAGATGGTGAAACCCCTTCTCTACTAAAAATACAAAAGTTAGCCAGGCGAGGTAGCGGGCACCTGTAATCCCAGCTACTCGGGAGGCTGAGGCAGGATAATTACTTGATCCAGGAAGGTGGAGGTTGCAGTGAGCCGAGATCATGCCACTGCACTCTAACCTGGGCGACAGAGCAAGATTCCATCTCAAAATAATAATAATAATAATATTAATAATAATAATATAGCCAGTCTCAATGGCTCATGCCTGTAATCTCAGCACTTTGGGAGACTGAGGTGGGTGGATCATGAGGTCAGGAGTTTAAGACCAGCCTGGCCAACACGGTGAAATCCCGTCTCTAGTAAAAATACAAAAATTAGCGAGGCGTGGTGGCACATGCCTGTGATCCAGCTACTTGGGAGGCTGAGGTAGGAAAATCACTTGAACTGGGGAGGTGGAGGATGCAGTGAGCCAAGATTGCGCCCCTGCACTCCAGCCTGGGTAACAGGGAGAGACTCTCTCAAAAAATAATAATAATTCTATTTATAGCACGCTTTGCCTCCATTATGTCATTGCAATCTCATAACCTCCCCTTTTTCCAGCAAAGGAAAATGAGGTTGGTTCACTGACCACGTTGTTAGCAATTGTGCTCTGTCCAGAATGCACTGGCCTCCAAGCCGACAGCCCTGGACCAGTAAGAAAGCCTGCTGTGGTCCGGTGGCGCCTCCTGGAGGTCTATCGGGAATACGGTAAAGAACCTAAAAATGGGTGGGCCACGGTGGCTCACGCTTGTAATCCCAGCACTTTGGGGGGCCAACGGGGGAGAATCACTGGAGCCCAGAAGTTCCAGATCAGCCTGGGCAACCCTAGGAGACACCTGCCTCTGTCTCTACAAAAAAAAAAAAATATATATATATATATATTAGACGGGGCGTGCTGGCTCAGGCCTGTAATCCCAGCACTTTGGGAGGCCAAGGCAGGTGGATTACCTGACGTCACAAGTTCGAGACCAGCCTGGCCAACATGGTGAAACCAGTCTCTACTAAAAATACAAAAATTAGCTGGTGGCGGGTGCCTGTAACCCCAACTATTCGGGAAGCTGAGGCAGAGACTCGCTTGAACCCGGGAGGCGGAGGATGCAGTGAGTCGAGATCGCACCACTGCTCTCAGGCCTGGGTGATAGAGCGAGACTCCGTCTCAAAATACAAATACAAAATTAAAAAGTACAATACAAATAACCGAGCGTGTACGCCTGTAGTTACCAGCTACTCGGGAGACTGAAGCAGGAGGATCCCTTGAGCTCAGGAGCTTGAGGCTGCAATGAGTCATGATCTTGCCCAATGCACTCCAGCCTGGGCGACAGAGCAAGACCTTGTCTCTAAAAACCAAAATAAAGAAACTAAAATGAGCGTTCGGATTTGTTAGGGGGTGACAAGGGAGGAAGTCCAGGATCTGTGTCCCACTTTGTTCTGTCCTAGGAGAGCCCTGGAAGATCTGAGAGGGGACAGGGCCCTGGTCTAGTGGGTGGGGGACACACAGACCTAATCAGAGGGGTTTCAGGAGGACATAGCACTTCCCTGGGGAATCTAAAGTGGGAGGCATGGTCTGGCAGGCCCAACCCTGAAGGCTTCTGTGGGACAGGCTTACTAGGCCCTGTCTTTAAACAAATTAAATAAATAAATAAGAAAAAACCACCTCTGAGAGCCTAGGGGGCGAAATGAGGGCGTGGCCCGCTGGGCGTGACCAACAGCAAAAGCTTAACTGTTATTGGCTGTATTCGTTAGTTGCTCGCCCCAGAACTGCCCAGTTATGGGCGGGGACACTCCTTCAGTGTTAACACTCACTGGCTGAATTGGCCTGGAGAAGTCTCATTGGCTGAGCTCGCCGGGGGCGGGACCCAAAGTAGGAGAGGCCTACGGAAGCTGGAACTTCCTGCTGTGAGGTCGCGTTACCCAGTGTTGCAGAGGGTCCTAAAGCCAGGAGTGAAAATTGGGGTCTGGGGATTAGTCCTGGGGCGGACGTTGGGGCACGCTGGGTCGGACCCCCCCATCCAGTTTTGCACACCTCGCTTTCCAGCGTGGAGTCGCAGCGACTCGAGCGGCGTCGCGTGCGTGACGTCATCCGGCGGCGCCACGCGCGACTCCCGTGGCCTTGACTTCCAGTGGCGTGGGAGGCTTCGCGGCTATGCTGCAGTTGGTCCGGGCTGGGGCGCGTGCCTGGCTTCGCCCCACGGGCTGCCGGGTGAGGCCAGGGGCTGGAGGCGTGGTCGAAGGATGAAATGTGGGGGTGTCCAGGGGTCGTCTCTCACTTTTCGCCCACCCCTTGCAGGCCCTGAGTTCGCTGGCAGAAGAGGCAGCGCCTCCGACCGAGAAGCCGGAGCAAGTGGCGAGCGAGGGTGAGGCAGCAGGGGTCGCCCTAGGAGGGGCGGCGACGGAGAGGTCTGCCCCTTGACCTTAACCCCTAACCCCCGCAATCGCTCCAGGTTTCCCGGAGCCCGTGCTGCGCAAAGTCGAGTTCCCGGTACCCGCTCTTCGACGCCCGGTGCAAGCCTGGGTCGAGTCCCTGCGGGGCTTCGAGCAGGAGCGCGTGGGCCTGGCCGACCTGCACCCCGATGTTTTCGCCACCGCGCCCAGGTGAACGGGGGCTGTAATGCTGAACTGAGTGGCAGAGGGATGAAGAGAGGGAGTTCAGGAGTCAGATGACTTTGGGCTTGTGCTTTTGGGAAAGTGCTCAATTTCTACAGCCTCCGTTTCTCTTTGTCAGAGGGGGATGATGATAGTTTCCCCTGATGTAACGCTGTGCGAGATTGAAATTTCAGAAGTGACATTCTCTAGGGGTTAGGGAGACAACTCTGGAGCCCTACTGATTAGGTTCAAATCCTGTCTTCCCCTCTTATGCCTCAGTGTTCTATTTTGTCAGCGCTCAGGAGGTTGCTGTGATGAGTAAATGACTTGATTCTGGCACATAATAAGTCCTATAGAAAAGTTCATAATCATTTCTTAACTGGCTTTTGCAAATAAGAGCATGAAGGAAGACCAAACCATTCCTAGGTGCCTGGAAGAGGCTGTTTGTATTTTAGTTAACTGACTGTTCATAACATCTCTAAGAAAATGTAGGGGCTGCGTGCTGTGGCTCACATCTGTAATCCCAGCACTTTGGGAGGCCAAGACCGGGGGATCACTTGAAGCCAGGAGTTTAAGAGCAGCCTGGCCAACATGGTGAAACGCTGTCTCTGCTAAAAATACAAAATTAGCCAGGCGTGGTGGTGCAAGCCTGTAGTCCCAGCTACTTGGGAGCCTGAGGCATGAGAATTGCTTGCACGTGGGAGGTGGAGGTTGCAGTGAGCCGAGATCGCACCACTGCACTCCAGCCTGGGCAACAGAGTGAGGCTCTGTCTCAAAAAAAAAAAAAAAAAGAAAGAAAGAAAGAAAGAAAAAATGTAGGGTTAACCTTTTTTTTTTTTTTGAGATGGAGTCTAGCTCTGTCACCCAGGGTGGAGTGCAATGACACCATCTGGGCTGACTGCAACCTCTGCCTCCCAGGTTAAAATGATTCTCCTGCCTCATCCTCCTGAGTTGCTGGGATTACAGGGTGTACCAACACACCCAGCTGATACTTGTTTTTACTGGAGACAGGATTTTGCCACCATGTTGGCCAGGCTGGCTTGAACTCCTGACTTCAAGATCTACCCACCTTGACCTCCCAAAGTGCTGGGGTTACAGGCATGAACCACTGCCCCGGGCTGGGTTATCCTTATTTTGTAGATAAATGGAGGAACTCATGTAACTTCCTCAAAAGGTAACATACTTTGTAAGTGATCGACAGGATCTCAAACTATGCAGGCCAAGTCCCAGTGTCCTGACTCTTGTGCACGCCATTTCTGGCAAATAATGTGTTATTAGGTTGAGCCTGGTGGCTCACATCTGTAGTCCCAGCTATTTAGGAGGCCGAGGCAGGAGGATCACTTGAACCCAGGAGTTGGAGACTGCAAGGAGCTATGATTGCACTACTGTACTGCAGCCTGGGTGACAGAGCCAGACTCCATCTCAAAAAAAAAAAAAAAAAAAAAAAAAGGCAGGGTGCGGTAGCTTATACTTGTAATCCCAGCACTTTGGGAGGCTGAGGTGGGTGGATCACTTGAGGTCAAGACCAGCCTGGCCAACATGGCAAAATCCTGTCCCTACTAAAAATACAAAAATTAGCCAGGCATGGTGGTGCGCCTGTAATTCCAGCTACTCAGTAGTCTGAGGCATGAGAATTGCTTGAACCCAGGAGGCAAAGGTTGCAGTGAGCCAAGATTGTACCACCGCACTCCAGCCTGAGCAACAGAGCGACACTATCTCAAAAAAAAAAAAAAAAAAAAAGGAGGCTGGGCATGGTGGCTAAAGCCTATACCCAGCACTTTGGGAGGCCGAGGCAGGTGGATGACAAGGCCAGGAGTTCAAGACCAGCCTGGCCAACATAGTGAAGAAACCCTGTCTCTTCTAAAAATACAAAAATTAGCTGGGTGTGGTGGTAGGCACCTGTAGTCCCAGCTGCTTGGGAGGCTGAGGCAGGAAAATCTGCTTGAACCCAGGAGTCGGAGGTTGCAGTGAGCCGAGATCCCTCCACTGCACTCCAGCCTGGGCAGCACAGCAAGACTCGTCTCGAAAAGAAAAAATAGGTGAAATTAATTTCAATAATGTATTTAACCTGTATTTAAAACTATATTGAAATCACATTTTAGCATGGGGCACTGACCACGTTTCAGGTGTTGAATATGTGACTGTATGGAGTGGTACAGAACTAGAGAGGCAAACCAGTTCCCAAAGAAGGTGGCAATAACTGAACTGTAATAGCAGGAAAAAAATAGTGGTAGAAAAAACAAGGAAGAAGAGGTGGCTTTTTTTTGGGTGGGGGATAAGAATGTTGATCTGTTGCTCAGGCTAGAGTGCAATGGCACAAGCTTGGCACACTTCAACCTCTGCCTCCTGGGTTCTAGCAATTCTCATGCCTCAGCTTCCCGAGTAGCTAGAATGACAGACATGTACCACCACACGGAGCCAATTTTTGTATTTTTTGTAGAGACTGGGTTTCCTCATGTTGCTCGGCTTGTCTTAAACTCCTGGCCTCAAGTAATCCCCCTGCCTTGGCCTCCCAAAGTGCTAGGATTACAGGCGTGAGCCGCCGCGCCTGGCCAGTGTGTCTCTTTCGTTAGCTAGGAGCTCCCTTCAGCAATTATTGGAGCTGACACTTGTAGGCTGAGAAGGAACCATCCAGGGGAAGACTGTTTCAGGCAGATGGAACAGCAAATCACTCAGGGCCCCGGAGGCGGAAGGAAGAATCCTGGGTTTCCCTGTAGTGGGGTTTGAAGTAGAGATGGGCTTCTCATGCATCTCTCCTCCCCGCAGGCTGGATATCCTGCACCAGGTTGCCATATGGCAGAAGAACTTCAAGAGAATTGTGAGTGCCTAATGGAGCAAGGTGGAGTGAAGGAGCTTCCTGGGGAGGTTGGGGGTGGGGGCCAGAGGAAGCCCATGGCTGGGTTTTCTTTGGACTGCTCAGATGGGGCCTTATCTGTCTCCTGAACCATTCACCGATGAGTCCATTTTTTAGTTTTCTTTCTTTTTTTTTTTTTTTTTAAATGAGATGGAGATGGAGTCTCACTCTGTCCCCCAGGCTGGAGTGCAGTGGTGCAATCTTGGTTCACTGCAACCTCCACTTCCTGGCGATTCTCCTGCCTCTGCCTCCTGAGTAGCTGGGACTACAGGCATGCGCCCAACTAATTTTTGTATTTTTAGTAGAGATGGAGTTTAACCATGTTGGCCAGCGTGGTCTCAAACTGCTGACTTGAAGTGATCCCCCTGCCTTGGCCTCCTAAAGTGCTGGGATTACAGGCGTGAGCCGCCGCGCCTGGCTCATTTTCAGTTATTTTCTGATCACTCACTGATGTAGGCATTGTGGTGGGTGAGAGAATATAGCAGTGGACAAAATAGGCAATGTCAGGCTGGGTGCAGTGGCTCAGGCCTGTAATCCCAGTACTGGGAGGCCGAGGTGTGTAGGTTTCTTAGGGCCAAGAGTTCACGACCAGCCTGGGAAACAGCAAAACCCAATCTCTGCCCCTTCCCTTTCCACCCCCCGCCAAAAAAGTTGGCAAAGTCCTATTCTAATGAAGGTCACAGTCTCATGGGAGAAGTGAAGGCGAGTCAGATAGTCATGCCTATAAATGTGTAATTATTATTACCATTTTTGGAGACAAGAGTTTTGCTCTTGTTGTCCAGTCTAGAGTGCAGTGGGGCCAATCTTGGCTCACTGCAACCTCCACCTCCCAGTTCAAACAATTCTCCTGCCTCAGCCTCCCGAGTAGCTGGGATTACAGGCATGTGCCACCACAGCTGGCTAATTTTTGTAGTTTTTTTTTAGTAGAGATGGGGTTTCACCATGTTGGCCAGGCTGGTCTTGAAATCCTGACCTCGTGATCCGCCCACCTCAGCTTTCTAAGTGCTGGGATTACAGGCGTGAGCCACGGTGCCTGGCCATAGATGTGTAATCATAAGCAGTTGTCCCACAGAATGGGACGTTTAACCTCAGGTCTACTGTAGAAGGTAACGAGATTTAGGACACAGCGGAGCTGGGGTGGAGATAACAGGAATGGGGCATGCAAAGGCCCTGTGGCAGGGACCATAACGAGCCCGGTGTTGCCATAGAGGCCAATGGGAGCAGTGGGGAGGAGTCTGGGTTTTATGCCAAGAACATTGAAGGATCCATTACCAGTCGGGGTCTCATCCACCCACCCCAGTGGTCTAGCCAGTCGTCCTCCTGCTCATGCCCTCCCTGGCTCCCCATCACCCTAGGAATAAAGTCATCGGTCTGCTTTTCTGAGCCCTTCCTGATCTTGCCCCACTCCTCTTCCTGGATTCTTCCAGTTCACGTCATTTCCCACCACGGGAAATGGGCAGTTAACAGCCACATTAAAATTGTCCAAAAAATAGGCCAGGCATGGTGGCTCACACCTGTAATCCCAGCACTTTGGGAGGCCAAGGTGGGCAAATCACGAGGTCAGGAGCTCAAGACCAGCCTGACCAATATGGTGAAACCCTGTCTCTATCAGAGATACAAAAATTAGCCGGATGTGGTGGCGGGTGCATGTAGTCCCGGCTACTCTGGAGGCTGAGACAGGACAATTGCTTGAACCCAGGAGGCGGAGGTTGTAGTGAGCTGAGACTGTGCCACTGCACTCCAGCCTGGTGACAGAACGAAACTGTCTCAAAAAAAATATATATATATATATATATTTGGCTGGGTGTGGTGGCTCACGCCTGTAATCCCAGCACTTTGGGTGGTCAAGGTGGGCAGATCATGAGGTCAGGCGTTCGAGACCAGCCTGGCCAACATGGTGAAACCCCGTCTCTACTAAAAAAATACAAAAATTAGTTGGGCATGATGGCAGGCACCTGTAATCCCAGTTACTCGAGAGGCTGAGGCAAGAGAATTGCTTGAACCCGGGAGGCAGAGGTTGCAGTGAGCCGAGATCATGCCATTGCACTCCAGCCTGGGTGACAAGAGCAAAACTCGTTTTAAAAAAAAAAAAAAATTAGCTGGGCATGGTGACGGACACCTGTAATCTAAGCTACTTGGGAGGCTGAGGCAGGAGAATCGCTTGAAACAGAAATCAGAGGTTGCAGTGAGCCGAGATCACGCCACTTTCACTCCAGCCTGGGTGATACAGTGAGACTGTCCCAAAGAAAAAAATTAATCGTTCAAAAAATACCAAGCACCTGCTGCGTGCGCAGCAGCAGGGCCCCTGCCTTTGTGAGGCTGGCATGGGGCAGGAGTTCTGGCTTCTTTTGGCCCAAGAGAGCCCCTCATCATGGGGAGCCTGCCTGGCTCCCCTGTGGCAGGACTGGTCTTCCTGGCTCCCTGACACCTGCCTTGTGGACCTGACCCCCTCCTCACTTTGTGCCTCCAGAGCTATGCCAAGACCAAGACGAGGGCTGAGGTGCGGGGCGGTGGCCGGAAGCCCTGGCCGCAGAAAGGCAGCGGGCGGGCCCGGCATGGCAGCATCCGCTCTCCGCTCTGGCGAGGAGGTAACTGGAGACAGGATGGAGGGGACAGGGAGGGGTGGGGGGGCCATGGAAGGGCCTGGGTGTTCACACAGCTGCCCACATCTGGCACGGTATCATATCTGCCCTTTTCCTTCCATCTCATGGGACCACCTGGGTTGGTGACATTGGGACTGAGGCACTCGGACCTGGCGGCCCATGAAGGGGGACACAAATGGACCTGGGAGCCATCCACTCCTCGCTCTCAAATGCCCTCTCTTCAGCTTGTGGCCACAGCCCCTCTGGACCCCACCACCTGTCTCCCTCTCCTGACCTGCACTTCCCACACACCCAGAGAGCTCTTCCTAAATCTCTCGCCTCCTTTGGCCTTTGTGTGGAACCTGAACTCCTGACTTTGTCATCGAGGGCCCTGGTGGCTGCATACCTTTCCCGCTCGTCCCCTCTGTTCCCTCTCTGACCAGGCAGAGATGGCTTTTTTTTTTTTGGTTGTAATTGTTGGTTTGTTTTTAACCTCCTTTTTTTTTTTTCATCTCTCTTTTTTTTGTTTTGTTTTGTTTTGTTTTGTTTTAAAGATGAGGTTTCACCATAATGGCCAGGCTGGTCTTGAACTCCTGACCTCAGGTGATCCACCCACCTCAGCCTCCCAAAGTGCTAGGATTACAGGTGTGAGCCACCGCGCCCGGCCTTGTTTTTAACCTCTTATTTTCTTGGATGCTAACAAGATGACTCAGGGTGGCACCAGCCACCCTCTCAGCTGTTTACCCTGCCAGCTCTCCTCACCTTTCAGGGTTCTAGGCCACACCTCCTCCAAGCAGCACTCCTTGACCTCCTTTGCCTCCGCATCCCCTCGGACTACCCTGATTCCCTCTGCATTTTAGCCTGTTTTCTGACCTTACCGGAATGTGAACAGCGTGAGGGCAGCGACTGTGTCCATTGTCTTCTCTGTTGCATTTCGAAGGCCCAGGTGAGGGCGGACACCAACATGAGGGGCTTGCTAGGGAATCTCCCCGAGTGCTGTTGCTCCCAAATCACACTGCTTGCTCCATCAGAGTGTGTGCCTGATGCCTGCCTGTCTCTCTAAACCTGAAAGTTAGAACCTCGTGGTAATTTCAGCATGAACAGCTGTGCTTAAGTTCACACTCTACGCCACTCTACGGAATCCACACCGTAACTTATGTGTCCTATGAGGCAGGAACTGTCTGCTCTCAAGGTGGTTTGTTTTTTGATTGTTTGCTTTTGAGACAGGATCTCGCTGTTGCTTAGGCTGTAGTGCAGTGGCCCAGTCATAGCTCACTGCAGCCTTGAGCTCCTGGGCTCAAGTGATCCTCCAGCCTCAGCCGCCCAACATGCTGGTGTGAGCCACTGTGGCCAGCCCTGTCTCAGAGTGTGACAGCTGGGGAAACTGAAGCCGAGTGAAGCAAAGTCACTGGTCCTAAGCTGTCCCTGATCCAGCATCCTCTGAGGTCCTGCCCTCTCTGCCTGGTTCCTGGCAGCACCCCCTCAGTATCACCCCAAACCCATCACTGCAGCAGACTGTTGACCTCCAAGCTCTGCAGCGGCCCCTACCTGCTCACATGCCTCTGTTCCTGCAGGGGGCGTTGCCCACGGCCCCCGGGGTCCCACGAGTTACTACTACATGCTGCCTATGAAGGTACGGGCCCTGGGCCTCAAAGTGGCACTGACCGTCAAGCTGGCCCAGGTACAGCCATGGGGGCCCAAATGGCTGCTGGAGGTTGGGCTGCTCCGGACCCAGGGCTCACATCATCCTTTCCTCCCACCAGGACGACCTGCACATTGTGGACTCCTTAGAGCTGCCGACCCCAGACCCCCAGTACCTGACAGACCTGGCCCGCTACCGCCGCTGGGGGGACTCTGTGCTCCTCGTGAACTTGTGAGGGCGCAGGGCAGAGCAGGGGCAGGGGGCCCTGAGCTCCATACTATGAGGGTTCAAGCCCCACTCCCCATTCTTTTACAGGACACACGAGGAGATGCCACAGAACATCGTGGAGGCCACCTCTAGGCTCAAGACCTTCACCCTGATCCCAGCTGTTGGTGAGCAAAGGGCCCAGCCCACTTCCCAGGCCCCCAGAGTGTGCATGAGCAGGCTCTGCTGTTAGAATCACAGGGCAGTTCAAATCCTGCATCTGGTCTCTGGCCTTGGGGAGTGTCCCGGACCCAGCCCTCAGCTTGCCCAAAGCAATAACCTTTCCTAAAGAAGTGCTTGGGCCGGGCGCGGTGGCTCATATAATCCCAGCACTTTGGAAGGCCGAGGCAGGTGGATCACGAGGTCAAGAGATCAAGATCATCCTGGTCAACATGGTGAAACCCTGTCTCTACTGAAAATACAAAAATTAGCTGGGTGTGGCGACGCATGCCTGTAGTCCCAGCTACTCGGCAGGCTGAGGCAGGAGAATTGCTTGAACCCAGGAGGCGGAGGCTGAGGTTAGCCGAGATCGAGCCACTGCACTCCTGCCTGGGTACCAAGAGCAAAACTGCGACTCAAAAAAAAAAAAAAAAAAAAAGTGCTTGGCTGGGTGTGGTGGCCCATGTCTGCAATCCCAGTGCTTTGGGAGGCCAAGGCAAGAGATTTGCTTGAGGCCTAGAGTTTGAGGCCAGCCTGGGCAATATAGTGAGGCTCCCATCTGTACTAAAAATCAAAAAATGAGCCAGGCCTGGTGGTGTGCGCCTGTAGTCCCAGCTACTCAGGGGGCTGAGGTAAGTGGATACCTTGAGCTCAGGGGGCCAAAAACTGCAGTGAGTCATGATCACACCACTGCACCCAAACCTAGGGGAGAGAGCGAGATTCTGTCTCAAAAAAGAAGAGATCGGGCATGGTGGCTCACACCTGTAATCCCAGCTCTTTGGGAGGCTGAGGCAGGCCAATTACGAGGTCAAGAGATTGAGACCATCCTGGCCAACAGGGTGAAACCCCGTCTCTACTAAAAATACAAAAAATTAGCTGGGCATGGTGGCACGTGCCTATAGTCCCAGCTGCTCAGGGGTGGGGCTGAGGCAGGTGAGTCGGAGGTTGCAGTGAGCGGAGATCCTGCCACTGCACTCAAGCCTGGTGACAGCAAGACTCTGTCCCCCCAAAAAAAGCTCCAAGGTCACCTCTGCCAACGCCACTGTCTATTCCCTCCACAGCCACCAGATGGCGCCTGTGAGCCTGAGTCAGGTCCTGTCCCTCCTCAACCCACAGCCCTCACTGGCTCCCACCTCCCTCAAGATGAAAGTTCAAATCCTCAGGGTGCTATGCCAGGCCCTGCATGACCAGCCCTATCACCTCCCTGCCCTCCCATCATTTGCCCTGGGTCTCCCCTATGAGAATGGGAGCCAGGAGTCCCGCCTAGGCACAGGCTGAGCCTTACACTTCGGGGGCTCTCAGTCAGCAGGTGATGAGCTGAGAACAGCTCCTTGGCCAGAAGCTTACAGGCAACAAGCGACCAGGCAGGGTCTGGCCCGGGCTGCTGGGCTCACAAAGTCACACTAGAGCACAGTTGAGGGTCTCTGTAAACACGGAGGGACTCTGATGTGGGTGGGGTGGGAGAGGCAGTCCCGTCCTGACCATCCCCCAACCCCTCAGGCCTAAATGTGTACAGCATGCTCAAGCACCAGACCCTGGTCCTGACGCTGCCCACCATCGCCTTCCTGGAGGACAAGCTGCTCTGGCAGGACATGCGCTACAGGCTGCTCTACCCTCTCAGCCTGCCCTACAGCGACTTTCCCTGATCCCCACCCCGAACCACCCAGGGCCCAGGGCCTCCCCACGCCACTGTCGATGTGAAGCGCCTGTTCTGAGCCAGGCTGAGTCCCTGGCCGACTTGGGAGCCTCACACCCACACCCACCCTTCGAGGGAGGTGCCACCCGTACCCTATCATCCCAGGGAGGAATCTGAGACCGTGTGGAGTGGCCATCACCATTGGGAAGGGGCAACTCCATGGAGAGCCTAGGCAGGCTACTACCTCCATTCTCTCTTTGTTTTTAAAATAAATTGGATTTTTAAATAAAGGAGGATAAACAGACAGTGTCATTTTTAATAACTGCATTGGGCATGTTGGGCTCCCTCCCGGGTTCTGGGCACCACTGGGGATCTGGTTTAAGGGAACCCCAGTGCTATTTGTGGAAATTACAAGAATTCGCTTAGCTGATGAGTCAGACTTCAGGACCTCACAGGTTCGTGGGCACCCACACTTCCTAGAAGCTGAATCCTGGCAGGTCCACCTCCTGAGCACCACCGCTGGGCATTCCCGTCCCTGAGAGGTTTTGCAGTCCTGTCTACGACCGTACTTCATGAAGCCTGAGAGTGCTTGCGTGATTGTACAAGTAGATGTCATGCACAAACCTGACTTTTCATTGCAATGACTTCCTGTAAGCAGAGTCAGAAAAGTAAACGTCTTGCTGTAAGTGGGCGGATAAGCACCTGTTTAAAAACACCTGGGCATGGTGACTCCCACCTGTAACCCTAGCACTTTGGAGGTCAAGGTGGGAGGATCGCTTGAGCCTAGGGGTTCGAGACCAGCCTGGGCAACGTGGCGAAACCCCATCTCTGCAAAAAATACAAAAATTTTCTGGGCGTGGTGGTGCTCACCTCAGGTCCCACCTACTTGGGAGGCTGAGGTGGATTACCTGAGCCCAGGAAGCAGAGGCTGCAGTGAGCTGAAATTGAGCCAATACACTCTGGCCTGGGTGACAGAGTGAGACACTGTCTTAAAAACAAAAACCCAGTATCCCAATTCTTGAGTTTGCTGAGGTTGTTTGCTTGCCACGTTAATTGTTCCTAATAGCCACAACAGACTATAAGACAATGTGATGGATTTATTTAAAGTCAACCAGCCAGGCACAGTGGCTCACGCCCCAGGACTTTGGGAGGTCAAGGCAGGTAGACCACCAGAGATGAGGAGTTTGAGACCAGCCTGGCCAAGCCAGGAATGGTCACGGGCACCTGTAATCCCAGCCACTCAGGAAGCTGAGGCAGAAGAATCACTTGAACTCGGGTTGCAGTGACTCTGGCTGAAAGAAAAGAGAAAGAAAGAAGGAAATAGAAAAGAGAGGGAGGGAGGGAGGGAGAAAGAAAGAAAAAGGAAGGAAGGAGAAACAGAATGAAAAGGAAAGGAAGAAGATCAGGAAAGGAAAGGAAGAAGGGAGGAGGGTCAATCAGGACTGCTTTCTGCGTGTGTGGACCTAGCCAGGCTAAGCAGTCACACAACCATCCCTACCTGCTGGGCCAACCCTAGCTGAAAACACCTCTGGAATTCCTCTCTTGGGATCACCTTCAGAGAGTGCAACATATTCTCCAAACATCCTCAGGGGACACAGACTTTGATCCTTGAAGCAGCAGATTTGACAACATGAAAAAGAAAAAGCTATTAAAACCAGTTAAAGGCCTGCCAAAGCTCTGCAAAAAATGCCGCCTTGCCACCATTCCTCTTGCCAGTTCTGTAGGGGCACCGATGCCTAGAGTCACACCCAGCTGTTGGCCTGACAGTGCCTGGCCCAGCCTGGAGAGTTGCAGCCAGGAGTATAAACGTCAATCAGTCTGCATCTTACCTATCAGGAAACATGGTGGGACCAACTGCTGCCCAGATGGATTTTCAAAAGAAATGGGTCAGAACGTATTCCTCCACACTGGAGTCCTTCAGCCAGACTGAGGATTTCACAGGCATCAGAAAAAATTATACAGCTGGGCCTGGTGGCTCATGCTTATAATCCCAACACTTTGGAAGGCCAAGGCAGGTGAATCGCTTGAGCACAGGAGTTTGAGACCAGCCTGGGCAACATAATGAGACCTCATTTCTACTAAAAATAGAATAATTAGCCGGGCATGGTGGTACACCTGTGGTCCCAGCTACTCTGGAGGCTGAGGTGGGAGGATTGCTTGAATCCTGGGGGTGGAGGCTGCAGTGAGCTGAGATTGTGACATTGCAATCCAGCCTGGGTAACAGATCAAGACCCTGTCTCAAGAAAAAAAAGAAAAAGATATGATACACTGTCTAGAATGTGTTTTAAAATAATTGGCATAGTTGGGCACGATGGCACGCACCTGCAGTCCCAGTTACTTGGAAGGCTGCGGCCAGGAGTTTGAGTCCAGCCTGGGCAACATAGCAAGACCTCATCTCTACAAAAAACAGGCCAGGCACAGTGGCTCATGCCTGGAATCCCAGCACTTTGAGAGGCCAAGGTGGGCAGATCACTATAGTACAGGAGTTCGAGAAAGCCTAGCCAACATGGTGAAACCCTGTCTCTACTAAAAATACAAAAATTGGCCAGGCTTGGTGGTGGGCACCTGTAATCCCAGCTACTCAGGAGGGTGAGGCAGAAGAATCACTTGAATCCAAAAGATGAGGAGTTTGCAGTAAGCCAAGAGCACACCACTGAACTCTAGCCTGGGTGACAGAGCAAGACTCATTCTCAAAAATAAATAGGCCAGGCTCGGTGGTTCACGCCAGTAATCCCAGCACTTTGGAAGGCTGAGGTGGGAGGATGAGGTCAGGAGTTCAAGATCAGCCTGACCAATATGGTGAAACCCCATCTCTACTAAAAATACAAAAATTAGCTGGGCGTGGTAGTACGTGCCTGTGGTCCCAGCTACTTGAGAGGCTGAGGCAGGAGAATTGCTTGAACCCGAGAGGCAGAGGTTGTAGTGAGTCAACATCATGCTACTGCACTCCAGCCTGGGTGACAGAGTGAGACTCTATCTCAAAAAATAAGTAAATAAGTTGGGGTATATGAGTTTGTTAGGGCGCTGTAGGAATGCTGTAAACTGTGGAGCTGAGGGGTTAGTCAACAGAAATGTATTCTCTTCTGTTTCTGGAGGCTGCAAGTCCAAGATCAAGGACAGGGTTAGCTTCCCAGGGATCGTCTGTTCCAGACCCCTCTCCTAGCTTCTGGCAGTTTGCTTTGCTGGCAATCTTTGACATTCCTTGGCTTATAGCCACATTGCTTCAGTCTCCCCCTTCATCTTCACGCGATGTCGTCCCTGTGGGTGTGTGTCTGTTTCTGTGTCCAAATTTCTCCTCTTTATTTTTTTGAGACGGAGTTTTGCTCTTGTTGCTCAGGCTGGAGTGCAATGGCGTGATCTCAGCTCACCACAACCTCTGCCTCCCGGGTTCAAACGATTCTCCTGCCTCAGCCTCCCGAATAGCTGGGATTACAGGCATGTATCACCACGCCTGGCTAATTTTGTATTTTTAGTAAAGACGGGGTTTCACCATGTTGGTCAGGCTGGTCTTGAACTCTCAACCTCAAATGATCCGCCTGCCTCAGCCTCCCAAAGTGCTGGGATTACAGATGTGAGCCACCACGCCTGGACCTCTCCTTTTTATTTTTAAAATGTTTTGGTTTTTGCAAACCTACTGAAATAAATACAATGAGATTTATTTATAAATTAGAATGAATTAATAATGAGCTGTAGGCCTGGCACAGTGCACATTGGGAGGCCAAGGAGGGTGGATCACTTGAGGTCAAGCGTTTGAGATCCACCTGACCAACATGGTAAAACCCCATCTCTACTAAAAATACAAAAAAATTAGCCAGACATGGTAGTAGGTGCCTGTAATCCCAGCTACTCAGGAGGCAGAGGCAGGAGAATCACTTAAAGCCTAGAGGTAGAGGCTGCAGCCAGCTGAGATCGCAGCACTGCACTCCAGCCTGGCGACAGAGCAAGACTCTGTCTCAAAAATAAATAAATAATGAGCTGTATTTCAGAATTTGGAGAAGGTGACACGAAGACTGCTGAATACACAGATTTTGATTTGTGTTTTTCAGATTCAAAATTCTTTGTTTCATTATATAAGTCAGTTTTGTAACCAAAAATATTTATTAAAACCATGTTAGGCCGGGCGCAGTGGCTCAAGCCTGTAATCCCAGCACTTTGGGAGGCCAAGGCGGGTGGATCACGAGGTCAAGAGATCGAGACCATCCTGGTCAACATGGTGAAACCCCGTCTCTACTAAAAATACAAAAAATTAGCTGGGCATGGTGGCACGTGCCTGTAATCCCAGCTACTCAGGAGGCTGAGGCAGGAGAATTGCCTGAACCCAGGAGGCAGAGGTTGCGGTGAGCCGAGATCGTGCCATTGCACTCCAGCCTGGGTAACAAGAGTGAAACTCCGTCTCAAAAAAAAAAAAAAAAAAAACAAAAAAATACCATGTTAATGCTTCAGTAAATCTCGTTATCTTCAAAAAAGTTAATGAGATAAACGTGTATTTACTTAGGGAGCTGCCTGTCGGTCAGGCCAGTCCCTGCACAGGGAATTCACAGCATGACCTCATTCGTGAGACACAGCAATCCTTGTACTTTTTTTTTTTTTTTTTTTCAGATGGAGTCTTGCTCTGTTGCCCAGACTGGAATGCAGTGGCGCAATCTCGGCTCACTGCAACCTCCGCCTTCCGGGTTCAAGAAATTCCCCCGCCTTAGCCTTCTGAGTAGCTGGGATTACAGGTGTGTGCCTCCACGCCTGGCTAATTTTTATATTTTTACTAAAGACGGGGTTTCACCAGTTTGGCCAGGCTGGTCTCAAACTCCAGCCTGGCCAAAGTGATCCACCCACCTCAGTCTCCCAAAGTGTTGGGATTACATGTGTGAGTCACCCTGCCTGTTGTTTAGACATACACTTTTTTTTTTTAGACAAAGTCTCGCTCTGTCGCCCAGGATGGAGTGCAGTAGCCTGTGACCTTGGCTTACTGTAACCTCCACCTCCCCAGTTCAAGCGACTTCTGCCTCAGCCTCACAAATAGCTGGGATCACAGGTGCCCACCACGACGTGATGGGTGACTAATTTTTGTATTTTTAGTAGAGACAAGTTTTCACCATGTTGGCCAGGCTCGTCTCGAACTTCTGACCTTGAGATCCACCCACCTCGGCCTCCCAAAGTGTTAGAATTACAGACGTGAGCCACCGCATCTGGCCTTAAATTTTGTTTTTTTGTAGAGACGGGCTCTCGCTGTGTTGCCCAGGCTAGTCTTGAACTCCTGACCTCAAGTAGTCTTCCCACCTTGGTCTCCCAAAGGGCTGGGATGACAGGGGTGAGCCACTGCACCCCAATCTTCCCTCTACTTCTTGATGGTTTTCTTCTGCTATGGATGTGCATGTCCAGTTCTCTGCTTCTTAGAACAGATATTTACTTTACTAATCCACTGGGCATTGGAGGAGGACTGGGATCATGGAGAAGATGACCTGACCCGTTCTGGGAGGGTTTCCTGCTGGCTGTCTTCCATCACCATAACTGGAATCAGATGAGTTTCTGTAGCCTTTTTTTTTTTTTTTTTTCTCCACGTCTTTGCTGAAGCAGAGTTTTGAAAAACAAAACCACAAACTCAGCTATTCCCCAGAAGGCGTCTGTAATGAAAGATGAGCTCTGCTGGAGCAGTGGCTCACGCCTGTAATCTCAGCGCTCCGGGAGGCTGAGGCGGGCAGATCACCTGAGGTCAGGGGTTCCAGACCAGTCAGGCCAACATGGTAAAACCTCCTCTCTACTAAAAATACAAAAATTAGCTGGGTGTAGTGGCAGGTACCTGTAATCTCAGCTACTTGGGAGGCTGAGGCAGGAGAATTGCTTGAACCTGGGAAGTGGAAGTCGCAGTGAGCTGAGATTGCACCACTGCACTCCAGCCTGGGCGACAGAACAAGATTCCATCTCAAAATAATAATAATAATAATAATAATAATAATAAAAAGTAAAATAAAAATGCAAAAGTTAGCCAGGTATGGTGGTGGGTGCCTCTAATCCCAGCTCCTTGGGAGACTGAGGCAGAAGAATCTCTTGAACCTGGGAAACAGAGGTTGCAGTGAGCTGAGATCGAGCCTCTGCTCTCCATCCTGGGCAACAGAGTGAGACTTCTTCTCAAAAAATTTAAAAAAAAATAAGGAGGTTGAGGCAGGAGAATCACCTGAACCTGGGAGGAGGAGTTGCAGTGAGCCAAGATCATGTCGCTACACTCCAGTCTGGGTGACAGGAGTGAGACTCAGTCTCAAAAAGAATAAATAAATTAAATAAACAGGCCAGACACAGTGGCTCATACCTGTAATTCCAGCACTTTGGGAGGCTGAGGCAGGCGGATCACTTGAGGTCAGGAGTTCCAGAGCAGCCTGACCAACATGGTGAAACCCCATCTCTACTAAAAATACCAAAATTAACCCGGACTGGTGGCGCATACCTGTAATCCCAGCTACTGGGGAGGCTGAGGTAGGAGAATTGCTTAAACCCAGGAGGCAGATGTTTCATTCAGCCAAGATCATGCCACTGCACTCTAGCCTGAGTGACAGAGCAAGACTCTGTCTCAAAAAAATAAAAAAGAAATTCACCAGGTGATGAGTTCAGGAATTCTAACATTAAGGCAGTGTGGTCCAGGATGGAGTAGTGGGTGCATTCATAGAAGAAAGCTCAGGCCACAAGAAAAGAGGAGCCAGCCTTGTTGGGGATGAAGGGAAGAACATTCCAAGCTAAGGGAACTGCAAGCTGGTTGCACGGGATACCATGGGATGGAGTTTGTTGGCTTCTGCCCCAGATTGGCAGCCTCTGGTCTGAGGCCATTCTTTGGCCTGCCTGAGACTGCCTGGCACCTCGGAGGAAGCCATGCCCTTCCCTTTTCCTTGAGCAAATGACTAAAGGAGTGGAGGACTGGGAGCGGCCTCCTCCCTCTGCCAGCCTGCCCCACCATGGCCGCTCCATCTCCACCTCAGAAAGTGGCCCTCCGGCCGCAAGTGGTGGCTCACGCCTGTAATCCCAGCATTTTGGGAGGCCGAGGCAGGCAGATCACAAGGTCAGGAGTCGAGACCAGCCTGACCAACATGGTGAAACCCCATCTCTACCAAAAATACAAAACATTAACTGGGTGTGGTGACGCACGCCTGTAATCCCAGCTACTCAGGAGGCTGAGGCAGGATAATCATTTGAACCCAGGAGGCAGAAGTTGCAGTGAGCCGAGTTCGAACCACTGCCCTCCAGCCTGAGTGACAAAGTGAGACTCTGTCTCAAAAAAAAGTCCGGGTGCAGTGGCTCATGCCTGTAATCCCAGCACTTTGGGAGGCTGAGGCAGGTGCATCATGAGGTCAGGAGTTCAAGACCAGCCTGGCCAATATGGTGAAGTCCCGTCTCTACTAAAAATACAAAAAATTAGCTGGGCATGGTGGCATGCACCTGCAGTTCCAGCTGCTCAGGAGGCTGAAGCAGAATTGCTTGAACCTGGGAGGCAGAGGTTGCAGTGAACTGAGATCATGCCACTGCACTCCAGCCTGGTTGACAGAGCAAGACTCCATCTCAAAAAAAAGAAAAAGAAAGTGGCCCTCCAGCCTCCAAAAGGCTCAGACCCTGATCAAAGGAGTCACCCCCTTGTCCCAGTACCTCCAGTTGGCCCAGCCTCTAAGATGAATGTCAAATTCAGCCCCTTCTCCAAGGACACTGCCCAGCCGAGGACCCATCATCATTCACCTGGACCAGAACACTCACCTCCTCTCCTATCTTCTGTCTGCAGCTCTTGCAGCCTCAACTGGGCCCCTGTGAACACTTGAGTTGGGGCAAGGTCCTTCCTCCACTCAGAACCCTCTATAGCTCCCGCCTCATTGGGCATAAAAACCAAAGTCCTGGCCGGGCATGGTGGCTCACACCTGTAATCCCATCACTTTGGGAGGCCAAGGTGGGCGGATCCCCAGAGGTCAGGAGTTTGAGACCAACATGGTGAAACCCTGTCTCTACTAAAACATACATAAATTAGGCAGGTGTGGTGGTGTGCACCTGTAATCCCAGCTGCTAGAATTGCTTGAACCTAGGAGGCAGTGGTTGCAGTGAGCCAAGATCGTGCCACTGCGCTCCAGCCTGGGTGACAGAGGGAGACTGGGTCTCAGAAAAATCAGACAAAACAACAAAGTCCTCCCCAGGTGACAGGCACCTGCGCCTATCTGCCCTGTCATTTCCCTGCCCGCTCCTCTCCTCCAATCTCTCCTTTGCTAAGCCTGCTCCAGCCACACTGGTCTGGCTGTTCCGTTTTTTGTTCGTTGTTTTGGTTTTTTTGAGACAGTCTCACTCAGAGGCTGGAGTACAGTGCCTCCATCTTGGCTTACTGCCCCCTCCACCTGCCGGGTTCAAGAGATTCTCCTGCCTCAACCTCCCAAGTAGGTGGAATTACAGTCATGCACCAACACACCTGGCTAATTTTTGCATTTTTTTGTAGAGATGCGGTCTCCCTAGGTTGCCCAGGCTGGTCTTGAACTCCTGGGATCAAGTGATCCTCCCATCTCTGCCTCCCAAAATGCTGGGATTACAGGCAGGAGCCACCGCGCCCAGCTGGATTTTTGTCCGATTCTGTTAACTGTTGTGTCCCCAGTACCTGGAAGGATGCCCAGCACCCAGTAGGCGCTTAATAAACACGGAGTCACGTGTTGAGAAAAGAATGGCGCCATTGTGGCTGCAAATGGGACTTGGGCCGCGCGGGGGAGCTCGCTGGCCGCGCACCTTGGGCCGGGACAAGCGCTCGGTGGAACACGCCCGAGAAAAACCCGTGGCGCAGGATTTTCCCAGGCCGTCTGCGGAGTAGGGGCGTCCCCCGTCCCACTCTGTGACTTTGCCCAGGCCGTTCCGGGGCGGGGATTCAGTACCCCTCAACTCCCCAAGAAAAAAACATCCCCGTGGAAATTCCTTGGGAATGACCGAGGCGGGGGAAATACGCGTCTCTGTATGGCCAGTGACAAGTAGCCCCTTTCCCAGATAGGAAGGGCCCGCGCGACCCGGGACCCTTCCCTTCCCCTTTCTGCTGCGCGACCTACCTGGCCCCTCCGAGATCCCCATGGCGACGCCGCCCGCGTCCCACAACAAGAAAGCCTTGGGCTGCGCGGCGCAGCCTCGACGTGGTGGATGACGAATCTTGGGGTCACACGCACAGGCGGTGGGCAAACACCCGCTCATACTTAGTGCACGCCTAGGTTCGAGGAGCCTCCCGCGGAGGGCGAGGGGTTCGAGCGCCCCCCTCTCCCCGCCTCGCCTGGGACCTTGGGGCTGCCTCAGTTTCCCAGCAGCAAGCAAGGGTCTGAGCGCCCCCTCTCCCCGCCTCGCCTCGGCGCCTGGGGGCTAAGTTTCCCAGCTGCAGGCAGGGGTTTCTAGGGTCCCCTCTACCCTCCCTCGTCAAGGTCCAGGCTAACTGCCTCATTCACCCCGCGGAGCCCGGGACGCCGGCGGAGGGGCTCAGCGCGTGGGTTTCGCGCAGCTTCCTTCCTTTTTCTGGGAGCTGCAAAGACGCCCCCGCGGCCAAGGCCGAAAGGGGAAGCGGGGAGGCCGCAGGGGTGTCAGCGCCCTCGGGTGTGGAGAGAGGACGCCGATTCCCCCGGACGTGGTGAGGCGCGCATCGTCACTCACACGGTTCCGCGGGCCCCGGGGGGTGCCTGGCTCTGCTCCGGACGCTTTTCGAGAAAAGTCCGTGTCAGCTTGGCGGGTACATGACCCTAAGTGGGAGGGGGACCCTTCAGTAGAGGGAGCCCTGGAGGATTCCTGGGCCCCCACCCAGGCAAGGGGCTCATCCACTGGATCGAAGAGGCCTGCGTGTGCTGGGGAGGGAGAACTTGAGTTCGGATCCCTTCGCAGCTCGGAGCCTCACTTTGCCGCTTTGTGAAATGAACACAGTAACAGTCCCCACTGTCCGGGGAAGTTGGCAATACTTAATAGCACTTAATAAACCGCTTAGGGCGGTGTAGACAGTGATGCAGGCTTAGCCTGGCCGGGGAACGGGACGCGGGAGGGCCGGGAGCAGCCCCCGGGGTCGTCAGTCCGCCACCGCCGCCCCACTGCTTTAGCTTGGAAATTCCGGAGCTGCAGCGGCCAGCGAGGACGGCGACCCTGCTCGGGCCAGACACCCTCAGTCCGGAAATACCTCAGCCCTCGTTCCGGAGGGGAAAGCGCGAGGTTTCCCGGAAAGCAGCGCCGCCCCTTGGCCTCTAGGTGGCCAGCGTTTATAAAGGACCGCGCGCCTCACGCCTCCCAGTCGGCGCTGAGCTCCTCTGCGCCTCGGGGCTGCAACCTCTGCCTTGCTATGGCTCCCAGCGGCCCCCGGCCCGCGCTGCCTGCGCTTCTGGTCCTGCTCGCCGCTCTGCTCCCAGGTGAGTCGGGGGTGGGGATTGCCGTCGGGCAGACTACCCGAATCCCCGGGAGGACCGATTCCCAGCTCGCCGGAGATCGGGTCAGGCATAACTAGTTAGCTGTTTATGGGAAGGTGGGATTGGAGACAGCGATTGAAAGGCAGCACCCTTGTATTCAGACCCTGAATCACCTGCACGTGTGGCTTCGGGCTGTGGATTGCAGCTTTAAAAAAGGATGAGGGATTGGAGATGGAGGGGAGAGGCAGGCCTCGTATTGTTGCCCAGGCTGGTCTTGCACTCCTGGGGTCTAGCCTTCCTCCTGCCTCAGCTTCAGAAATAGCTGGGATGACAGGTGTGAGCTACTGCCTTGCTCTGCTAAATTGGGTCTCTTCAGTTTCTCAGCTGTAAAATAGGAAACTCTATAGCAGCCACCTGCCAGGTGTATCTTGGCCCAGCACAACACCTGGTTCCAGGGCCCGATCATGATGGTTTGGGAACTTGGCCCTGTGCCAATGCATCAAGGCTTAAGGGACTCACCTCCTTCAAGATGTATATTCTGTTCCTCATCCTCTCTTCCCCTGGGGAAGTCCAGGGCTGCTTCTGCTCAGGGGAATTCCAGGGCTGACTTATTCGTAGCCCAAGGCTGAGAAGTGGAACGCCCCAGCACACCCTCCCCCAGCTCTAGCCCAGCGGGGGAAGAGGGAAGGGGTCAGAGGGTCTCATGGTGGTGTAAGTTTTGGGAAGCAGAGGGTGGGAGATTGACAGCTTGGTTAACAGCTCAACAAAGCCTCTGATCCAAGCCATGCATAGCAGCAGGCGCCTGTAATCCCAGCTACTCGGGAGGTTGAGGCAGGAAAGTCCCTTGAACCTTCCAGGTGGAGGTTGCAGCAAGCTGAGATTGTGCCACTGCACTCCAGCCTGGGCAACAGAGCGAGATTCCGTCTCCAAAAAAAAAAAAACGAAACAAAACAAAACACACACACACACACACACACACACACACACACAAACCAGCCTGGGCATGGTGGTTCACGCCTGTAATCCAAACACTTTGGAGGCCAAGGCGGGTGGATCACCTGAGGTCGGGAGTTCAAGACCAGCCTGACCAACATGGGGAAACCCCATCTTTAAAAAAAAAAAAAAAGAAAGAAAAAACAAAAAAAGGTGTTCTGATCTGGACTCAGACCCAGATCCCACTGCTTTCTAGCTGAATAACTGTTTCCCTCTATGAAATGGGAATGATCCCAGACTCTCCCTTGGAAAATGTATTGAGCCAATGGTCTCACATCCCCATCCCAGATAGAACAAATCTGAGAACAGGAATCTTTGAAGTGGGCAGTGCTGGACTCAGACATTTTTTTTCCCACCTTTGGAGGCAGCAGAATCTAAGGGACTTAATCCAAATATGCCTCTTTCTTTCTCTCTCTCTCTCTTTCTCTCTTTCTTTCTTTCTTTCCTTTTCTTTTCTCTTTCTTCTTTCTTTCTTTCCTTCCTTCCTTCCTTCCTCTTCTTTCTTTCTTTCTTTCTTTCTTTCTTTCTTTCTTTCTCTCTCTCTCTCTCTCTCTCTTTCTTTCTTTCTTTCTTCTTTCCTTTCTTTCTTTCTCTTCTTTTTTGTTTTTTAGACAGAGTCTCGCTCTTTTGCCCAGGCTGGAGTGCAGTGGTGCAATCTTGGCTCACTGCCACCTCCACCTCCCAGGTTCAAGCAGTTCTCCTGCCTCAGCCTCCTGAGTAGCTGGGACTATAGGCGCCCACCACCACACCCAGCTAATGTTTGTTTTTTCAGTAGAGACAGGTTTCACCATGTTGGCCAGGTTGGTCTCCAACTCCTGACCTCAATTGATCCACCTGCCTCAGCCTCCCAAAGTGCTGGGATTACAGGTGTGACCCACAGTGCCTACCCCACAAGCCCCTTCTTTCTTACCTGCACTTACCTGCAAGGTAGCCAGTTGCTGCCCACCCTGTGCTGAGTTACCTGTATTAGCAAGGAATGGGGTGGCTATACTCACTCACCTTACAGATGGGAAAATTGAGGCCCAAAGAGGGGGAAGGTACTTGTCTCAGGGAGTGAGGACCCAGTCTGATTCCTGAAGAGCTGACTCTCTCCACCTAAGTTCTTGAGAGGGAGGAGGGCACCGATTTCACGTTAAAATCTGGTTGGACACGGTGACTCACACCTGTAATCACGGCACTTTGGGAGACTAAGGTGGGAGGATTGCTTGAGGCCAGAGTTTGAGACCAGCCTTAGTGGCATAGTGAGACCCCATCTCTACAAAAATGCTTTTCAAAAATTAGCTGGATGTGGTATTGTCCTGTAGTTCTAGCTACTTGGGCAGCTGAGATGGGAGGATCACTTGAGCCCAGGATTTCAAGGTTATAGTGAGCTGTGATTGCACCACTGCGTTCCAGCCTGGGTGACAGAGGGAGAACTATTTTTTTTTTTGTTTGTTTTTGAGATGGAGTCTTGCTCTGTCACCAGGCTGGAGTGCAGTGGTGCAATCTCGGCTCACTGTAACCTCCGACTACCTGATTCAAGCGATTCTCCTGCCTCAGCCTCCTGAGTAGCTGGGATTACAGGCACATACCACCATGCCCAGCTAATTTTTGTATTTATTTTATTTTTATTTTTTAGTAGAGATGGGGGTTTCAACATGTTGACCAGGATAGTCTTGATCTCCTGACCTTGTGATCTGCCTGCCTTGGACTCCCAAAGTGCTGGGATTATAGGCGTGAGCCACCATACCCAGCTCCGACCTGTCCCTTAAACAAAAAAAAGTGATCGCTAAAATCCTCCCATGGCTCCCTATTGCCCTCAGAATAAAGAATACATCTGGCTGGGCAAGGATGCTCAGGCCTGTAATCACAGCACTTTGGGAGGCAGAGGCAGGCAGATCACTTGAGGTCAGAAGTTCGAGGCCAGCCTGGCCAAAATGGTGGAAACTCATCTCTACTAAAAATACAAAAAATACCAAAATTAGCTGGGTGTGGTGGGGGGCACCTACCTGTAGTCCCAGATACTTGAGAGGTTGAGGCAGAAGAATCGCTTGAACCCAGGAGGCAGAAGTTGCAGTGAGCGGAGATGGCGCCACTGCACTCCAGTCTGGGTAACAGAGTGAGACTCCATCTCAAAAAAAAAAAAGAACACATCTTGAGCATGGCCTTCAGCGCTCACAGGACCTTCCTGAATTAATCTCCCCACTCTTCCTCCCTGCTCACTCGGCTGCAGCCACCTTGCCCCAGGACGTTTGTACTTGTCTGGGATTCACTTCCCTTTTCTCCTGACTGCCAGCCCTTTCTGGTCATTTGGATCTGTGCTCAAACATTAACTTGTCACCAAGGCACTGTCTGTTCTATCACCCTGTTTTGTTTATGTCAAAGCTGTTATTAACATCAGTTATTAATTATCTTGTTTGCTCATGAATTTTTTTTTTTTTTTTTGGGGAAAAAGTCTCTCTCTGTTGCTCAGGCTGGAGTACAGTGGCACGACCACAGCTCACTGTAACCTCCACCTCCCAGGTTCAAGTGATTCTTATGCCTCAGCCTCCAAAATAGCTGGGACTAAAGGCACGTGCCACCATGCCCAGCTAAATTTTGCATTTTGAGTGAAGACGGGGTTTCACCATGTTGGTCAGGCTGGTCTCAAATTCCTGACCTCAGGTGATCTGCCGGTCTTGGCCTCCCAAAGTGCTGAGATTACAGGTGTGAGCCACCATGCTTATGTATTTTCTCTTTAACTTCCACATTGAAGGCAAAGTTTTGTCTTGTTAAGGCTGGGCCTCCAGCACCCAGCATAGGCTGAGTGCACTTTCCCATTGATGAACCTGATTTGGTTTTCGTTTGTTTTGTTTTGAGGTGGAGTCTCACTCTGTAGCCCAGGCTGGAGTGCAGTGGTGCGATCTCGGCTCATGGCAATCTCCGCCTCCCAGGTCCCAGTTCAAGCAATTCTCCTGCCTCAGCCTCCCGAGTAGCTGGGATTACAGGCATGCACCGCCATGCCTAGCTAATTTTTATATTTTTAGTAGAGACGGGGTTTCACCATGCAGGCCAGGCTCGTCTTGAACTCCTAATCTCGTGATCTGCCCACCTCGGCCTCCCAAAGTGCTGGGATTACAGGAGTGAGCCACTGCACCTGGCCTGATGAACCCGATTTGTAATGCCTGTCAAATCTTCCCTCTTTTGTTCCAGGACCTGGCGATGCCCAGACGTCTGTGTCCCCCCAAGTGGTCATCCTGCCCCGGGGTGGCTCCGTGCTAGTGAACTGCAGCAGCTCCTGTGATCAGAGCCCCTTCTTGGGCCTGGAGACTCCGTTGACTAAAAGGGAGGTGCTCCCAGGTGGGAACAACTGGAAGATGTTTGAACTGAGCAATGTGCAAGAAGACAGCCAGCCAATATGCTTTTCAAACTGCGGTGGTAGACAGTCAACAGCTAAAACCTTCCTCACCGTCTACTGTAAGTGACTGAGCCCAGAGGGCTGGGCTAGGCAGATGGGGTAGAGCAGATGCACTGGGGCACCTACAGTGGGCTGGGAGAATCTTTGTCAGGGTCAGGGAGGGGCTCCTTGAAGGGCAGGTGGGGACATCCTTGGAGAGCCCCTTTGTGAATTTCTTTGGGTATAATTAAAGTATCTACAGGCGGGGTGCAGTGGCTCACGCTGGTAATCCCAGCACTTTGGCAGGGTGAGGCTGGAGGATCACCAGAGATCAGGAATTTAAGACCAGGAGTTTAAGTTTCACCAACACAGCGAAACCCCATCTCTACTAAAAATACAAAAATCAGCCCATTGTGGTGGCAGGCACCTGTAATCCCAGCTACTTGGGATGCTTAGGCAGGAAAATTGCTTGAACCTGGGAGACAGAGATTGCAGTGAGCCACAACTGTGCCACTGCACTCCAGTCTGGGTGTCAGAGCAAGACTCTGTCTCAAAAAAAGATATCAACAGGAATTCAGGACATTCGAGAATGCCATCTCTCTATGCCTCACTCTTTGAACGTATGACAAGGTCTTAGATCGGACACTTTAATAAAAGATGCAAATTGGCTGGGCATGGTGGTTCACACTTGTAATCCCAGCACTTTGGGAGGCTGAGGTGGGCAGACCACAAGGTCAAGAGATCGAGACCATCCTGCCCAACATGGTGAAACCCCATCTCTACTAAAAATATAAAAATTAGCTGGGCGTGGTGGCGCATGCCTGTAGTCCCAGCTACTCAGGAGGCTGAGGCAGGAGAATCGCTTGAATCTGGGAGGTGGAGGTTGCAGTGAGCCAGTATTGTGCCACTGTACTCTACCCTGGCAACAGAGCAAGACTCACTCTCAAAAAAAAAAAAAAAAGCAAATTAAGCCAGGTGTGGTGATTTGTACCTATAATCCCAGCTACTCCAGAGGCTAAGGCAGAAGGATGGCTTGAGTCCAGGAGTTTGAGACCGGCCTGGGAAACATAGTGAGACCCTGTTTCTACCAGAAAAAAAATAAGTAAATAAATAATTTAGCTGGGCATCATGGCATGCACCTGTAATCTCAGCTACTCCTAAGGCTTTGGTGGGAGGATTGCTTGAACCCAGGGGTTCAAATCCCAGGAGTTCGAATCCAGCCTGGGCAACATAGCAAAATCATTTTATTAAATGTTTTAATAAAAACATTTTTATTTAAAAAACTATGAGTTAAAACTAGCCCTGGATGGCATTTTTCACATATTGGCAACAATGGACAAAATTGCTAACAGCTGTGCTGGCAAGGCTGTGGCACATAAGCGGTTTGTGCACTGCCAGGACACTGCTGTGGGGATCATAAATAAGCCCAACCCTGCGGTGGGAAATTGGGCATCAGTTCTCAAAATGTTACGGGCTGGGCATGGTGGTTTATGCCTATAATCCCAACACTTTGGGAGGCTGAGGTAGGAGGGTCGTTTGAGGCCAAGAGTTCAAGACCAGTCTGGGCAACATAGTGGAATCCTTTTTTTTTTTTTTTTATGTGACAGGGTCTCCCTCTGTTGTCCAGGCTGGAGTGCATTGGCCTTATCTCGGCTCACTGCAACCTCTGCCTTCCAGGTTCATTCAATTTTCCTGCCTCAGCCTCCCAAGTAGCTGGGATCACAGGCGCCCATCACCATGCCCAGCTCATTTTTGTATTTTTAGTAGAGACAGGGTTTCACCACGTTGTCCAGACTGGTCTCGAACTCCTGACCTCAACTGATTCACCCACCTTGGCCTCCCAAAGTTTGGTTTTTGGTTTGTTTGTTTTTCAGGGAGAGTCTCTCTCTGTTGCCCAGGTTGGAGTGCAGTGGTGCAATCTCGGCTCACTTCAACCTCCGCCTCCCAGGCTCAAGCGATTCTCATGCTTCAGCCTCCGGAGTAGCTGGGATTACAGGTGCCCGCCACCAGGCCTAGCTGATTTTTGTATTTTTAATAGAGACGAGGATTCACCATGTTGGCCAGGCTGGTCTTGAACTCCTGACCTCAAGCGATCCATCTGCCTCAGCCTCCCAAAGTGCTGGGATTACAGGAGTGAGCCACCATACCCAGCCCCATTCTATTGTTTTGTTTTGTTATGTTTTGTTTTGTTTTTTGAGATGGAGTCTTGCTCTGTCAGCCAGGATGGAGTGCAGTGGTGCGATCTCAGTTCATTGCAACCTCTGCCTCCCAGGTTCAAGTTACTGTCTTGTCTCAGCCTCTAGAATAGCTGGGATTATAGGCTCACCACCACCACACCCGGCTAAATTTTTGTATTTTTAGTAAGGACGGGGTTTCACCATATTGGTCAGGCTGGTCTTGAACTCCTGACCTTGTGATCCACCCACCTCAGCCTCCCAAAGTGCTGGGATTGTAGGCATGAGCCACCGCACCCGGCCCCCATTCTATTTTTTTATTTTTATTTTTTTTTGAGACGGAGTTTTGCTCTTGTTACCCAGGCTGGAGTGCAATGGCGCGATCTCGGCTCACTGCAACCTCCGCCTCCCGGGTTCAGGCAATTCTCCTGCCTCAGCCTCCTGAGTAGCTGGGATTACAGGCACGCGCCACCATGCCCAGCTAATTTTTTGTAGTTTTAGTAGAGACGGGGTTTCACCATGTTGACCAGGATGGTCTCGATCTCTTGACCTCGTGATCCACCCGCCTCGGCCTCCCAGAGTGCTGGGATTACAGGCTTGAGCCACCGCGCCTGGCCTTTTTTTTTTTTTTTTTTTTAATGCCATGTGTGTGTATCCTGTGGCAAACCCCAATCCTGGCCAGTCATGGCGGCTCATTCCTGTAATCTCAGCTCTCTGGGAGGCCCAGGCAAGTGGATTGCTTGAGGTCAGGAGTTTGAGACCAGCCTGGCAAACATGGCGAAACCCCATCTCTACTAAAAATACAACAATTAGCTATGCGTGGTGGAGCATGTCTGTAGTCCCAGCTACTAGGAAGGCTGAGGCAGGAGAATCATTTGAACCTGGGAGGCAGAGGTTGCAGTGAGCTGAGATCATGCCACTGCACTCCAGCCTTGGGTGACAGAGTGAGACTCTGTCTCAAAAAAAAAAAAAAAGAAAGAATTATAAGAATTAGCTGGGTATGTTGGCATGCACCTGTAATCCCAGATACTCATGAGGCTGAGGTGGGAGGATCAGCCGAGTCCAGGGATTTGGAGGCTGTAGTGAGCCTATGATCGTGTCACTGTACTCCAGCATGGGACACAGAGTGAGATCCTGTCTCCAAAAAAAAAGAAAAAGGAAAACTCAGTCCTGGAAAGTGGTCTATAGGCGTTGCTGCCTACAAGGGAGATGGTGAGGGCTACAGCATCATTCACTGACATGTTGTCACTTTGTATGAAGGGCAAACACTTGCAAACCACTCAAATGGGAAAGGCTAGAGAGGGAAACTGTGGCTTGTCCATTACACAGAATAGTATGTGACCGTGTAGAAGAATCAGGACGTTCTGGTGAACTGAAAGAGAGTCAGCTCTGGGGTGTATTGTAAAGTCGAAATGAAAGAAAGTATGTTGAATATGAGTGGCATGCCACCCTCACGTTAGGGAGTGGCAGAGGGGCAGTTTCAGGAGGCTGTATTTGTGTATAAAATAGCCCTAAAATGAAGTGGGAGAAAGGACAATATTAGTTGGCTATGAGAAGAGAGGCTGGGAGGCTCTGGGAGAGGGCTTGAGGTGGAGAATTCTTTTTTTTTTTTTGTGAGATAGAGTTTCGCTCTTGTTGCCCAGGCTAGAGTGCAATGGCACAATCTCAGCTCACCGCAACTTCTGCCTCCCAGGTTCAAGGGATTCTCCTGCCTTAGCCTCCTGAGGAGCTGGGATTACAGACATGCATTACCACGCCTGGCTAATTTTGTACTTTTAGCAGAGATGGGGTTTCTCCATGTTCATCAGACTGGTCTCGAACTCCCAACCTCAGGTGATCGACGTGCCTCAGCCTCCCAAGTAGCTGGGATTACAGGCACCCACCACCATCCCTAGCAAATTTTTATATTTGTAGTAGAAAAGGGGTTTCACCATGTTGGCCAGGCTGGTCTCGAACTCCTCACCTCAGGTGATCCACTTGCCTCGGCCTCCCAAAGTACTGGGATTACAGGTGTGAGCCACCACACCTGGCCAACAATTCTGTGTTCTTCCTACTTTGGAGACTTTGAATGGTGGGAATGAGTTACCAAGACAAAAAAGAAATTCAAATGAAAACAAAACAAAATCAAAGAAGGAAAAACAGAAGAGAATTAGGCAGGCTAGGCACAGTGGCTCATGCCTATAATCGCCGTGATTTAGGAGGCCAAAGCAGGAGGATCGGGAGTTGGACACCAGCCTGGTCAACACAACAAGACCCCATATCTACAAAAAATAAGAAAACTAGCCAAGCATGGTGGTATACCTATAATCCCAGCTACTCAGGAGGCTGAGGTGAGAAGATCGCCCGAGACCAAGAGGTCGAGCCTGCAATGAGCCGTGATGACACCACTGCACTCCAGCCTGGGTGACAGAGCAAGACCCTGTCTCTAAAAATAAAAACTGGCCAGGTAGCTTTGAGATTAGCCTTTGGTCCCAACAAGACCCTTAATAGCTTGGAGGATGTGGCTTCTGGGTTTACTTTGCAATCAGGTGAGACCTCCTCTGATGGGTAAAATGACACAGTGAGGGAGAAAGGACATTCTGCTGTCATTGTGCCAGGGCAAGGAAGCCTCTGGGTAAATGATCAGCTTTGCTTCTGATTTGAAGGGTAGGTGAGCAGATGCTGACCTTCCCAGGTGAGGGAAGTCCCCAAACATTCCTAGCGGCCTCTAAAAACCCCAGAGAAAGCTCTTTGAAGGATTTTTCTGCATCTCTGCCTGATAGGCTTTATTATTATTATTATTATTTTAGACAGTCTCACTCTGTCGCCCAGGCTGGAGTGCAGTGGTGCAATCTCCGCTGACTGCAACTTCCGCCTCCCAAGTTCAGGCAATTCTCCTGCCTCATCCTCCCTCCTGAGTAGCTGAGATTACAGGCACCCGCCACCAAGTCTGGCTAATTTTTGAATTTTTAGTAGAGACAGGGTTTCACCACGTTGTCCAGGCTGGTCTCAAACTCCTGACCCCTGGTGATACACCCATCTCAGCCTCCCAAAGTGCTGGGATTACAGGCATAACACACTGTGCCCAGCTCTGCCTGGTAGTTGAAAGCGTACAACTCCAGGTTTGACTCCTGGCTCTGCCACATTTCTTCCTCTGTGACTGGGGGTGCCCCAGTTTGCCTTAGTTCTTACTTCTGTGAAAGGGAGCAGACAGCCGGCACAGGTAGCAAAGGGGTAAAAGGTGTGTGGGGGTGTGTCACTTAGAGACTGGAGCTTGGTCTTGCCCCACCCATAGTGTAAACAGAAAGAAGCCTCCCTGGATGGCTCAGTCTTCTCCAAAAAGGTTAGAGGTGTAATTCCTAGAGGAGGTGACCACCAGCTGGGCTTTAAAGGATGTGTAGGAGTTCATAAAGACAGGCATTCTGGGCAGGGGAGCAGCCTGGGCAAAAGTTTGGAGCAGGGAGAAATCTTGATGGGGGCAGGAGGGGCCCAACAGCAGTAAGTTGGTGTGGGCTGGGCACGGTTGCTCAGGCCTGTAATCCTGGCACTTTGGGAGGCTGAAGCAAGACAATTGCTTGAGCCCGGGAGTTCGAGACCAGCCTGGGCAACATAGGGAGACCCTATCTCTAAGAAAATTTAAAAAAAAGCCCGCCATGGTGGCATATGCTTGTAGTCCCAACTACTCTGGAGGCTTAAGTGGGAGGATCACTTGAGCCCAGAAAGTTTTTTATTTTTATTTTTTGAAATGAAGTCTCCATCTGTGGCCCAGGCTGGCGTGCAATGGTGCCATCTTGGCTCACTGCAGCCTCTGCCTCCTGGGTTCAAGCGATTCTCCTGCCTCAGCCTCCCGAGTTGCTGGGATTACAGGTGCCCACCACCATGTCCAGCTAAATTATTTTTGTATTTTTAGTAGAGACGGTGTCTTGAATACCTGACCTCAAGTGATCCACCTCCTTGGCTTCCCAAAGTGCTGGGATTACAGGTGTGACACTGAGCCAGGTCAAGCCCAGGAATTGGAGGGTACAGTCAGCTTATGATTGTGCCACTGCATTCTAGCCAGGGTGACAGAGTGAGACCCTGCCTCTAAAAAAAAAAAAAAAAAAAAAGATTGTTGGGAGGTGGGGTGAGGTTGGCAGGGCCTTGAATACCAAGTGGAGGAGCCGGGACTTTCTCGTCCTCAGGGTGTTGTGGAGGGTTTGTGAGCAGGCCAGGGATCAGATAAGCTGAAGGCTAGATTTACAGGAAACCACAGAGCAGTTGGCTGTGGTCCTTGTCCAGGTAGCCCACGTTGTGGGCAGTGACCATATCCAAGAAGGGAAGGACAGGGAAATATTTGAATAGTTCAGTGACCAGGATTTGGAAAAGGACTGAAGGTCAGGGTCAAGAAGAGGTGAGAGCAGAAGAGACATTCCCCCAACCCCACCACCAGTCAGCCGAGCTGGGTTTCCTCCAGGGGCTGAGGCTCGAGGCCGCCTCAAATTCTGCAAGAGTTTGTAGGAGATGGTGAGAGATAAGAGCTGGAAGTCAGAGTTTTCTTGACCTTATGTATATATTGTTTAACAGCTTAACAGCTGTTTTATTTTTAGACACAGTCTCACTTTGTCACCCAGACTGGAGTACAGTGGCACAATCATAGCTCACTGCAGCCTCAAACTCCCAGACTCAAGAAATCCTCCTCCCACCCTCAGCCTCCTGAGTGGCTGGGACTACAGGTGTGAGCCACCAAGCCCAGCTTGTTTTTTTTTGGAGACAGAGTCTCTCTCTGTTGCCCAGGCTGGAGTGCGGTGGCACAATCTCAGCTCACTGCAACCTCCACCTCCCAGGCTCAAGTGATTCTCCCTGCCTCGGTCTCCCATGTAACTGGGATTACTGGCATCCACCACCATACCCAGCTAATTTTTGTTTTCTTGTTTTTTGTTGTTGTTGTTGTTGTTGTTTTTGAGATGAAGTCTCACTCTGTTGCCCAAGAAGGAGTGCAGTGGTGCAGTCTCGGATCACCGCAACCTCCACCTCCTGGGTTCAAGCCATCCTCCAGCCTGAGAAGCTGGGGCTACCGGCATGTGCCACCATGCCTGGCTAATTTTTGTTTTTTTAGTAGAGACAGGGTTTCACTATGTTGGTCAGGCTGATCTTCAACTCCTGACCTTGTGATCTGCCTGCATCGGCGTCTCAAAGTGCTGGGATTACAGGTGTGAACCACCATGCCCAGCCTAATTTTTTTATTTTTTTTTTTAGTAGAGACAGGGTTTTGCTATGTTGGTCAGGCTGGTCTTGAACTCCTAACCTCAGGTGATCCATCCACGTCGGCCTCTACAGGCATGAGCCACCATGCCTAGCCGAAGCCTGGCTTATTTTTAAATGTGTGGTGTTGTTTTTTTCTTCCCAGAAATGGGGTCTCACAATGTTGCCCAAGCTAGTCTTGAACTCCTGGCCCCAGGATGGTCTCGATCTCCTGACTTTGTGATCCGCCCACCTCCGCCTCCCAAAGTGTTGTTGGGATTAAAGGCGTGAGCCACTGCGCAGGGACTGTTTTTGTTTTTTAAAGAATGTCAAGGCCTAGTATGTTTGCTCACACCTGTAATCCCAGCACTTTGGGAGGCTGAGATAAGATCACTTGAGATCAGGAATTCAAGACAAGCCTGGGCAACATGCTGAAAACCCCGTTTCTACTAAAAATACAAAAATTAGCTGAGTGTGGTGGTGCATGTCTGTAATCCCATCTACTTGAGAGGCTGAGGCAAGAGAATTGCTTGAACTCAGGAGACAGAGGTTGCGGTGAGCTGAGATGGAGCCATTGCCCTCCAGCCTGGGCGACTGAAGGACACTCAGTCTAACAAATAAATAAAATAAAAATAAAAACAAAAAAATTAATCAGGTGCAGTGGTGTGTGCCTGTAATTCAAGCTACTCAGGAGGCTGGGGCAGGAGAATCGGCTGAACCCCAGTGGTGGAGGTTGCAGCGAGCTGAGATCACACCGCTGGTTGCCCAGTTTAGTGCACTGGGCTGCTGAACTTATTTGACCAGACCTCTAGCAATAGACTGTGAAGTTCACAGGCCGGGCGCAGTGGCTCACGCCTGTATAATCCCAGCACTTTGGGAGGCCAAGGTGGGTGGAAAGTCAGGAGATTGAAACCATCCTGGCCAACATGGTGAAACCCCATCTCTACTCAAAGTATAAAAATTAGCTGGGCACAGTGGCAAGTGCCTGTAGTCCCAACTACTCGGGAGGCTGAGGCAGGAGGATCATTTAAACCTGAGAGGCAGAGGTTGCAGTGAGCCAAGAGCACACCACTGCACTCCAGCCTGGCAACAGGGCGACATTCCATCTCAAAAAAAAAAAAAAAAAAAAAAGTTCTTTTCCACTTTTCACTCTAAGATGCTGCTGTCACGAATAAGGAATTTTTTGATCCCCTTCACAAACACTTGGGGCCCTCTTACCAGCTTTCCCTGAAGATTTTGACATTCCTATCTGCTGAGGTGTTTGGGTGTGTTTGGGGGAGATACTGAAAAGCTGGGGCTCCCAGGCAGGTGCGGTTCATGTGCTGGGCAGGCAGCAAGGTCCAGTTCACCCCCACCTCTGTTTTCCTACAGGGACTCCAGAACGGGTGGAGCTGGCACCCCTCCCTGCTTGGCAGCCGGTGGGCGAGAACCTTACCCTACGCTGCCAGGTGGAGGGTGGGGCACCCCGGGCCAACCTCACCGTGGTGCTGCTCCGTGGGGAAGAGGAGCTGAGCCGGCAGCCAGTCCCTCAGCTGGGGGAGCCCGCTGAGGTCACGGTCACGGTGTTGGCAGGCAGAGATGATCACGGAGCCAATTTCTCGTGCCGCACTGAATTGGACCTGCGGTCCCAAGGGCTGGAACTGTTTGAGAACATCTCGGCCCCCCACCAGCTCCAAACCTTTGGTGAGGATTGAGGAAGCCGGCAGGGAGAGGGTGGAGTATCCTGGAATGGGGTGCCCCTGGCCTCAGGATCTTCTGACAAGGGTGTGACCTGCCGAACTCGGTGGCTCACGCCTGTAATCGTAGTACTTTGGGAGGCCAAGGTGGGTGGATCACCTGAGGTCGGGAGTTCGAGACCAGCCTGACCAACATGGAATAAAATACAAAATTAGCCAGGTGTGGTGGCTCATGCCTGTAATCCCAACTACTTGGGAGGCTGAGGTAGGAGAATCGCTTGAACCCAGGAGATGGAGGTTGCGGTGAGCCAAGATCTTGTCATTGCACTCCAGCCTGGGCAACAAGAGTGAAACTCCATCTCAAAAAAAAAAAAAAAATGGTGTAGCCCCAGCTGAAGGGTGCATGTATTCTAGGCATATGTGGCCTAGGCTGCTCAGCAGCCCTAGAAGAGGATTTTGCAGGAGGGGAATGAAATGCCCTGAGAAGGGCTTTGGGGCATCCATCCCTGTCTGCTCACACTTACCCTCTCTCCCCAGTCCTGCCAGAGACTCCCCCACAACTTCTCGGCCCCTGGGTCCTGGAGGTGGATACGCAGGGGACCGTGGTCTGTTCCCTGGATGGGCTGTTTCCAGTCTCGGAGGCCCAGGTCCACCTGGCGCTGGGGGACCAGAAGCTGAACCACACAATCACCTATGGCTTCGACTCCCTTTCGGCCAAGGCCTCGGTCAAGGGGACTGCAGAGGAGGAGGGCACCCAGCGGCTGTTTTGTGCAGTAATACTAGGAAATCAGAGCCAGGAGACGCGGAAGACAGTGACCGTCTACAGTAAGAACGGGAAGGGGACAGATCGGGGCTTCCTGGGGGTGTGAACTAAACCGGGGACAGGGCTCACTGTGTGACCACCCTCAGGCTTTCCAGTACCCAAAGTGATTCTGTCGGAGCCTGAGGTCTCAGAAGGAACCGAGGTGATCGTGAAGTGTGAGGCCCACCCCAGAGCCATGGTGATGCTGAATGGGGTCCCAGCCCAGACGCTGGGCCCACGGGCCCAATTACGGCTGAAGGCCAGGCCCGAGGACGATGGACGCAACTTCTCCTGCTCTGCAACCCTAGAGGTGGCCGGACAGGTTGTACACAAGAACCAGACCCGGGAGCTTCGTGTGCTGTGTGAGTGAGGCTGCTGGACAAAGACCCCTGTCCCCCCAAGGCCCAACTCCTGATGTCCCATAAGCTCTTGCCCTCCAAGTCCCACCCCCACCCATAAGGGGAGCCCTCCCTGAAGTCCTGCAGTCCTAGATGGGGAGGGGTGTCCTGGTCCCCAACCTCCATCTCATCTTGTGTTTTTCCAGATGGCCCCCAGCTGGACGAGAAGGATTGTCCGAGAAACTGGACGTGGCCAGAAAACTCCCAGCAGACTCCGACATGCCAGGCTTGGGGAAATCCCTCACCCCAGCTTAAGTGTCTAAAAGATGGCACTTTGGCACTGCCCATCGGGAAATCAGTGACTGTCACACGGGATCTTGCGGGCACCTACCTCTGTCGGGCCACGAGCACTCGAGGGGAGGTCACCTGCGAGGTGACCGTGAACGTGGTGAACTTGCCCTGTGAGTGATCCTGCCTGCAGGATTGGGTGGGGCAGGGCCATGGGCCTCTTGCAATCCTCACCACCCCTTGTATCCTCCCCACAGCCCCCCAGTATGTGATGGTCGTCATCGCTCTAGTGGTGACTGCAGCTGTCCTGGGCACCGCAGGCATTGCCATCTACCTCTATAACCGCCAGAGGAAGATCAGGAAATACAGACTCCAACAGGCTCAAAACGGGACCCCCATGAAACCCATCACACAAGCCACGCCTCCCTGAACCTACCCCAGGACGGGGCCTCTTCCTCGGCCCTCCCATCTGGTGGTAGTGGTGCCACACAGAACAGAGTGGCAGACGTATGCCATACAGCTACACCCCGTGGCCCTGGGATGCCAGAGGGCAGGGCATTGGTCTCAGTCAGATGCAGATGGCATTTGGGGCCATGGCACCTGCTGCACACCGAAAACACTAGGCCAGGCATGTGATCCGCAGTCACGTGACTAAGCCAAGAGGAAGGGGCAAGACTCAAGATGTGACTGTGATGGACGTCAAAGTCTAGCCTGGCGAGAGGGGAAGGGGTGGGGGAAACATACCCCTACCACAAGGACACACAGCCAGGAAATACTGAAATTCGCTGGCCATGGGGTATGCTAACGCCCCATAGCCCTACGGAAGAAGTGGCTCTGCACAGACACGTGTCGCATCAAAACATAAATGCCCGCACTTCCTGACAGATGCCAGCTTGGGCACTGCTGTCTATTGACTGTCCCCAACCCTTGATATGTATTTATTCATTTTTTATTTTACCAGCTATTTATTGAGTGCTTTTTATGTAGGTTAGGATGGCAAACAAGATGAACATAGGTCTCTGGCCTCACGGAGCTCCCAGCCACAGTCACATTCAGGGTCACCAGGTACAGTTGTACAGGTTGTACACTGCACAAGAATGCCTGGCAAAAAGATCAAATGGGGCTGGGACTTCTCGTTGACCAACCTGCCTTTCCCCAGAAGGAGTGATTTTTCTATTCGGCACAAAAGCACTATATGGACTAGTAATGGTTACAGGTTCAGAACTGGAGCGACCCCGTGAGGCCTTACTCCCTCCCCTCAAAAACGGACACCTTTGTTAGCCACTCCCCACCCACATACATTCCTGCAAGCATTCACAGTGACAGCGGTGATGCCTGGAGAGTGCCCAGAGAATATGCTCGACCTCTGCTTTGTTCTGTTTGCAGTTCAGTGGGACCTCGAACTACACAGCTCCAACTTCCTGCAGTGAACAGAGCCCTGCAAGCAGGGGGCAGGGGGCCAAGGTATTGGAGGACTCCCTCCCAGCTCTAGAAGCCTCTTTAGTGTGTGTGTGTGTGTGTGTGTGTGTGTGTGTGTGTATGTAAGGGTGCCAAGGTAATGGAGGACTCCATCCCAGCTGTGGCATCCTCTTCCGCGTGTGTGTGTGTGTTTGTAGACAAGGTCTCGCTCTGTCACCCAGGCTGGAGTACAGTGGTGCAATCATAGTTCATTACAGCCTTGACCTGCTGAGCTCAAGTGATCCTCCCACCTCAGCCTCCTGAGTAGCTGGGCCATAGATGCACACCACCACACCCGGCAAATTGCACTTTTTTGTGGAGACAGGGTGTCGCGACATTGCCCAGACTTCCTTTGTGCTAATAAAGCTTTTCTCATCTGCATCTGCTTTGTGTGAGTTGAGGGGAGGTGGCACATCCAGCTGGAGCCCTTTCTAAGCAGCCACAGCCCGATTCTCCCTCTTCCTCCCCCAAGAAAAACAATGTGAACCGATGGCCATACCTTGAGGTTCTGGTCCAAATATGGGACTATTTATGACCTCCTGGGTCTGTAGTGAAAACTGAAGACTCCTCTCCAGAAAAAAAATTTGGTTTCCAATGAGGCCTGGAATCCACCACCCCACAGCCTTTTTTGTTTTTTTTTGAGATGGAGTCTTGCTTGGTGGCCCAGGCTGGAGTGCAGTGGGCGATCTCGGCTCACTGCAACCTCTGCTTCCTGGGTTCAAGCAATAATCCTGCTCAGCCTCCTGAGTACCTGGGATTACAGGCAGGCACCGCCACACCTGACTTTTTTGTATTTTTAGTAGAGACGGGGTTTCACCATGTTGGCCAGGCTGGTCACAAACTCCTGACCTGGTGATACACCCGCCTCGGCCTCGCAAAGTGCTGGGATTACAGACTTGAGCCACCGCGCCCGGCCTGGAATCCCATTCTTGACCCGGGGAGAAAAATCTCTTTTTGCGGGACTCCTGGGCCCTCTGATGGGGCCTCCCCTCCCTTTCCAGGGCGGAGTTGAGGAGGCGGGGCTGCGGGCCTCCTTATCTCCAGAGCCAGCCCTGGCTGTCTGGCGCGGGGCCCCTCAGTCCGGGCTTTTTGCCATGGGGTCTCTGTTTCCCCTGTCGCTGCTGCTTTTTTTGGCGGCTGCTTACCCGGGAGTTGGGAGTGCTCTGGGACGTGGGACTGAGCGGGCACGAGGCTCCAAGGGTAGCTCTCCCACGCCCCCGGGGACCTCAGTGCCCTTCTGGGTGCGAGTGAGCCCGGAGTTCGTGGCTGTGCCGCCGGGAGGGTCAGTGTGGCTCAATTGCAGCAACAGCTGTCCCCAGCCGCAGAGTTCCAGCCTCCGAACCCGGCTGCAGCAGGGCAAGACGCTCAGAGGGCCGGGTTGGGTGCTTTACCAGCTGCTCGACGTGAGGGCCTGGAGCTCCCAGGCGCACTGCTTTGTCACCTGCGCAGGAAAAACGCGCTGGGCCACCGCCAGGATCACCGCCTACAGTGAGGGATAGGGGCTCGGTCCGGCCGGGGTGAAGGGAGGGGGCTGGAAGAGATTGGGGAGGGTAGTTGACAGTCGCTTTATAGGGGGCGCCCGTGGACCGCACTCAGAGGGTCCCCCTTGCCTTAGAACCGCCCCACAGCGTGATTTTGGAGCCTCCGGTCTTAGAGGGCAGGAAATACACTTTGCGCTGCCACGTGACACACGTGTTCCCCGTGGGCTACTTGGTGGTGACTCTGAGGTGCGGCGGCCGGATCATCTATTCCGAAAGCCTGGAGCGCTTCACCGGCCTGGATCTGGCCAACGTGACCTTGACCTACGAGTTTCCTGCTGGACCCCGCGATTTCTGGCAGCCCGTGATCTGCCACGCGCGCCTCAATCTCGACGGCCTGGTGGTCCACAGCAGCTCTGCACCCATTACACTGATGATCGGTGAGGCACCCCTGTAATCCTGGGGACTAGGAGGAAGGGAGCAGAGAAGTTTATTAACCCCAAGAAGGCGCACAGACCAAGCGTGAGTTCCACCGGGTCGACAGACCTCCCTCTGTCCCCTTCCTAATTCTCGCCTCCTGCTTCCAGCTTGGAGCCCCGTGCCCACAGCTTTGGCCTCCTGTTCCATCGCTGCCCTTGTGGGGATACTCCTCGCCGTGGGCGCTGCGTACCTGTACAAGTACCTAGCGATGAAGTCTCCGGAGTAAAGCGGGGTGTTCTACGCAGGCTGAGTGAGATAAAAGAGGAATCTGGAAGAATTTGGGGAATCCACCGAACACAGTGGCTGATGCCTGTAATCCTAGCACTTAGGGAGGCCAAGGCAGGAGGACTGCTTGAGCCCAGGAGGTTGAGACCAGCCTGGACAACATGATGAGACCCCACCTATGCAACAAATACAAAAATTAGCCGGGCTTGGTGCCGCGCGCCTGTGGGCCCAGCTACTCGGGAGGCTGAGTGGGAGGATTGCTTGAGCCCTGAAGGTCGAGGTTGCAGTGAGCCTTGATTGTGCCACTGCACTCCAGCCTGGGCGACAGAGCAAGACCCTGTCTCAAAAATAAAAATAAAAATAAATATTGGCGGGGAACCCTCCAGGAATCAATAAAGGCCTCCTTAACCAGCCTCTGTCCTGTGACCTCAGGGTTCCCATTACTGCCCTTCTTCAGAGGAACCGGTTGTTTTTTTTTTTTTGCAATCACTTTCTCCAAGTTCCTCGACTCCCTGAGGGCACCTGAGGTTTCCTCACTCAGGGCCCACCTGAGGTCCCGAAGCCGCAGACTTTGTGTATCCCCAGAGGGTGTCGCAGAAACCTCTCCTTCTGCTGGCATTATCGAGGCTGTGCAGATGGGATCAGCGCGGTCCAGGAGGGCCACTGGCAGGGGCGGGGCGGGGTTCACGGTCGGGCTTTCCTGATTGGCGCCGCCGCCACCGCGCGGCAGGTCTGATTGGATGTTAAGTTTCCTATCCTAGCCCCACCTTCAAAACCTGTGCTTTCCTGGAGAACAACTGTGGAGCGAGAACTCATCTCCAAAATAGCTCACCGGGCTAGGGTGAGACCGTGAACGGTAGAGAGGAAAGAGTCCCATGGACATGTTGAGGGACGTGGATACGCAAAAGAGGTACCCATTCAGCCGGGAAGGGGTGATCAGATGGTCCACAAATCGAATTCTGACGATGTTCTGGTAGTCATCCGGCCAGATGAGCACATGGGGTAGGAGGGGGAGCGGGTTGTCAAAGCTTGGGGCCCGGATGCGGAGTCAAAAGAGTCACCCCCGGTCCCTCCTTCTCGAGTGGAGGGCCAGGGCCCCAGCCCACCGAGCAGAAGGCGAACTCGGGCGCTCCTGGGCGGCTGGCGCTCACACACGCTGAGTAGACACGTGCCCGCTGCACGCTGGGTAAATACAGACCCGGAGCCGAACGGATTCTAATTTAGACGCCCGCGAACGCTGCGCGCACGCACACGTGTCCCCGGCTCGCTGGCATTTTCGTCCCGCCCCCTCTGTCGCGAGCCGGGGCTGAGCGGGAGGGGGGGCTTAGGGGTGTGGTTTCTTGGGGTCAAAAGGAGAAGGACGGGTGAGAGAGGCATCCCCACATTCTTCCCTAGAACTGTCCTTTCCCCATCCTGTGCCTCCCAAACCTCTCTCAGTCCCCAAATGCAACCCCGCCCTAAGGGGCGCTGGTGGGAGGAGCTACATGTGGGGGCGGAGCTGGGAGTCCAGCTCATTATCACCGCATCTCAGTCAGAGCTGGGGTAGGGGTTTGGGAAGGGCAACCCAGCATCCCCCGATCCCAGAGTCGCGGCCGAGGATGACGCGGGAGAGCGTGGTCGCCCCCAGAAGGCTCTGGGCCATCATGCCGGCCTCCACGTAGACCCCGGGGGTCGCTCGCTCCTGCCAGCTCGCCTTCACCAAGGCCAGGAGCTTAGCGCACGCTCGCCTCCCGCCCCCCCGCCGCCTCTGCCGCCGCCCCCTCCTTGGAAACCAAGTTACCAACGTTAAACCAATCCCCGAGCGCAACTCTGCCTCCCCCACACCCCACCCGCCGCGCCGCGCCGAGCCGTCCTCTAGCCCAGCTCCTCGGCTCGCGCTCCCCTCGCCTCCTGCGCTTTCCCCGCCGCGGTGATGCCAGGGCCTTCGCCAGGGCTGCGCCGGGCGCTACTCGGCCTCTGGGCTGCTCTGGGCCTGGGGCTCTTCGGCCTCTCAGGTAAGAGCCCCGCTCTGGCTCGGGGTGGACAGGGCGGGGGCGGAGTTCCCGGACATGAGAAGCTGCCTCCTGTCCCTACCGGCTCCGCCCTCGCCTGTCTCCCACGCCTCTGCCCCCACCCCGAGCCTGAGTCTTCTCCCCTTCCCCCTCCTCCCAAATACACACCCGAGCCCCAGCTTCCTGACCCCTCGATCGCCCCTACCCGTTTCGAGCTCCTAGGTGCTCTTCCGCACCCAGCCCTGCGCCCTGGAGACCCGGAGTCTCTCCTGTCCCCTCCCCGGGTACCTCCTCACGCTCTGCTGTGCACCATGGTCCACGGACTGGCATCTTCCCCACTCGTGGTCCGCGAAGACTCCATCTCTCCAACTACCGTGACTCAGAAACGCTGTTCTCTCTCCGCCCGGAGCCCTGGCAACTGGGCCCCTCGGCTGTTCCCACGGTTCCTTCCATGTGCCCAGCCCTGCGTCCTGGTTCCGTATTCTTCCCCGGGTGTAGGGTCCTTCCTGATCCTTGACCCACCTATCTGGAGTCCATCTCTTCTTTGCCCTTGCGGCAAACGCACTCTCCCCGTATCTCGGGATTCTACCAGGACCCTGTGAACCGGTTTATCCCCCATCCCCCACCTGGGGTCCCCTGCTCTCAGCCTTGCTGTGTGCATCGAAGACCCCATCTTTCCTTTCCTCTACCCCCTCCCCCCTCCCATGTTTTCCCGCCGCTCCATCGGCGCTTTGGAGACCAGGGATCTCTGGTACCACGTCCCAGAGACACCCTCGAGGTTTAGACTCTGGGAGCGCGCCTTTAAACCCGAGGCCTGGGCAGGACGCAGGACGCCTGGGTTCTTTCCCTGGCTGCAGCCTCTCCTCCTCCTCCCCGCCCTCCGAGAACCCTTGACTCGACATAAGGGCGCTAACATGTCAGGGAGTTGGCTCCCCAGGCTGAGCCCGCGTTTCCCTGGGCAGCGGTCTCGCAGGAGCCCTTCTGGGCGGACCTGCAACCCCGCGTGGCGTTCGTGGAGCGCGGGGGCTCGCTGTGGCTGAATTGCAGCACCAACTGCCCTCGGCCGGAACGCGGTGGCCTGGAGACCTCGTTGCGCCGAAACGGGACCCAGAGGGGTTTGCGTTGGTTGGCGCGGCAGCTGGTGGATATTCGCGAGCCGGAGACCCAGCCCGTCTGCTTCTTCCGCTGCGCGCGGCGCACACTACAGGCGCGTGGGCTCATTCGCACTTTCCGTGAGTTCTGGGTGGCCTCGCGCGTACTCCACTACTTTCCCTCCCTCCCAGGCACCGCCTTCTGGGTCCCAGGGTCCTCCCCTTCAGGCCCCACCCTCTGTGTCCCCACCCCCTCCCCTGGGTTCCAAGTCCTGGCATTCCAAGAGCCGCGGACTCTTCCCACTTGCAGAGCGACCAGATCGCGTAGAGCTGATGCAGCTGCCTCCCTGGCAGCCGGTGGGCGAGAACTTCACTCTGAGCTGTAGGGTCCCGGGCGCTGGGCCTCGTGCGAGCCTCACGTTGACCCTGCTGCGGGGGGCCCAGGAGCTGATCCGCCGCAGCTTCGCGGGCGAACCACCCAGAGCGCGGGGTGCGGTGCTCACAGCCACGGTACTGGCCCGGAGGGAGGACCATGGGGCCAATTTCTCGTGTCGCGCGGAGCTGGACCTGCGGCCACACGGCCTGGGACTGTTTGAAAACAGCTCGGCCCCCAGAGAGCTCCGAACCTTCTGTAAGTGGATGTGCGGAGATGGGACCAAGTGGGGTCAGGTCGGTGTTTATGAGGTTTAGAGGCAGATACATCTGAATGCTGGTCCTGACTTCAACCCCCACGGGCTGAGCTGCTTTCCTCTCTGTGCCTTGAGGATGACTGATTACACACTAAGATAGTGCATGTCAAGTGCTTAGGACATACTAAGCTCTCGGAACACAAGTTCGTTCCAACTTGGTTCTTCCACCCCCAGCCCTGTCTCCGGATTCCCCTCGCCTCACTACTCCCCGGTTCTTGGAAGTTGGCTCGGAAAGGCCCGTGAGCTGCACCCTGGACCGACTATTTCCAGCCACAGAGGCCAGGGTCTACCTCGCGCTGGGGGACCAGAATCTGAGTCCTGATGTCACCCTCGACGGGGACGCACTCGTGGCCACTGCCACAGCCACAGCTAGCGCAGAGCAGGAGGGTGCCAGGCAGCTGGTCTGCAACGTCACCCTGGGGGGCGAAAACCGGGAGACCCGGGAGAACGTGACCATCTACAGTAAGGAGGGAAGCAGGGTCTCCGCGGCTCGGAGAGGGGGCCAGAGGAACGCGAAGGCGGGGCGACGAGCGGGCGGGACCTCAGTACCGGGACAGGCGTGGCCCGAGTGTCCCGAAGAGGCGGGGCATGTAGTGGGTGGAGCATGTGGGGGCGGAGACGTAACCACTGGTGTGGAGCAGCCTGTGCAGCCTGAGAGGCCGGGCGCGGTACCCTAGTTTGGCCTCAGCACCCCGAGGGTTCGGGCAGATAAGGGGGGGGCCTTGACCGGCGGGAGGGGTTTGGTCAGTATACTCCGACCAATGCTCCGCCCCAGGCTTCCCGGCACCACTCCTGACCCTGAGTGAACCCAGCATCTCCGAGGGGCACATGGTGACAGTAACCTGCGCGGCCGGGGCCCAAGCCCTGGTCACATTGGAGGGAGTTGCAGCCGCGGCCCCGGGGCAGCCCGTCCAGCTTCAGCTAAATGCCACCGAGAATGACGACAGGCGCAGCTTCTTCTGCAACGCCACCCTTGACGTGGACGGAGAGACCCTGATCAAGAACAGGAGCGCAGAGCTTCGCGTCCTATGTGAGTTGGTGATAACCCCTCGCCTTCTCTACTGGTAACTTCCAAGGACCCGCCTGATCCCTGGCCGTGTTGTGGAGGTGGGGCCATTTCTCTCGGTCCACGTCTAAGCCTCTGTAACCCCACGGCCTGCCCACAGATGCCCCCCGGCTGGATGATTCGGACTGCCCCAGGAGCTGGACGTGGCCCGAGGGCCCAGAGCAGACGCTGCGCTGCGAGGCCCGAGGGAACCCAGAACCCTCGGTGCACTGCGCGCGCTCCGACGGCGGGGCCGTGCTGGCTCTGGGCCTGCTGGGTCCGGTCACTCGGGCGCTCTCAGGCACTTACCGCTGCAAGGCGGCCAATGATCAGGGCGAGGCGGTCAAGGACGTGACGCTGACGGTGGAGTGTGAGTCGGGGTGCGCAGGGTGCATCTCTGTCTGGTTCAGGGTCTGGGGGCTGGCCGGCCTACAGGGAAGAATAGTAGGGTATGAGGTGTCCCTTTGGGTGGGGTTGGGGAAAGATCTTGGAGTATGAAGAGACCAGGTGGGCGTGTCCGTAAGCGGGGGCGTGGTATTTGGGCGGAGTCTTGGAGGGGCAGGCAGTCCAGAGTGTTGAAATTTTTAGACCGAAAAAGGCACCCCTGGTGGCTCAGGGAGCTCCCACAGTGCCTGGCTTGACTAGCGTGACACCCTCCTGGATCTGCGTCCAAGGGTTGTACAGGGACAACCCTTTGTGGAAGCCTCGAAACTCCAAAGAGGGTCTAGGGACGTTAGAATGCCCCCAAACCCCAGAGCCAACAACACACTCCCTCCTCTAGATGCACCAGCGCTGGACAGCGTGGGCTGCCCAGAACGCATTACTTGGGTGGAGGGAACAGAAGCCTCGCTGGTCTGTGTGGCGCACGGGGTCCCGCCGCCTGATGTGAGCTGCGAGCGCTCTGGGGAGCTCGGGGTCTTCCTCGAGGGGCTGTTGCTTGTGGCTCCGGAGCATGCGGGCACTTACCGCTGTGAAGCCACCAACGCTCGGGGGTCTGCTGCCAAAAATGTGATTATCACGGTGGAATGTGAGTAGGGGCAGCGTGGGGTTAGCCAGGGATCTGTGGGACAACTCCGGCTGGACTTCTTGGCCCCTGCGTGAACCCCCATAATCCCGTTCCCCAGATGGCCCCAGGTTTGAGGAGCCGAACTGTCCCAGCAATTGGACATGGGTGGAAGGATCTGGGCGCCTATTTTCCTGCGAGGTCGATGGGAAGCCACAACCAAGCGTGGAGTGCGTGGGCTCTGGGGGCGCCACTGAGGGGGTGCTGCTGCCACTGGCACCCCCAGACCCTAGTCCTAGAGTCCCCAGCATCCCTAGTGACCTGGCACCCGGCACCTACATCTGCAACGCCACCAACCGCCACGGCTCCGCGGCCAAAACAGTCATCGTGAGCGCGGAGTGTGAGCGAGGCCCAGGTGGGCGGGGAGCAGGGGTATCCCACAGTCTGGCACCTCCCTGACACCCCCCATGACTGCTTTGCAGCGCCGCCGGAGATGGATGAATCTACCTGCCCAAGTCACCAGACGTGGCTGGAAGGCGCTGAGGCTGCTGCGCTGGCCTGCGCCGCCCGGGGTCGCCCTTCCCCAGGAGTGCACTGCTCTCGGGAGGGCACTCCATGGCCTGAGCAGCAGCGCGTGTCCCGAGAGGATGCAGGCACCTACCACTGTGTGGCCACCAATGCGCATGGCACGGACTCCCGGACCGTCACTGTGGGCGTGGAATGTGAGTGGGGGCAGCACCGCGTGGAGGGGACACGGTCCTCGCAAGAATGGCTCACAGCGGTGGGAGTGTTCAAGGGCACCTTTCCGGTCTCATTCTCTGGGACAGGGAATTCCAGCCTAAACCACGGGGTAATGAATATTTTAGCCAGGGCTGGTGGCTCAGGCCTGTAATTCCCAACACTTTGGAAGGTTGAATCACTTGAGGCCAGGAGTTGGAGACCAGCCAGGCCAACATGGTGAAAATTCGTCTCTACAAAACATACAAAAATTAGCCGGTCGTGGTGGCAGGCGCCTGTGGTCCCAGCTACTTGGGAGGCTGAGGCAAGAGAATCGCTCGAGCCTGGGAGGTGAGGTTGCAATGAGTCGAGATACCGCCACTCCACTCCAGCTGGGCGACAGAGTAAGAGTCTTACTCGGAAAAAAGAAAATATCTCAAAAAAGGAAAAAAAAAAAAAAAAAAAAAAAAAAAAAAAAGGATTATCTTTCTTCAGAATATAGCCAATAAAAAACAAAACTAGGCCGGGCGCGGTGGCTCAAGCCTGTAATCCCAGCACTTTGGGAGGCTGAGGCGGGTGGATCACGAGGTCAAGAGATCGAGACCATCCTGGTCAACATGGTGAAACCCCGTCTCTACTAAAAATACAAAAAATTAGCTGGGCATGGTGGCACGTGCCTGTAATCCCAGCTACTCAGGAGGCTGAGGCAGGAGAATTGCCTGAACCTAGGAGGCGGAGGTTGCGGTGAGCCGAGATTGTGCCATTGCACTCCAGCCTGGGTAACATGAGTGAAACTCCGTCTCAAAAAAAAAACAAAAAAACAAACAAACAAAAAAAAAAAAACAATGAAAACTACAGATCAATATTCCCCCAAATA
>NW_022437017.1:1552567-1644467 GCF_009761245.1 Sapajus apella | reverse complement strand
TCAAGCCTGTAATCCCAGCACTTTGGGAGGCGGAGGCGGGTGGATCACGAGGTCAAGAGATCGAGACCATCCTGGTCAACATGGTGAAACCCCGTCTCTGCTAAAAATACAAAAAATTAGCTGGGCATGGTGGTGCGTGCCTGTAATCCCAGCTACTCAGGAGGCTGAGGCAGGAGAATTACCTGAACCCAGGAGGCGGAGGTTGCGGTGAGCCGAGATCGCGCCATTGCACTCCAGCCAGAGTAACATGAGTGAAACTCCGTCTCGAAAAAAAAAAAAAAAAAAAATTAGCCAGGTTTAGTGGCAGGAGCCAGTAAGGAGAATCGCTTGAACCTGGAAGGCGGAGGTTACAATAAGCCGAGATCGCGCCACTGCAATCCAGCCTAGGCGACAGAGCGAGAATCCTTCTCAAAAACATAATTAATTTTTTAAAAAGAAAATTCTGGGGAATAGGAGCACAGCCCTCCTCAAATCCTGGATTAGAACACTGGCCTGGGCTTCACCTCCCATTCAGTGAATAAGGGCGCTGAATTTTAGTCCCAACAACAGCCTGATTGTCGGGGGGAGGAGGCTCTGATAGGAGGCAGGATCCTCTTCTGCCCATTAGAGGCGGGGTGGTCTCTCATCGATCCTGGTGGGCCGGGGCAGGGCATTTGATCAGCGGCTGGGCCGGCGCTAAGCCCCCCTGCACCTTCTATGCCCTTCAGACCGGCCAGTGGTGGCCGAACTTGCTGCCTCGCCACCCGGAGGCGTGCGCCCAGGAGGCAACTTCACCTTGACCTGCCGCGCGGAGGCCTGGCCTCCAGCCCAGATCAGCTGGCGCGCGCCCCCGGGGGCCCTCAACATCGGCCTGTCGAGCAACAACAGCACTCTGAGCGTGGCGGGTGCCATGGGAAGCCACGGCGGCGAATACGAGTGCGCAGCCACCAACGCGCACGGGCGCCACGCGCGGCGCATTACGGTGCGCGTGGCGGGTAAGTAGCAGCTGGGGAGGGGCGGGGCGAGGGATCAGCAAGGGGGCGTGACCTGGGTCTGGGGGCGGCCGATCCCGCCTGCCTCCCTCTCAGTCCCGGTAGTTGAGACGGAAGCGGGACGGAGTAGAAATCAAAGTTGTCTGAGCAGGTGGAGCTGTTGATCGCACGTTGAGGGGTGGGAGATGGAGGTGGGGAGAACTGAATTCAAGGAGAGGACCCTCCAGGGCTGTCACTGCTGCAGGAGAGGACTTAAAAACTTGGGGTGGGTTCTGCGTGTGCGGGGGACAAGATCGCCTTCTCATTTCCTGAAGCTCCTGGAGCTGGGGTCTCTCTGGGGTGGGGGGAACCTCACCTGGTCCTGCTGACCCTCATTTTTGGGGGGATGGGGAGAGCTGACTTGTCTCTAGGGGGCTAAGTGTGGTTACGGATTTATATCCCCATGGGCTTAAGTGAGATGTAAATTGGGTCTGGGGTCGCCCTGGCACTGGGAGTGGCCTTAGTGCGTGGGGTCCCTCCCTTCTCCCAAGGCCAGACAGTGGGTTCCCCCCGGCATGAGGACTCACCTTGTGCCTGTGAGGGTGCAGGGGGCGGTGGGGGAAGCCCCCCGGAGCTTGGCCACCCTCCGCGAGGGTCTCCACCCCGCAGGTCCGTGGCTGTGGGTCGCCGTGGGTGGCGCAGCTGGGGGCGCGGCGCTTCTGGCCGCGGGGGCTGGCCTGGCCTTCTACGTGCAGTCCACCGCCTGCAAGAAGGGAGAGTACAACGTGCAGGAGGCGGAAAGCTCGGGCGAGGCCGTGTGTCTCAACGGCGCGGGCGGCGGCGCCGGCGGGGCGGCAGGCGCGGAGGGCGGACCCGAGGCAGCTGGGGGCGCGGCCGAATCGCCGACGGAGGGCGAGGTCTTCGCGATTCAGCTGACCTCGGCGTGAGCCCGCTCCCCTCTCCCCGCGGGCCGGGGGACGCCCCCCAGACATACACGGGGGCTTACTTATTGCTTTATTTATTTACTTATTTATTTATGTAACTCCAAGGGCGTCACCCCCATTTTCTACCCATCCTCCCCAATAAAGTTTTTATAAAGGAATTCCTGTCTCCGCTTCTGTTTCTGCGAGGTGGAACAAGCCCAGGGTTCCAATGTGACCTCCCGAGTTATTCATTCAAAAAGCGATTTTTGAGGGGGCCGGGCATAGTGGCTCAAGCCTGTAATCCCAGGACTTGCGCGAGGCCCAGGTGGGAGGATCCCTTGCACCTAAGAGTTTCAGACAAGCCTGGGCAACATAGGGAGACCCTAAAAAAAATGTTTTTCAAAAATTAGCCAGGCCCGGGTATCGTGGCTCTCGCTTGTAATCCCAGCACTTAGGGAGGCCAAGGCGGTGGGTCACTTGAGGTCAGGAGTTCTACACCACCCTGTCTAACATGGTGAAACCCCTTCTCTACTAAAAAAAAATGAGTTGGGTGTGGTGGTGCGAACCTGTAATACCAGCTACTCGGGAGGCTGAGGCAGAAGAATGGCTTGAACCTGGGAGGCAGAGATTGCAATCAGCTGAGATCATGACACTGCACTCCAGCCTGGCTACAGAGCCAGACTTCATCTCAAAAAAAAAAAAAAAGAAAGAAAAGCTGGGCGGTAGTGGCACACCTGTCCCAGGTAGTGCCTGTAATCCCAGCTACTCAGGAGGCTGAGGCAGGAGAATTGCTAGAACCCGGCAGGTGGAGATCTTGCCACTGCACTTCAGCCTGGGCGACAGAACTAGACTCTATCTCAGGAAAAAAAAAAATGTGGGCCGGGTGCAGTGGCTCACGCCTGTAATCCCAGCACTGTGGGAGGCCTAGGCAGGTGTATCACCTGAAGTCGGGAGTTCGAGATCAGCATGACCAACATGGAGAAACCCCAACTCTACAAAAAATACAAAAAATTAGCTGGATGTGGTGGGGGGGGGGGTGCCTGTAATCCCAGCTACTCAGGAGCCTGAGGCAGGACAGTCGCTTGAACCTGGCAGGTGGAGTTTTTGGTGAGCCGAGATAATGCTATTGCACTCCGGCCTGGGCAACAAGATCAAAACTTCATCTAAAAAAAAAGTGTTGGCCAGGCGTGGTGGTTCATGCCTATAATCCAAGCACTTTGGAGGCCAAGGCGGGCAGATCACCTGAGGTCGGGAGTTCAAGACCAGCCTGACCAACACGATGAAACACCGTCTTTATTTAAAAAAATAAAAAATAAGTGTTTTTTGTGGGGGCCAGGCATGGTGGCTCAGGCCTGTAATCCCAGGACTTTTGGGAAGCCCAGGTGGGAGGATCCCTTGCGCCCACAAGTTTCAGACCAGCCTGGGCAACATAGTGAGACCCTACAAAAAATATTCCCCCAAAAATTTTTTTTGAGATGGAGTCTCACTCTGTCACCCAGGCTGGATTGCAGTGGTATAATCTCGGCTCACTGCAACCTCCGCCTCCCAAGTGTAAGCAATTCTCCTGCCTCAGCCTCACAAGTAGCTGGGACTATAGGCATAATGTTTGTATTTTTAGTAGAGACGGGGCTAAGTTTTGTATTTTTAGTACAGATGAGATTTCACCATGTGGGCCAGGCTGGTCTCGAACTCCTGACCTGAGGTGATCCACCTGCCTCAGCCTCCCAAATCACTGGGGATCACAGGTGTGAGCCACTGTGCCCAGCCTATTTTTCAAAAATCAGCCAGACATGGTGGTGCATGCCTGTAGTCCCAGCTACTTGGGAGGCTGAGGCAGGAGGACCCTTTGAGCCCAGGAGGTCGAAGCCACTGCTAGCTATGATATCGCCATTGCACTCCAGCCCAGGTGACAGAGCAGGATCCTGTCTCTAAAAACAAACTACAACAAAAAAAACAAAAACTTTTTTTTTTTTTTTTTGAGATGGAGTCTTGCTCTGTTGCCAGGCTGGAGTGCAGTGGCACAATCTCGGCTCACTGCAACCTCTGTCTCCTGGATTCAAGCGATTCTCCTACCTCAGCCTCCCGAGTAGCTGGGATTACAGGTGCCCGCCACCACACCTGGCTAATTTTCTTTTTGCATTTTTGGTAGAGACAGGGTTTCACCATATTGGTCAGGCTGGTCTTGAACTCCTGACCTCATAATCTGCCTGCCTCAGTCTCCCAAAGTGCTGGGATTACAGACATGAGCCACCTCGCCCAGCCCCCAAAACTTTTTTTGAACACCTACTATATGTCAGGCACAATCCAAGATGTCTTTTTTCAGCATGACCTAGAGCTTATCATCTCTCGGTGCCTGTTTCCTGCTGTCTTTGAACTCCTGGGGAGGGGTGGGGGCCTAACTCCTCCCTCCTCCTCCCTGCCACTTATCTCTTCCGCCCAGCACTGCCCTCTGGTCCGGGTCACTCTAGAAGGTGGGAGCTAGGTGCTTTCCCCAGGCCTGGTTACCGGCAGAGCTGAGGCCGCCTTGCCAAGATGGGTGGAGCCCCTCTCCATCGCCCCCCTGCCCTGAGACCTTGGTGAGACCTCCCTGGGTGGGCGGTGGCTGATGCTATGGGTGTCAGCCCTCACCGTGTCACCCCTGTTAAAGGGTGCACCCCTGCCCCACCCTCAAAGCATCCTTCATCCTGTGTCCACCCACAGTGCCTCAGTTTACCCCCACCCTGCCTTTCCACTCGGCCCATCATGATTCAGAACACACAAAGGGTATCCGCTGCACCCCCATCACACGGCATCATCCGCCTCACCCCCAACAGCATAAGGCACGGCAGCTGGGCCTCCTCCCCCCCAGCCTCCTTCTCTCCCCCTCCTCCCTCAAAAGTAGGAACACAGAGCCCTGGAGAAGGAAGCCAGCCCCAGGCAAACATGTAATGAGCAAAGATGAGACAGGGAAATGACACAAGAGAGCAGGCCAGTGCTGGGTGCTGGAGCCAAAAAGAAGCCAAAAAGGCACCAGCCAGGGGCAGCCCTGCCACTCACGCCACCTCAACTTTTCTGCCTGTGCCCCCCCACCCCGCTTAATGATCTCTCTCCACTCCTGCTGCCCTCAAGGTCTCTTTCAGAGCCTTCAGATGAGATATTATTAGGTTGGCGCAAAAGTAATTGCTGTTTTTGCCATTGAAAGTAATGGCAAAGGCCAGGCTTGGTGGCTCATTGCTGTAATCCGAGCACTTCGGGGGGCTGAGGTGGGCAGTTCACAAGGTCAGGAGTTCGAGACCAGCCTGGATAACATGGTGAAACCCTGTCTCTACTAATAGTACAGAAAAAATTATCTGGGCATGGTGGCACGCACCTGTAATCCCAGCTACTTGGGAGGCTGAGGCAGGAGAATTGCTCGAACCCTGGAGGCAGAGGTTGCAGTGAGCTGAGATTGAACCACTGCACTCTAGCCTGGACCACAGAGTGAGACTCCGTCTGGGTGGCAGCAGGGGGTTGGTGGGGAGGGAGAAAGTCATGGCAAAAACTGCAATTGCTTTTTTTTTTTCTTTTTTTTCTTTTCTTTCTTTTCTTTTTTTTTTGGGGTGGGGCATGAGCCTCACTCTATGGCCTAGGCTGGAGCACATGGCATGATCTTGGCTCAGTGCTGCCTCTGCCTCCAGGGTTCAAGAGATTCTCCTGCCTCAGCCTCCCAATGAGATTACAGGCACTCACCAATACACTTGGCTAATTTTTGTATCTTTAGTAGAGATGGGGTTTCACCATGTTGGCCAGGCTGGTCTCGAATTCCTGATCCACCCACCTCAGCTTCCCCAAGTGCTGGGATTACAGGCAAGAATGAGCCACGGCACCCAACTTTTTTTTTTTTTTTTTTTTTTCTGAGACGGAGTCTCGTTTTGTCACCCAGGCTGGAGTGCAATGGCTCAATCCCATTGCAGCCTCTGCCTCCTGGGTTCAAGCGATTCTCCCACCTCAGCCTCCTGGGTAGCTGGGATTACAGGCGCCCGCCGTAACGTCTGGCTAATTTTTGCATTTTTAGTAGAGAAGGGGTTTCACTATGTTGGCCAGGCTGGTCTCAAACTCCTAACCTCAAGTGATTTGCCCACCTCAGCCTCCCAAAGTGCTGGGATTATAGGCGTGAGCCACCATGACCGACCTACTTAACTCTTTTATCTCCTTGCACAGTTTTTCTCTGTGGCCCAGTCACAACTTAACATCTTAGTAGACATATACCTGAGTTTTTTTGTTTGTTTTTTCTTTGAGACAGAGTCTCACTCTGTCACCCAGGTTGGAGTGCAATAGAGCAATCTCAGCTCACTGCAACCTCCGCCTCCTGGGTTCAAGCAATTCTCCTGCCTCAGCCTCCTGAGTAGCTGAGACTAAAGGTACATACCACCATGCCTGGCTAATTTTTTGTATTTTAGTAGAGACAAGTTTCACTGTGTTGCCCAGGCTGGTCTTGAACTCCTGAGCTCAGGCAACTCACCCACCTTGGCCTTCCAAAGTGCTAGGATTACAGGGGTTAGCCACCCTGACCGGCCTCTGAGTACTTTTTTTTTTTTGAGATGGAGTCTCGCTCTTTCGCCTAGGCTGGAATGTGGTGGCCCATTCTCAGCTCTGCCTCCTCTGCCTCCCCAGTTCAAGTGATTCTCACTGCAACCTCTGCCTTCCGGGCCTGGGTTCAAGTGATTCTCCTGCCTCAGCCTCCTGAGTAACTGGGACTACAGGTGTGCACCACCACGCCCAGCTAATTTTTTTCTATTTTTAGTAGAGACTGCCTTGTTGCCCAGGCTGGTCTCGAACTCCTGAGCTGACGCAATCTGCCCACCTTGGCCTCCCAAAGTGCTAGGATTACAGGCATGAGCCACCGTGCCTGGCTCCTCAGTATTCTTTTTTTTTTTTTACTGTCTCCAAGAACATCAGCCCCAGTAGAGCCACTGAGTGTCCTCGTTGGGGCTGAGCACACACAGATGCTCAGTAAATGATGAATAAGTGGGTAAGGACAGCCAAGAGCTTGCAGACCTGTGTTGAAGGTGTGTCCCTGCAGAGAGCTTCTCTCCGCTTGGCATTGGAGAGGCCTGTCACCGGCAAGGAGGTAGCTGTGATGACCTCAGACCTGAGAACTCCTGTGACGGTAGGGGAGATTGCTGTGAATAATGTAACCAAGAGCCAGACAGAGAATGGAAATTCTGGTAGGTTCTAAGAGGGAGGCCAACAAGGGGCTGAACTAGAGGCTGACATAGGGTGAGAGGGGGAATGTCTATTTTATTTTTTTTTAAGACAGGGTCTCACTCTGTTGCTCAGGCTGGAGTGCAGTGGCATGATCATGGCTCACTGCAGCCTCAACTTCCCTGGCTCAAGTGATCCTCCCACCTCAGCCTCCCAAGTAGCTGGGACTATAGGTGCTCGCCACCACACCTGGCTAATTTTTGTATTTTTGGTAGAGACAGGTTCTCACCATGTTGCCCAGGCTGGTCTTGAACTCCTGGGTTCAAGTGATCCCCTGCCTTGGTCTCTCAAACTGCTTGAATTATAGGTGTGAGTCACCACACCCAGCCTATTTTATTTTGAGATGGAGTCTCGCTCTGTCGCCAGGCTGGAGTACAGTGGCGTGATCTCAGCTCACTGCAACTTCCACCTCCTGGGTTCAAGTGATTCTCCTGCCTGAGCCTCCCGAGCAGCTGGGACTACAGGCACGCACCACCATGCCCAGCTCTTTTTTTTTTTTTTTGTATTTTTAGTAGAGACAGAGTTTCACCATGTTGGTCAGGATGGTCTCGATCTCTTGACCTCATGATCTACCTGCCTTGACTTCCCAAAGTGCTGGCATTACAGACATGAGCTCCTGTGCCTGGTCCCTAGTTTATTATTATTTTAGAGTCTGTGTTGCCGAGGCTGGAGTTCAGTGGCTAGATCTCGGCTCACTGCAACCTCCTCCTTCTAGGTTCAAGCGATTCTCCTCCTCAGCCTCCCAAGTAGTTGGGACTACAGGCACTCGCCACCATACCCGGCTAAATTTTGTATTTTTAGTAGAGATGGGTTTCACCATGTTAGCCAGGCTGGTCTTGAACTCCTGACCCCAGGGGATCGGCCTGCCTGAGCCTCCCAAAGTACTGGGACTATAGGCATCAGCCACCGAACCTAGCCTCGAACTCCTGAGTTTAAGTGATCCTCACACCTCAGCCTCCCAGAGTACTGGGATTACAGGTATGAGCCACCATACCTGGCCTGAGCAGGGGTAAGTGTCTATTTTAGGCTGAGTGGTCAAGGAAGGCTTCTCTGAAGAGGTGATGTTGGGGCCAGGCCTCCCCAAGTGATTGGAAAGTGTCAGCCATGGGGAGATGTGGAGAGAGGGTATTCCAGGCCAAGGAAGGGTAAGATCAAGTAATTCAGGGATTTAAAGGCAGAGGAATCTGGACTCCAGGCCTCCCATTCAGGGCTTCCCAGGAGAGACACGGAGGATCTCATAAAGGTGTGTGACTCTGTGGCTCACTCATGCCCACAGCGGGGACCATGACTACACACCCTTTTTTTTCTTTTTGAGACTGTGTCTCCCTCTGTTACCCAGGCTGGAGTGCAGTGGTATGATCACATTTCACTGCATGCAGTCTTGACCTCCAGGGCTCAAGAGACCCTCCCACCTCAGCATCCTGAGTAGCTGACACTTGGTAGTGCCGGGGTCTCACTATGTTACCCAGGCTGGTCTCGAACTCCTAGGCTCAAGCGATCCTCCTGCCTCAGCCTTCTGAAATGTTGGGATTACAGGCATGAGCCACCGCGCCTGGCCCGCCACCCAGTCTTGACTCTCTCTCCTCCCTCCCTCCAAGTGCTGCTGGCCTGTGTGTCCTGCCTGCTCAGGGCTGCCTCTGACTTGTGGCTTTTGACTTCAGGCCTAGGAGACACCCTTTGGATGGGTTAGGGAGCTCGTAAAGCAGGTGGGGGACACAGCAGGGACTGAATAAGGAGAGTGACATACTGCAGGCAGGGGTTGGGTGAGAGATGAAGGGTCCACTCATGTACACTGCCAGTGTGTGGCATCTATGTATGTGTGTGTTTTTGTTTGTTTTGAGATGGAGTCTCGCTCTGTCACCCAGGCTAGAGTACAGTGGTACAACCTTGGCTCCCTGCAATCCCCACCTCCTGGGATCAAGCAATTCCCTGATTCAGCCTCCTGAGTAGCTGGGATTACAGGTGCCTGCCACCATGCCCTGCTGATTTTTATATTTTTAGTAGAGAGGGGGTTTCACCGTCTTGGCCAGGCTGGTCTTGAACTCCTGACCTCATGATCCACTCGCCTCAGCCTCCCAAAGTGCTGGGATTACAGGTTATGTGTTTCACGTGTGTCTTGTGGGTGTGTCCTGTGTGGACCGTCTGTATCTGTGTATGACTCAGCCATGTGTCAGCACATCCCTGTCGATGTGTGTCTGCTGATGTGTTTGTCAGCATGCATGGCTCTGTCTGCAAATGTCTGTCTTGCATGTGTTTTTTTTTTTTTTTTTTTTTGAGACAGAGTCTTATTCTGTCACCTAAGCTGGTGTGCAGTGGCATGATCTTGGCTCACTGCAACCTCTGCCTCCCAGGTTCAAGCAATTATTCTGCCTCAGCCTCCCAAGTAGCTGGGATTACAGGCCCATGCCACCACACCTGGCTAATTTTTGTATCTTTAGTAGAGACAGGGTTTCACCATGTTGGCCAGGCTGGGCTCAAACTCCTGACCTCAAGTGATCTGCCCACCTCGGCCTCCCAAAGTGTTGGGATTACAGGTGTGAGTCACTGCACCTGACTTGTGTGTGTCTTTGTGTGTCTGTTGTATGTCTCTGGGGGTATCAGCTGTTTCCCTGCATGGGAGGTTGTGGTGAATGTGGCTAATTCCCTGTGGGAGGGGGCTGCTGCCTGTATATAAGACTGCGTCTTGGCAGTGCATGGTGTCTCAAACCTGTAATCCCAGCACTTTGGGAGGCTGAGGAGGGCAGATCACAAGGTCAGGAGTTGAAGACCAGCCTGGCCAATATGGTGAAAACCCATCTCTACTAAAAAGATACAAAAATTACCCAGGCATGGTGGGACGTGCCTGTAGTCCCAGCTAGAACAAAAAAGACTGTGTGTCTGTGCGTGTGTATGTGTGTGTGCCCCTCACAACCCAAACGAGCAAACACCTGTCCACCTTCCCAGCTGGCGGAGGGGCACAGGAGGTGGGATTCCGAATCACAGGCTCTTTCTGAGTATCTTTCTGTACTTTATTGTCCCTGCTGTAACAATGCTCATCATTCCTGAAAACGTCTCCTGAGGGGGCCTCGGCCAAGGCTGACTGGAGAAAAGGGGGCCAGTAACCCCTAGCAGGCTCTGCTGCCTGAGGCCTGGGTCTTCCCCCGGGGTCCCTGAATCTGGAGATGGCAGAGAGGAGGCAGGCCAGCTCCTTCCCCGGTCCTCCTAGGATTGCTGCTTCTGCCCATTCTCCCACTGGTGAAACTGAGGCAGAAAAAGCGGCTCAGCAGGGGGAAGGCAAGTTTAACCTTCCTGAATGGGGTCCAGGGACACTCCACATCTGCCACATAGCTTCTTGGGCTGGACATTTTTCCTGGGCACCAGCCAGCAGCTGGAGCAACGAGTGCCGTATTTCTTGTACCTAGGGTTGGGGGACAAGAAACTACCATTTAAGATGCAGTGGGGGCCCAGAAACCACGGCAGGAAACCACCTTTCCCAGGAGGTAGATTTTGTTTTGTTTTGTCTTGTTTTTGTTTGTCTTTTTTGAGATGGAGTCTCGCCCTGTTGCCTAGGCTGGAGTGCCGTGGCATGGTCTCAGCTCACTGCAACCTCTGCCTCCCAGGTTCATGCGATTCTCCTGCCTCCACCTCCCAAGTAGCTGGGACTATAGGCACCTGCCACCACACCTGGCTAATTTTTTGTATTTTTAGTAGAGACAGGGTTTCACCATGTTGGCCAGGCTGCTCGAACTCCTGACCTTGTGATCCACCTGCCTCGGCCTCCCACAGCGCTGGGATCACAGGCGTGAAAACCTCACCTGGCCAGAGGTAGGTGTTTTGCTTTTTGCTTTCCCCAAACCCCACGCTAGTGACACACGGACTGATTTGGGGACCTCCACCTCTCCCTCCACCATTCTAAGGACCTGATCCCACAGGCATTGCAGAGAGGGGTCCCATCTTCAGCGTCTCTCCAGAGCGGGGTCCTCTGGGTCCGACAGGAAGCACAGCGCCGGAGCCCTGAAGGGTGAGAGGTCAAAGGGCAGCGGTCAGAGGTGACACATGTGAGCTCAGGAGGCCTTTGCGGGGAGAGGCATTTTGTGGGGGTCTCTGTCAAGGCCCCACCTGGCTCTGAGCCAGCCCTGGGAGTTGCCAGCTCTAAGCTACAGCAAAAGCCAGGAAGGGAGACAGATGGCAGTACTCCGCAGAGGAGGAAGCTGGGGGTGGGGGTGACTCAGCCCAAGTGGAGGGGGCGCTGCGACTCCTCCCGGAGGCCTCTAAATGAGGAAGCAAGATGGAGAAGGAGGGGCAGGGAGAAAAGCAGGGAAGGCAGGAAATTGGCCCCCCAAAATATTTATAGCTCTTAGGCTTTCAGGACTCACCCAGGGCCTCCGTGTCTCCTGGGTGGGCTGCGGGGCCCTCAACAGCTTCTGCAGGGGGTTCCTGAGAGCGGCTACTGCAGGGAAGGCTGTGGGGCAAACAAGGTGTCAGCAGCGGGGGGTGGGGGGGTCCACAACTTGTCCCTGATAGCCCCTCAAAATGAAGACTTAGTATCAAGGTATCAGGCATCCCCCAAGGAAGCAACTGATATCTGAACAGCCTGGTTTTGCCTCTCATTAGTGATATTATTATTAGTATTATTGGAGATGGAGGCTCGCTCTGTCGCCAGGCTGGAGTGCAGTGGTGCCATCTCAGCTCACTGCCACCTCCGCCTCCCAGGTTCAAGCAATTCTTGTGCCTTAGCCTCCCAAGTAGCTGGGACTACAGGTGTGCAACACCACACCTGGCTAATTGTTGTATTTTTAGTAGAGATGGGGTTTTGCCATGTTGGCCAGGCTGGTCTCAAACTCCTGACCTCAAGTGATCCGCCCGCCTCAGCCTCCCAAAGTGCTGGAATTACAGGCATGAACCACTGCGCCCAACCTAATTATTATTATTATTTGAAAAATAGTAGGCACAGGACAGCCTGCCAGGTTCCAATTCCAGTTCTCCATGGCCTTGCTGTGTGAGTCTGGACACATTACCTCCCTCCCACTCCAAAGAATGCCTCAGTTTCCTTGGCTTCCCAAAATTGTTTTTTTTCTTTTTTTTTTTTTTTTTTTGAGACGGAGTTTCGCTCTTGTTACCCAGGCTGGAATGCAATGGCGCGATCTCGGCTCACCGCAACCTCCGTCTCCTGGGTTCAGGCAATTCTCCTGCCTCAGCCTCCTGAGTAGCTGGGATTACAGGCACGTGCCACCATGCCCAGCTAATTTTTTGTATTTTTAGTAGAGACGGGGTTTCACCATGTTGACCAGGATGGTCTCGATCTCTTGACCTTGTGATCCACCCGCCTCGGCCTCCCAAAGTGCTGGGATTACAGGCTTGAGCCACCGCGCCCGGCGGTTTTTTTTTCTTTGAAAAATTTATTGATTGATTTTTAAAAAGAGATGGGAGCCTGGGCAACACAGGAGACCCCAATCTCTACAAACATAAAAAATTAGCCAGGAGTGGCCGTGCAGGGCTCTGCTCTCTGCTCCCAGCTACTTGGGAGGCTGAAGTAGGAGGACGGTTTGGGCCAGGGAGGCCAAGGCTGCAGTGAGCCATGATTGTGCCACCGCACTCTAGCCAGAGTGACAGACTGAGACCCTGTCTCAAAAAAAAAAAAAAAAAAGAAAAAGAAAAAGAAAAGGCCAGGCAGGCATGGTGGCTCACGCCTGTAATCCCAGCACTTTGGGAGGCTGAGCCAAGTGGATGTCAAGAGTTCAAGACCAGCCTGGCCAACATGGTGAAACCCTGTCTCTACTAAAAGTACAAAAATTAGCCAGGCTGGTAGCAGGTGCCTGTAATCCCAGCTACTAAGGAGGCTGAGGCAGGAGAATCGCTGGAACCCAGGAGGCAGAAGTTGCAGTGCACCGAGACTGTGCCACTGCACTCCAGCCTGGGTGACAGAGTACAGCTCCATCTCAAAAATTAAAATATTTGAACTTGTTTTGGCAGCATGATTTAAAAAGTCATAATTTTATATATATATATATATATATATATATATATATATATATATTTTAGTGCATAAAAATTTTCTGGGGGTTGTAAATAATGATAATTTTTATAATGATAATCAGTAAATAAAAATTAGAGGCAGCGTCTCGCTATGTTGCCCAGGCTGGGCTCCTACAATCTTCCCACGTTAGCCTCCCACAGTGCTGGGATTACAGGCGTGAGCCACTACGCCCAGCTCCCCAAGGCTTTTTGTTGTTGTTGTTGTTGAGATGGAGTCTTGCTCTGTCGCCCAGGCTGGAGTGCAGTGGTGCTATCTCAGCTCACTGCAGCCTCCACCTCCCAGGTTCAAGCGATTCTCTTGTCTCAGCCTCCCAAGTAGTGGGATTACAGGCACCTGCGACCATGCCAAGCTAATTTTTGTATTTTTAGCAGAGAGGGGATTTCACCATGTTGGCCAGGCTGGTCTCAAACTCCTGACCCCAGGTGATCCACCCACCTTGGCCTCCCAAAATGCTGGGATTACAGGCGAGCCACTGTGCTCAGCCTCCCAAGGCTTTTGAATCAGCCCATACACATCAAATACTGCCTGTTAACCTCTTTTTGTTTTCGTTTTTGTTTTTGAAACGTAGTCTTGCTCTGTCACCCAGGCTAAAGTGCCGTGGCGCAATCTTGGCTCACTGCAGCCTCCGCCTTCCAGGTTCAAGCAATTTTCCTGCCTAAGCCTCCCAAGTAGCTGGATTACAGGTGCCCACCACCATGCTCGGCTAATTTTTGTATTTTTAGTAGAGATGGGTTTCACCATGTTGGCCAGGCTGGTCTCGAATTCCTGACCTCATGATCCAGCAGCCTCAGTCTCCCAAAATGCTGGGATTACAGGCATGAGCCAATGCGCCCCGCCTACCTCTTATTGTCATTACCAACAAACTGTAGCTGTTAGCATTATTGGGAAAAATCAGCGCAGCCGCAGCTGCAGCCTAAGCAGGGCCAGGCCTGCCTGATTCATAGAGACACCGGGTCTCACACTGGGGAAGCGGGGAGTGGGGACAGATGGCTGAGTCAGGAGCGGCAGGCCTGGATCTGGCACTAGCTCAAGGTGTCAACCAGAGACTGGGCCACGTGTAACGCAGGGCACGTGTGAGGGTCCACACTGACGCCAGAAAGCACCCCTGCCTCCCACACTCGTGTTTGCGTTGTTACAGGGAGAAAGGGTGCCCTGGCCTCAGCCAGCCCCTACCTGTAGGAGGGGATGATCAGCAGGCTGGCGTCCGGCTTTATCTGAAACCTCAGAGTTACCCCCTCGAACCCGGGGTCCACTTTCTCGGTGCCCCGGCAGGGGTTCAGCTGCTTCCGGGGCCTTCTCTGGGGTGGGGCAGGGGGAGTACCCGAGGGCTGCAGGCGGTGGCCCTTCTGGCTGATCCGGGTCTGTGTGTCCTTGGAACCCCTGTCCAGCGGCAGGGAGCCCTGAGTCCCCAGAGCCATCAGCTCCCAGCAAGGTCCCAGGACCTGGGTGTCCAGAGCAGGGGACTGATCCAGCCCCTCCACTGTCTCTTGGAGGAAGCGCAGAGCGGTGACGGAGTTCTGGCATGCAGGCCAGAGGGACCTGGGGACAAGGGCAGTGGGGTCACTCTTGGGGGACTCCTGGGTTCAGCCGACTAGGGTCCGGCTCTTTGCTAGCTGTGTACTCCTGGGCAGGCTACACACCCCACCTGAGGCTCAATCATTTCTAACTTTGGGTGGAAGGTTTACAAGTTGCAAAGTAATTGCAACTCACCTCGCCTACTGTGGGCCGGCCAGGCACACTCTCAGCCCTCCACATCAATCAGCCCCTCACGGCACCCGTAGATCACCCAGGCAGGGGCCGCCCTGGGTGACCCAGGCAGGGTTTCAAGCCTCTGGCTGCACGATCCAGAAAAAGGTTACTTTTTTTCTTTGTGTTTCTTTTAGAGACTGAGCCTCTCACTCTGTAGCCCCGGCTGGAGTGCAGGGGCGTGAGCAGGACTCAGTGCAGCCTAGAATTCCTGGGCTCGAGCGATCCTTCCGCCTCAGCCTCCCGAGTAGCTGGGACTTACAGGCATGCGCCACCACGCCGGCAGCCTTGCGATGATAGGATTACGAGTTTTATCATTTTCATTCTTATTGCGTTGCCCTCCATAACCCCTGGATGACTCCTGGGGAATGCCTACATCAGCCCCAGAGACATGGAATTGCATGGCCTCTGATCCCGGAGATGACCCCAAGTATCTCTGTGGACCAGAACCTCTTTGTAAGTTTCAATAACTATTATAAAATTGCCACTTTTCTATCACCCCAGCAACAAGAGGTCATGACCCCCCGATCACTGGGCCAGGTGGTGAAGGGTCCGGGGAAGGGGTTTGGCCTTACGCACCTCCCACTGGTTCTCCGGCATCCTGGGGTCCTCGGCCTCTCCTGGGAGGAAGATCCTCCCAGCGGCTCCAGGTCCAGACAGGGCGACGCCAGCAGCTTTGCTGCCATTGAGGAGTTCGGTGCTGGTTTGGCCTCCATTGTGCCCCGACCCAGTCCCCTCCCTAATTTCACTTGGCCCCGCCCTTCTGAGCCCACCCGATGAAACCCACCTGGGAGGGGCGGGACCTGCGGGGTGTGGGCGCTCCTGACTGAGGATGTGATGACTTCCAGCTGAGAGCGACCAGCCTTGGCGGCGCCTTTCCTTTTTCTGGCTTCAGGTCATCTGCGCACCCCTGCGTGCCAAAAGCGGCCTGCACCCCACCAAATCCCTCCGCAACTGCGGGGGCGGGGCCTCCCACGCTGGCCCTCCCCCTCGGAAATGGGGGCTCCCAGGCCTCTGCCTCAGATCCCCAGTGGGATCTCAGATCCCAGAGAGAGGAGAGCCGGGGTCTCAGCACAGCAGATGCAGGTGTGTGTTTTTGTTTGTGTGAGACTGAGCCTCACTCTGTCACCCAGGCTGGAGTGCAATGGCCTGATCACTGCTCCACTGCAGCCTAAATCTCCTGGGCTTAAGTGATCCTCCCATCTCAATCTCCTTGAGTAGCTGGGAGCACAAGCACTTACCACCACTCCACGCCAATTTTTACTTTTTTATAGAGACAGGGTCTCGCCATGTTGTCCTGGATGGTCTTAAGCTCCTGGCCTCAAGTGATCCTCCCGCCTTGGCCTCCCAAAGTGCTGGGATTACAGGTGTGAGCCATGTGCAGACCCCAGATCTGTCCCCCAAGGACACTCAACATGCTGGGGCCTGTGATACTGATTTATTGCAGCTCCAATCTGAGTCCACTCCTACTCACACCCCAATTCTCAGGGGCTTGGGGAAGGCCACCCAACAAGGTGCCCTGTCCCCACCAGAGCCTGGACATGGGAACCTCTCCCAAGCAGGGGTGCTGTCCTTCTCAGGGGTTTGCACATCTCTCCCGGGCCTGTCCGAGCTCTGGGCGGGGCTGGCACGAGGCTATTCCCTCAGTCTGGGCCCTGGGGCCTTGGCAACGTGGAAAGGTCCAGGCACCCATGTCAGTGCGGCTTGGGGACATGGCCGTCCACGTAGAAGTTCCTGGTGATCTTGGGCAGGGTGAATTCCGCTCCTTCCAGCTCCCTCGTCAGCACGATCTGGCAGCCCAGCCGTGAGTTCTCCTGGAGGAGGGGGGCCATGTCTAGCATGTCGTCTTCCCTGGGGTGGTGACACGGGCAGTGTTAGCCGGGGGCATGCTGGTTGTGGGGTGGGGCGGGGTGGGGTGGGGGAGGCTGACTGAGCGCTGGAGGCGGTGGTGGGGAAGGCAGCTCCTCTTCTAGGAGCTGGAATCGGGGAGAACAGTGGGGGCTGTCCAGAAGTCCAAGCTGCAGCTCCCAGCCAGGCAGGGCTGCCCTACTCACCTCTCCTCAGGAGGAGGCAGGAGATCCAGGTGGTCTTCACTCACATACACATGGCAGGTGGAGCAAGCCAGGGACGCTTCACAGGCCCCTAGGGGTGGGAAGTGAAGGGGGAGCAGGTGAGTGGCACAGTCAGGAGGGGGGGCCCCGCTCTGTGAAGGGAAGGGCAGAGAGAAGCCCTCTCTTCCCCCATGTGCCTCAAGTCTCCCTCCCGGGCCTGCAGCCCCACAGCTAGCCATTCCCCAGCTTCATATAGGGTTTACAAAGGGACACCCGGGGTGCCCCGTTTCTCAGGGCCTCCCCAGGAGGCTGCGATGCAGAACCATTAAGGAGCGTGGACTTGGCTGCCAGGGAGCTGAGAGGGGAAGGCCAGGCAGGCTCCCAGCAGCCTGTGAGCCCTGGCTGTGACCCTATCACTGTGCTAGGCAAAGGTGTCCCCACCTCTTGGCTGCTCTTGGAGGATGGACCAGCTGACTCAGCAGTCAGTGTGGTAGGGGAAGGAGTAAGGGATTAGGACTTTTTTTGAGACAGGGTCTCACTCTATTGCCCAGGCTGGGGTGCCTTGGCTCCATCACAGCTTACAGCCTCAATCTCCTGGCTCAAGCAATCCTCCCACCCCAGCCTCCTGAGTAGCTGGGACTACAGGTGCCCACCACACCACCATGCCTGGCTAATTTTTTTTTTTATACAGACTTGCAGTCCATGTTTGTTTAGTTTTTTTGAGATTGAGTTGCGCTCTGCTTGCCGAGGCTGTAATGCAATGGTGCGATCTCGGCTCACTGCAACCTCCTCCTCCCAGGTTCCAACTACTCTCGTGCCTCAGCCTCCCAAGTAGCTGGGATTACAGGCATGTACCACCACAACCAGCTCATTTTGTGTTTTATTAGAGATAAGATTTCACCATGTTGGCCAGGCTGGTCGCAAACTCCTGACCTCAGGCGATCCACCCATCTCAGCCTCCCAAAGTGTTGAGATTACAGGTGTGAGCCGAGCCACCATGCCCAGCCCTTTTCTTTTTTTTTTTTTTTTTTAAAGATGAGGTTCACCATGTTGCCCAGGCTTGTCTCAAACTCCTAAGCTCATGCAATCTGCCTGCCTTGGCTTCCCAAAATGCTGGGACTACAGGTATATGCCACTGCACCTGGCCAGGAATTAGGGTTGAAAGAGATGGAACCTGAGGTTTTCTGCTGACCACCTGCCCTTGGTCACACCCCCCACATCCTCTGATCATAGAGACCCGTGCCTGGGGATCACGTCCCTCCTGGCCTAAAACCTTCCAAAAGGTTTTCACACCCAGAATCGAATCCAAACTCCTCCACTTGGTCCTTCATCTCCCTCATTCATTCCTTTTCTTTTTCACCTTTTAAAGTTTTTTTGTTCTGTTTTGTTGTTGTTGAGACTGTCTCACTGTCACCCAGGCTGGAGTGCAGTGGCGTGATCTCCACTCACTGCAACCTCTACCTCCCGGATTCAAGCGATTATCCTGCCTCAGCCTACCACGTAGCTGGGATTACAGACTCCCACCACCACGACCAGCTAATTTTTGTATTTTTTAGTACAGGCGGGATTTCACCATGTTGGCCAGGCTGGTCTCGAACTCCTGACCTCAGGTCATCTGCCTGCCTTGGCCTCCCCAAAGTGCTGGGATTACAGGCATGAGCCATTGCACCCGGCCTCGTTTTGCTTTTTCTGTTTTCCTGCTTTGCATGAACTGTACAATTCACTCCTTGATGCAATTGGAACCCCCCAAGCTCACCCCCACCACAGGGCCTTTGCACTGACTGTATCCCTGGCCTGGAGTACCTTCCTTTCTACTTTTTGTTTCCGTTTTTTTTTTTTTTTTTTTTTTTTTGGACATTTTTGAGAGGGAGTCATGGTCTGTCACCCAGGTTGGAGTGCAGTGGCGTGATGTCAGCTCACCGCAACCTTCACCTTCCGGGTTCAAGCAATTCTCCTGCCTCAGCCTCCTGAGTAGCTAGGATTACAGGCGCCCACCACCCTGCCTGGCTGATTGTTTTGTGTTTTTAGTGGAGACACGGTTTCACCACGTTGTCCAGGCTGCTCTTGAACTCCTGACTTTACACGATCTGCCTACCTCAGCTTTTCAAAGTGCTGGGCTTACAGGCTTTGATCCTGGCCTGTTTCAGTTCTTTTTTACTCTTTCTTTTTTCCTTGGCTGGACCCTTCTTGTCTTCAGGGACTCCACTCACCTGTCCCCCGATTCCCACATCTCCCGTGTCTTGTCCCTCTCCCTTTTACTTTCTGCATTTATCAGTCAGAAGTAACCGTCTTCCTCCCTGGCTTGACCTGCTCCCCATCAACCTGCCCTTCTCCGTCTGCACTCAGCCTGGCGTGTTACAGATGCGCAAGGAACATGTGTCAGGCTGGGTGCCTGTCATCCCAGCACTTTGGGAGGCCCGGACGGATGGATCGCTTGAGCCCAGGAACTTGAGATCAGCCTGGGCCATATACTGAAAGTCCATCTCTACGAAAAATACAAAATAATTAGCATCTTGCTAATGCTAGGCGTTGTGGTATGTGCCTGCAGTCCCAGCTATGTGGCAGAGCCCGGGAAGGTCGAGGCTGCAGTGAGCCATGTTTACACCACTGCACCCCAGCCCAGGCAGCACAGGGACCCTGTCTCAAAAAACAGCAACAAAAAGCAGCATTTATCAGCTGGGCATGGTGGCTCATGACTACAATTCCAGCACTTTGGGAGGCTGAGACGGGAAGATCACACTTGAGGTCAGGAGTTCGAGGGCAGGAGCTCAAGACCAGCCTGGGCAACACAGGGAGGTCCTGTCTCTACAGAAAAATTAGCTGGTCATGGTGGTGCATGCCTGTGGTCCCAGCTACTTGGGAGGCTGAGGCAGCAGGATTGCTTGAGCCTGGGAGTTCGAGGCTGTAAGTCGTGATTGTGCCGCTGCACTCCAGTCTGGGAAATAGAGGGAGACCTTAAATAAAAAAATCACGTACTCAGAAAAAATGAAGAAAAAGAAAAAACACTTGTCCTCAGTCCACAGGAAGATGTTAAACTAAGAATTTTCCTCCCCTTTCTAGACTTGTCAGACAATGAGGGCGGATCTGGACGGCAGCCTCCTGACCTGGCATCGCCTCCCTGTTTGCTTCAACTGTCACCGCTAGGACTCTGTGACTAATCTGCCCCTTCTCTATCGCTTGGAGAGAAACTGTCTGGACCTTGAAACTCCAGTCAGTCCCTGCATGTCTCGTCAGCCCCGTTACCCACCTCGTTAGCATCCTCATCACATGAGACTGAGATAATCTAATCTAGTAATTCCAACCACTCACTCACTTCACACTGACTTCATGCCAGCTACTAAAAACTACTAAACACTGTTCAATCTTCACAGCAACCCAGTGAGATCGGAATTAAATTATCCAATTGTATAGACGAGGAAACAGAGGCCCAAAGAAGCTAAGTCCCTTTCTCAGGGTTATGTATCTGGTAAGAGGCAAACTTTGAACACAAGCCACTTACCTTTTTTTTTTTTTTTTTTGAGACAGAGTCTCACTCTGTCAGCCAGGCCGGAGTTCAGTGGTGCAATCTCGGCTCACTGCAACCTCTGCTTTCCCAGCCCAAGTGATTGTCCTGCTTCAGCCTCCCGAGCTGCAATTACAGGCGTGCGCCACTATGCCCAGCTAAGTATTTTTAGTAGAGACAGATTTCACCATTTTGACCAGCCTGGTCTTGGCCTCAGGTGATCTGAGCATCCCCACCTCCCAAAGTGCTGGAATTATAGGCATGAGTAATTCATGCCTGGGCAGGCCATTTACCTCCAAAACTCACATTCTGGCCGGGTACCGTGGTTCATGCCTGTAATCCCAACACTTTGGGAGGCTGAGGCAGGCAGATTACCTGAGGTCAGGAGTTGGAGTTTGAGACCTGCCTAGCCAACATGGCAAAACCCTGTCTCTATTAAAACTACAAAAAAAAATTAGCCCGGTGTGGTGGCGGGCGCCTGTACTCCCAGCTACTCGGAAGGCTAAGGCAGGAGAATCACTTGAACCCAGGAGGTGGAGGTTGCAGTGAGCCAAGATTATGCCATTGCACTCCAGTCTGGGAGACAGAGCAAGACTCTGTCTCAAATCAATCAATCAATCAATCAATCAATCAATCAATCAATCTCACATTCCAATCTCTGTCCTAGACTGCAGGCCACTAGACCCCAGAACAGAACTTTAGGTAGGCCTTTCATAACCCCTCCCAACATATCTTCCCCTTTAATGATAAGATAAAGGTCCCTGATATATTCACCCTAAAAGCAAACCCTGTATATTTTCTTCCAGACAACCCTTCCCAAGTTGCTCATGACATAATTATATATTTACCTGTGGGATTTTTGTCCCTATTAGGGTTTCAATATATGGCCCAGGCTGATCTCAAGTTCCTGGGCTCAAGCGATCCATCCGTCCGGGCCTCCCAAAGTGCTGGGATGACAGGCACCCAGCCTGACACATGTTCCTTGCGCATCTGTAACACGCCAGGCTGAGTGCAGACGGAGAAGGGCAGGTTGATGGGGAGCAGGTCAAGCCAGAGAGGAAGACGGTTACTTCTGACTCATAAATGCAGAAAGTAAAAGGGAGAGGGACAAGACACGGGAGATGTGGGAATCGGGGGACAGGTGAGTGGAGTCCCTGAAGACAAGAAGGGTCCAGCCAAGGAAAAAAGAAAGAGTAAAAAAGAACTGAAACAGGCCAGGATCAAAGCCTGTAAGCCCAGCACTTTGAAAAGCTGAGGTAGGCAGATCGTGTAAAGTCAGGAGTTCAAGAGCAGCCTGGACAACGTGGTGAAGCCGTGTCTCTACTAAAAACACAAAACAATCAGCCAGGCAGGGTGGTGGGCGCCTGTAATCCTAGCTACTCAGGAGGCTGAGGCAGGAGAATTGCTTGAACCCGGAAGGTGAAGGTTGCGGTGAGCTGACATCACGCCACTGCACTCCAACCTGGGTGACAGACCATGACTCCCTCTCAAAAATGTCCAAAAAAAAAAAAAAAAAAAAAAAAACGGAAACAAAAAGTAGAAAGGAAGGTACTCCAGGCCAGGGATACAGTCAGTGCAAAGGCCCTGTGGTGGGGGTGAGCTTGGGGGGTTCCAATTGCATCAAGGAGTGAATTGTACAGTTCATGCAAAGCAGGAAAACAGAAAAAGCAAAACGAGGCCGGGTGCAATGGCTCATGCCTGTAATCCCAGCACTTTGGGGAGGCCAAGGCAGGCAGATGACCTGAGGTCAGGAGTTCGAGACCAGCCTGGCCAACATGGTGAAATCCCGCCTGTACTAAAAAATACAAAAATTAGCTGGTCGTGGTGGTGGGAGTCTGTAATCCCAGCTACGTGGTAGGCTGAGGCAGGATAATCGCTTGAATCCGGGAGGTAGAGGTTGCAGTGAGTGGAGATCACGCCACTGCACTCCAGCCTGGGTGACAGTGAGACAGTCTCAACAACAACAACAAAACAGAACAAAAAAACTTTAAAAGGTGAAAAAGAAAAGGAATGAATGAGGGAGATGAAGGACCAAGTGGAGGAGTTTGGATTCGATTCTGGGTGTGAAAACCTTTTGGAAGGTTTTAGGCCAGGAGGGACGTGAACCCCAGGCACGGGTCTCTATGATCAGAGGATGTGGGGGGTGTGACCAAGGGCAGGTGGTCAGCAGAAAACCTCAGGTTCCATCTCTTTCAACCCTAATTCCTGGCCAGGTGCAGTGGCATATACCTGTAGTCCCAGCATTTTGGGAAGCCAAGGCAGGCAGATTGCATGAGATGACAGAGGCCTTATTTGTTTTGTATATTGCTGCCTGACGCCAAGTAGGTATTCATAGAAAGGCAGCACAGATTAGTGGCTAAAATGGGCAGGTAAATCTTGTATTGTCACTCACTTGACCTTAGATCAGGTCTACTTAACCTGGGGTTTGGTTTCCTCATCTATAATATGGAATAACAGTCTCTACTATACTGAATAAAGTTGTCATGAAGATTCAATCAGTGAATATGCATTAACATGCTTAAAGAAACACATATATATATTTTTTGAGACAGTCTCGCTCTGTCGTCTAGCCTGGAGTGCAGTGGTGCCATCTTGGCTCACTGCAATGTCCGCCTCTCAAGTTCAAGTGATTCTCAACTCTCAGTCTCCTGAGTAGCTGGGATTATATGCATGTGACACCGCGCCCAGCTAATTTTTGTGTTTTTCGTAGAGACAGGGTTTCGCCATGTTGGCCGGACTGGTCTCAAACTCCTGTCCTCAAGTGATTCACCTGCCTTGGCCTCCCAAAGTATTGGGATTACAGGCATGAGCCACTGTGCCTGGACAATAAATTTTTATTATGATTTTTCTCTCAACGAATGATCAAACACCTGTTACATCCTAACAGGCTACAGATAAGCATGAACAAGAACATGTGTCTCCGGTCTCACTAGGGGACAGATGACAAAGAAGGAAAGAAAACAGCCTGGAATTGTGGCTTGTGCCTGTAATCCCAACTACTTGGGAGGATTGCTTGAACCCAGGAGTTCAAGGCTGCAGTAAGCCTTGGTGACACAGCAAGGCTCTGACTCTCTCTTTTTTTGAAGACAGAGTCTCACTCTGTTGCCAGGCTGGAATGCAGCGGCGCAATCTTGGCTCACTGCAACCTTCACCCTCCAAGTTCAAATGATTCTCCTGCTTCCGCCTCCCGAAGGCTCTGTCTCTTAAAAAGAGAAAAAAAAAAAATTGGCTGCGTGAGGTGGCTCATACCTGTAATGCAACACGTTGGGCGGCTGAGGTGGGCAGGTCAAGAGATTGAGACCATCCTGCCCAATGTGGTGACACCTCGTCTCTCTTTTTTTTTGAGACGGAGTCTTGCTCTGTTGCCAGGCTGGAGTGCAATAGCTCAATCTCGGCTCACTGCAACCTCTGCCTCCTGGGTTCAAGCAATTCTTCTGCCTCAGCCTGCCGAGTAGCTGGGACTACAGGTGCGTGTCACCATGCCCAGCTAATTTTTGTATTTTTAGTAGAGATGGGGTTACATCACGTTGGCCAGGATGGTCTTGATCTTTTGACCTCGTGATCCGCCTGCCTTGGCCTCCCAAAGTGTTGGGATTACAGGCGTGAGCCACCGCGCCCAGCCAACTCCTCATCTCTACTGAAAATACAAAAATTAGCTGAGCGTGGTGGTGTGTGGTATAGTCCCAGCTACTTGGGAGGCTGAGACAGGAGAATTGCTTGAACCCAAGAGGCGTAGGTTGTAGTGAGCCGAGATGGCGCCACTGCACTCCAGCCTGGGTGACAGAGCAAGACTCCATCTCAAATAAATAAATAAGATGGGCAACGGATGAGGCCGCAGTGAGAGGTTTGGATTTTAGTCCGTATTTGGTCGGAAAAGCCATGAAGAGACACACCTGATTTGTGTTTTTTTTGGACAAATGGATAAAGACCTCCTTAATTCTCCGTGCCCGGTTCCTACCTTCCAGGTCCACGCCGTGGCGCTGGGCGAGGTGGAGAACATTGTCCCCGACTCTGCCGCTCACTGGGATTCGCTGGCCTGAGCGGTCTACGAACACCACGTTCACCCTGGGGACAGATGGAGGTGCAAATGCCGAACTGGATGATGGGCTCAGGACCCGGGTAGAATCTAGAATTAGGAAGTCGGGGTTGAGGCTTGACAGACAGGGACTGAACAGGGCGAAGCAGAAGGGGGACCTCGAGATAAAGTTACAGGGCAAGATGGGGACTGGAGGAGTTTCGTGGAATGAGGAATGAGGGACTTGGCCCCCCTGCACTCACACGTCCCCGGGCCGCTCGGGGCCACCCGCCTCTTCTCCCGCTGGGCGCGAGCCTGGAAAACACGGTTGGGTGAGCGGCTGCACCGAGCCCCGCCCCGCCGGCATCTGATAGGTTAATGCCGCCCGCTCTGGGCGCCCCAAGTACCTGTCGTCTGAAACTTTCTGGTTATTGCCGGCGCCACCGCATCCCCGGACCCCGAAGTGCCCCCAGGTCTATTCCACCAGGTGCCTCTGGCAGCCTGCAGAAACCTGGCTTTCACGCCGCCCCGGGCAATGGAGGCGGCCATGACATGCGTCACGTGACCCGGCGACTGAGCATGCGCCCTCGGGGACGCGCGAGCGAAGGGCTCCTAATTACCAGAATATAAGCGCAGATGTTTGCTTAATGTCTGTAGTCACCATAAGGGAAGAGCAGCACGTGATCCAATGCAGGTAGTCCTGCGGGACCATCCCAAACCTCCCACTCAAACCCACTGTTTGTTCCAAGAACCAGCCAGCTTTGATTTCTTTAAAACCATTTACTTACAAACTTTAATTCAGCAAAGGTCCATGTGGGGAGATTGGGGTTGGGGGGGAAAAATCCCCGTGGAGTGGATGTGGGTCCCCAGAGTCAGGGGAGGGAAGCTGGTGGCCCAGTTGGCCTGCGGCAGGGTCCAGGGTCACCTCAGGTCGACAGGTCCTGCTGGTGGACAGGCCCAGAGCTTATCTGCATGGAGTGCTGGTTTCTGGCACTGGGCTGAAAGGAGGCCAGTTCCAGGGCTCTGGCCTGGGGCAGGCAGGCAGATTTCAAGAATTCATCTTCAACAAGGGGGTGACAGCAGAGGCTCCGGGAGATGGGTACAATGCCCGACTCCCACAGACAAACGTCAGGGGGACTGGCAGAGAAAGCCCATCTCTGCACCAAGTCCCAGGCAGGAAGGGGTGATGGGGCTGGTTCACCAAGATGAAGGCTTTGGCCTTCTACTGTCCCCAGGGTGGAGATTCTGGGTAGAGTGGCCCGATACCTAGGCCAGGGCTGTTTGGTCCATAGTCAAGCTCCCAGAGCTCCACAACTGTGGCTCTGGCCAGCAGGGCCTGGGGCCCAGCTTTTAAGGCATCAGAAAGGGAGGGGATTTCGGCAGGGACCCCAGGGCTGGGGTACAGGCCAGATGGGCAGGCAGGGACAGGAGACAGCATGCCTGCAGCAGATGTGGGAAAAGGAGCTGTTTCGAACCGTAAAGTGTGGAATGGTGGCCTGGACAGGCCGGACCTTGAAAGAATCAGAGCTGGGGGTTGTCCTGGGTGGTCTGAAGAATAAAAATTAGAAAAGGAAACAGAAGTCAGCTGTCAAAGTTAAAAAAAGGAGACAGTCTCTGTATCCTCACAGGAGGTGAGGGAAACCTCCAAGGCACTCGAAAGGCCAAAATTACAGGAGCAATGGAGGCAGGAGGGCTCCGGAGAGACGGGCACAGCAGAGATGAGGGGAGGGGAGAGCAGGCCGGGGCCCCTCTCTCTTAAGGCTGCAGGGTTTCGGCGTGGGAGCAGGCCAGAGGCACAGTGAAGCCTCCAGACTCCCCCATACCCCTTGGGCTCCTGGGGCTCCGGCTGGTTGGTCAGTAAAGTCTTTCAGAGATTTTTCTATTACCGAAAGAGAGAAGATGGTTTAAAAAAACACAAAACAAAACACCAGAAAACCCAAAAGCGATTTGGTGCAGGCCTTTGAGTTATCTCTGGCACCAGCCACTTAGAAAATCCTCTTCCGCTTCAGGTAGGAGTCTGCGTAGTGGCCACCGAGGCCCTGGGAGTGCTGACCCACGTAGCTGCCTTCTGGGCTGGGCTCGGGGGAGGGCAGCAGGTGGGCAAAGCTGCGTTTCTGGCCACCCAGTGGGGTCTGGAGACAGAGGGCAGGGCAGGGCGGGTCAGGGGCCACTGGGTGGCTGGGGCTCCCCAGCCCTGCATGTCCCCACCCCCTGCCCGTACCTTCAGCAGGTGGCTGTGACCATTAGGCCCAGGGCCGAGGCCCAGGAGCCCTTCTCCGGAGCCCATCGGGGAAGAGCCGATTGCCTGGGAGAAATGGAGAGAGGAGGGACAGGTTACTCCCTGGGGGCCAGAGGAAGCAACCCTCTGCCCAAGGAAAAGCGAGGGGTTCGAGGGGTTTCAGGTTCAAATTTTGCTTCTGCTACTTTCTAGCTATGAGACCTGGGGCTGATTGCTCCATTTTATCTGAGCCTGTTTTCTCATCTGTCAAATGGGGCCAATAGCACCCACAGCCCGGGCTGTAGAGGGAGGAAGTACCAGAAAGCCTGGAAGGCTGGCAGTGCTGGGTGCTTGACGCACAGGGGTGGATGGAGGACGACAGGCTGTTTCTACTCTACCCTGAGCAAGACTGACCCCTGCCACCACCCCAGCTTTGGCCTGGGCACTGAGGGTCACAGAGCCCCGGTAGCAGGCGCCCCCGAATCCTGGCTGTCCCAGGGGGCCCTGCTCAGCCAGACAGGCTCCTCACCTTGCTGAGGTGGCTCTGTTTGAGGCCAGCCTGCAGGCCGCTGGTGAAGTAGGAAGTGGGCGAGCCTGAATAGAAGTGAGACAGGGGCCCCCCGCCACTCCCACCACTGCTCCGTTCGCTGAAGCCACTGGGCGGGGGGGACATCTGCAGAAGAAGGGTTGGTGGGGTGAAGCAGACAACTGTAGGACCCAGCTTTTTGCACAGGATCCTCCCCAAATGATTCTGGGCTCTGCAAAGACTAGCTTTGGCTAATAGGAGTGAAGAGAGCTGGCACGTGGGTGCCTGCCTTCTCTTCCTCCTCCAGGAACCTGGGGATCAACACTGCACGAATGGGCACAGAGACACCGTGCAGCCTATGGATGCCAAATATGTGAGGCCACGTAGCTCACTGAGGCCCAAGAGAGTGGAGGGGACCGCCCACTGCCCTGCAGAGTAGCAAGAAGTAATGCAATGCCTGGCATGGCTGGTGGCTCATGCCTGTGATCCTAGGAGGTCCAGACCAGCCTGGGCAACATAGGGAGACTTCATCTCCACAAAAAGTACAAAAATTAGTCATCACGGTGGTGAGTCTCTATGGCCCCAGCTACTCAGGAGGCTGAGGTGAGAGGATCGCTTGAGAGGAGTTTGAGGCTACAGTCAGCTATGATGGAGCCACTGCACTCCAGTCTGGGCAACACAGTGAGATCCTGTCTCAAAATAACCCACAAAGAACATACAAAATACAAGATCTGCTATTCTAGGCTACTAAGTCATGGCACAGCTGGCTTGTCATGCAGTAAAAGCTGATTGCTACATAAGCCATACCAGGATGGCCTTTACCTTGTGTCGACTGGGTCCATGAGGCCCAAGGGCTGGTTCCCGTGGGTGGGAGAAGAGCCGCCGAGGTCCCATGTCCTGAATGAAAGTGGGAGAAGCACATTGGGTTGGGGTATGTCCCAGCCTCACCCTGGCTGAACTCCATGCAGATCTGTCAGGGAGATACCACTCTGGGACTAGGAGGGGGCAAATTTGGGGCTGGATACAGCTCGGCTCCAGCCAGGGATGGCTGCTGTACAGGGGTGTACCCCCCATCGGCCTAGGTGTTTGGAGTTTTCCAGGCAAGCTGGGAATTCGAGCTGCGTGGATTCTTGTGGTTTTCTTGTGTTGGCATTAATTTTGGTTATTTGTTTGAAACTCCGCAGGAACCAAACATAACCCAGGTGACATGTGGGTGGCCAGTTTGCAATTTCTGACCTGTGAAGGAGGTTGGCATCACAGAAGGACCAAATCCCCAGGGGTACAGACAGGAATCAAAGGTGGGAGAGAGGGAAAGAAAGGGCAAGCCCTATATCTGGAGAGAGACAGTATGGTCTCTCAGGAGAGAAAGGTTGACAGAGACGCAGGATGACAGATAGACTGAGATGAAAGATCCTCCAGGTCTTGGGAATGGACAGACAGGCAGATGGACAGGAAGCAAGGGCTGATGTGCAGAAACAGGAAACTAAGAGCATAAGGCCAGGCATAGTGGCTCTTGCCTGTAATCCCAGCACTTTGGGAGGCTGAGGCGGGCAGCTCACTTGAGGTCAGTAGTTTGAGACCAGCCTGGACAACACAGTGAGATTACATCTCTACCAAAAATTTAAAAATTAGCTGGGCATGGTGGCACATGCCTGTGGTCCCAGCTCCTTGGGAGGTTGAGGTGCAAGGACTGCACCTCAGGAGGTTGAGACTGCAGAGGCTGCAGTGAGCTATGATCGCACCACTCCCCTCCAGCCCAAGCAACAGAGGGAGACCCTGTCTCTAAAAAGAAAAAAGACCATATCCGGCACGTTCCCTGCTGCCTCTCTAGCATGTGGCCTAGCCCAGTCATAGAGAAATATCAATTTGGAAAATGATTTGGCCTCAGGGGACAGAGAACCACAGCCAGGCACTCACCGAGGGGTAGTCAAAGCCGTAGCTGTCAGAGAGCCCTGGTTCGGGGGGCAGGCGGGTGCTGCTGAGGGGGCTGAGCAGGCGGGACTTGAACTGGAAGGCTTTGCTGCTGCTGCTGCCACCTCCAGGGGCTGGGGGGTTAGGTGGAGGGCCCTCAGCTGGGTGGCGGCTTCTCCCGGCGCCTCCCCAGCCCCGGACCTCCTTACCCGCCAGGTTGCTGGCCGGGAGCAGGCTGTGTAGGTTCAGGTAGGGATTCAGGGGAATCCGGTAGTCCTTGGGGGGCTCCCCCAGCAGTGAGACCTGCAGCGGGAGGGCTGGATTCGAGAAGGCCCCCAGGAGAGGGGACCCTGTGGAACAGGAGGCTTGTGTGGTGCCGCGCGCGGGGCAGGGCCTTACCCCAGGGGGCGTCGGCAGAGACCCACTGTCTTTCTGGAGGCCTCTGAGGCCAGAGCCTCGGAGCCCCACAGGGGCAGGGGGAGGAGTGAGCCGGGCTGCTGGGGGACCCAGGCCCAGGGACTCCCGGTCACCCCCAGCAGGGCCAAGCACGGATGGCAGCAGGGGTGGTGGCTTCCCTCGCCGGGGTGGCAGCTCCGGGGGCAGGCCCCCTCCTAGGGAGGGAAGGAGGATTTCAGGGGCCCAGGCACACAGGACCCCTCTCCCTAGGGCTCTCCAGCTCCCACCTGGACCAGGGCCCAGTGCTCAAGGGACAAATCCATGCTGGCCACTGAACAGAGCTCATGCCTGGGCCTGGGGTAGGGGACACCCAACTGATGGGGCCAGGGCACTGGGACCCACAGAGGTTGGGTCACTCGCCCAAGGCCACACAGCAGGGAAGGAAGGGGAAGGGCGTAGGGGACACTGTGGGCGGGGTCTGCATTACCTGCAGGCAGCTCCCCAAGGAGGGGGTTGGCCGGCTGGGCCCCAGGTTGGAGGGCGCCGAGGGGTGAGTCTCCCAGGATGCCGGGCTTCTAGGGACAGAATACAGACAGCTGCAGATGGGGGTGGGGTGGCCCAGGGAAGCAGACAGGTGTGGCCCAGAGTCTTGGCAGACACACCCGGACTCCAGGGCACAACCAGTCCTGGGCAGACAGGCATGGGGTTCCCCACTGCTCACCACCCTCCACCCCCATCACTCATCCCATCAGCCGTGGTGACTGAGGGTCTCCTGAGCATCCGGCCCCAGTACCCTGGCTGATGATCACAGCACAGTATCAACTGCAGCCATATGGAGTGGGACAGCCACACAGGATTTCAGCCACTTTTAGTCACAGAAGACCAGACCCACAAGCTCATATACTGTCAGTTACCACCAGACACAGACATACCGATGCTACTGACTTATAGAATCCAGACACCAGACAAGGCGGAGCATGAGTGTATGTTTGTGAATCTGTGTGTGTCTGTGTGTGTAGATCTGTGTCTTTGTTTCTATGTGTCTGTGAATCTGTCTCATGTCTCTGTGTCTTCGTCTACATGTCTTTGTCTCACATCTTTGTGTGTCTATGTCTCTGTGTGTGTATAGCATCTTTGTGACTCTGTGTATACCTGTGTTTATGTGTGACGTGTGTGTGTGTGTGTGTGCATGCGTGCGCACTGAGGGGGTGGACCTGGAGTTTCTTCTCCAGGTGGCTCTTCCACAAGGGAGTTTCCGAGCAGTCTATTTACAACCTGGTGCCCTAAAGCGGTGCTCCCGACCCACACCCAGTTACAGGCTGTAAATGGGCATGTCCAGGTCCCCTGACCCCACCCCAGGCACCAAGGCCAGGGGCCCTCTCCAGAATGGAGGGAAAGAAGGCAAACCCTGTCATGAGTGATTGCCGGAGGGTTTGGAGATGTGGGTGGGAAAGGCAGGGGCTGGGGGGAGTCAGCCTCATCCTGGTTCTGGGCCCCCAGGCCACAGCCAGAGGTCCCCCCAAACTCCACTGATGACGCCAGCTGTGTTGCAGATTGTGAGGGGCTGTGGAGCAATGGGTGAGGGGGACATGTGTGTTACCTTCTGGCTCTGGGTCTGCAGGGCGAGTTGCAACAGTGCTGTGGACAGGGCTGGTCCACTGAGCAGCGGCATGGCTGGGGGGGCACCCAGGAGGCCTGGAGGGAGACACAGGGGCATGGGCAGGGGTGCCCATGTCCTCCCTCCTGCCTTATGACACACAGCCCTGATGAACCCATTGATGGGGCAGGAAACTGACGCTCTGAGGCATGGGTGGGGTGGGCAGTGGACTTGCCCAAAGGGCCTAGAACGGGTAGTGGCTACTCCAGTAAAGGGTGGCCCCCTCTTGCCAGCACCCACCTCACTGCAGGCCGCTGTGTGGCCCTGGTCCTGGCCTCCAGCTGTGGACAGCAGCAGCTCCCCCCACGACTCCATTCTCCCCCTCAGCCCTACTCCTGGGGCTCCAGTCACTGGGGCCGAGACAAGCAGTTTTGGGGAGTGCCGGGGACAGGGCTGAAGCCTGTGTTCAGCACACTGGGCCCCTGCCCAGCCCCGACTTACCCTGCTTCCCCCCCGTGCTGCTGTGGAGCAGAGGGTTGAGCAGCAGCTGGAGGGAGGCGGATGGGCCCAGGTTGTTGAGCAGCTGCAGGATGTTGGGCTCGGGGAGGAGCCCCTTCCCCCGATTGAGGGCCTGCGGGAAGGGGCAGAACCAGCTCAGCGCGCCGCCGGGGCCCTCACATCCCCACAGGGTGTCCATCCCCACTGCCACCCCTACCCACACACGCTTACCGTGGCCTGGGCAGCGATGAGCGCGGCCAGCATGCTTCGGCCGGGGGGCCCCGGGGCGCAGAAGGAGACTCGAAGGTGGCTGCCCCCCAGGGCCAGGCCGTCCACCCCCTGCTGCGCCTCCTCTGCCATCTCAGCTGTTTCATACTCCAGCACCGCGAAGCCCTTCAGCTGCCCATCCTGGCCGCATGCCAGCTGCGGGGGGAAGGCAGACGGTCATGAGCACCTGGGAAGCAGTGACTGTTCCATCCCAGGAAGTGACAACTGTAATGAGATGTGGGGGGGTGAACTCCACACCAGGCTCTGTCCTGTCCCTCGTTCCTGCATCAGCTCATCTGATCTTCCCAACAACCCTGGGAGGCTGCATCATACCCATTTCTCAGAGAAGGCGAATGAGGCACAGAGAGGTCAGCGCACCCAAGGCCACGCAGCTGGACGGAGGGCAGGGCCGGGAGCTGCCTCACCACCAAAGACAAGGCCACAGAGGGACTTGGGACTTCAGGGTACACCAAGGTGCAAAGTGCGGGAAGAGGCACGTGGCTTCGGGGTGCCGCCCGACAACCAGCCTCAGGCCAAGGGCACTGTAGCTGCGGCTGGGAGGGGAGAAGCCAAGCCTGTAGCTGAAGCAGGTGGCTTCCAGGCTTGGGTTCCAGGCTGTCTGTAATCCCAGCACTTTGGGAGGCCAAAGTGGGCAGGTCATTTGAGGTCAGAGTTCAAGACCAGCCTGACCAAGGTGGCAAAACCCCATCTCTACTAAAAATAAAAAGTTAGCCGGGTGTGGTGGGGCATGCCTGTAATCCCAGCTTCTTGGGAGGCTGAGGCAGGAGAATCACTTGAACTCAGGAGGCGGTGGTTGCAGCAAGCCGAGATCATACCGCTGCACTCCAGCCTGGGCGACAGAATGAGACTCCATGTCAAAAAAAAAAAAAAAAGAAAAAAGGCAGGCACTGTCAGCACCCCTACTTTGTAGGAGAGAAAACTGGGGCTCAGAGACTTTGTAGGACAGAAAACTGGGGCTCAGAGACGGATAGACCCTTGTCCAGGCCACAGTTTAGAGCTGGGATCAGACAAGGCCAAACTGACAGCCTTCATGGGACCGGCCACATCAGGGTGGTGGTGATGGCTGTCCCAAGAAACAGTACTACAGCTAGATGAGGTGGTGCCGGGCTACAGATCCAGCTGGGGCGGGAGTATTGCTTAAGCCCAGGAATTCAGGGTTATAGTGAGCTATGATTGAGCCACTACACTCCAAGGACAGAGTAAGACCCTGTTGCTTTAAAAAAAAAAAAAAAAGGCCAGGCGCAGTGACTCATGCCTCTAATCCCAGCACTTTGGGAGGCCAAGGCGGGTGAATCAGGAGGTCAGGCGATTGAGACCATCCTGACCAGTACAGTGAAACCCCGTCTCTACTAAAAATACAAAAAATTAGCTGGGTGTGGTGGCATGTGCCTGTAGTCCCAGCTACTCCAGAGGCTGAGGCAGGGTAATCACTTGAATCCGGGAGGCAGAGGTTGCAGAGCCAAGATCGAGCCACTGCACTCCAGTGTGGGCGACAGAGTAAGACTCTGTCTCCAAAAAAAAAGAAATAATCAGCAAGGGGTAGAGAAGGAAGGGCTCTCTTTTTTTTTCTCTTCTAGGACATCCATGAGGTGAAAGGGCTCTCGTTCCAGACAGTTGCCAAGAAGGTAGCAATACTATGGGAAACAGTTGGGCCTGGGCCCCCACACTTGCCAACTGCCAGGGCAGGGAAGGTATAGGTAGCACCCCTTCACCTCTGCCCATGCTCTGTGCCAAGGTCTAGGCATGGATCTCCCATAATCATACCCATTTTTTTTTTTTTTTTTTGAGACAAAGTTTAGCACTGTCACCCAAGCTGGAGTGCAGTGATGCAAAGGACTCGCTGTCACCAACAGCTCCTGGGTTCAAGTGATTCTTGTGCCTCAGCCTCTTCGTAGCTGGGATTACAGGCAAACACCACCATACCTGGCTGCTTTTTTTTTTTTTTTTTTTGTATTTTTAGTAGAGATGAGGTTCATGTTAGCCAGGCTGGTCTCGAACTTTTTGACCACGACACCCTGCTGTTTTTCTTGTTGTTAATTAATTTATTTTTTGGGACAGGGTTTCACCATGTTAGTCAGGCTGGCCTCAAACTCCTGATCTCAGGTGATTTACCCGCCTTGGCCTACCAAAGTGCTGGGATTATAGGTGTGAGCTACCACTCCTGGCCTTTTTTTCTTTTCTTGAGACGGAGTCTCACTCTGTCTCCCAAGCTAGAGTGCAGTAGCGCAGTCTTGGATCACTGCAACCTCTGCCTCTCAGGTTCAAGCTATTCTCCTGCCTCAGCCTCCAGAGTACTTGGGGTTACAGGCCTGCATCACCACATGCAGCTAATTTTTTTATATTTTTAGTAGAAACAGGGTATCACCATGTTGGCCAGGCTGACCTTAAACCCCTGATCTCAAGTGGTCCACCCACCTTGGCCTCCCAAAGTGCTGGGATTACAGGCGTGAGCCACCACACCCAGCCTGTTATGTTTTTTAAATATAGCGATGGGGTCCCACTATCTCACCCAGGCTAGTCTTGAACTCCTGGTCCCAAGCGATCCTCCTGCCTCAGCCTCCCAACAGATACCTAGTTTAAATGGGGCACCAATACCCCACTTACACAAGATGGACCCACTCAAAGCCACAGAGGTGAGGGTCTGAGCCTAGGACTGTCTCTCTTTTTCTTTGAGATGGAGGTCTAGCTCTGTTGCCTAGGCTGTAGTGCCATGGTGCTGTGGTGCGATCATGACTCACTGCAGCCTCGGACTTCCAGGATCAAGCGATCCTCCCACCTCAGCCTCCTGAGTAGCTGGGGCCACAGGCGTGCCATCACACCTGTCTAAATTTTGTACAGACAGGATTTCACCATATTGCCCAGGCTGGTCTCGAACTCTTGAGCTCAAGGGATCCGTCCACCTCAGCCTCCCAAAGTGTTGGTGTTACAGGCATTGAGTCACTCTTCCCAGCCAGGACTATCCCTTCTAAGCCTCTGCACTGGCCTTCTCTTGGCTGGCCCAGGCTCTGGAGCTAGGCTGCAGCATTCTGATCCCAGCTCTGCCAGACCCTGGCTATTAAACCCTGGGCAAGTTACTTGACCCCTCTGTGCCTTAGTATCCTCACCTAAAAATGAGAAATGAGCTACCTGCCTCTCAGGGTTGACATAGGATGAAGCAACCGAAAGTTACATACTCAGAATCCACAGCGAGTGCTGGAGGAATGACCCCTTCGGGATCTCTGGGGATCAAGACCTTTTGGGGGCTCTTAGAGAGTGTGTCTGGCCTATTCTTGCCCCACTGCGCCTATCTCAGGGCGAGGCACACACATGGAAGTGTCTGGCATGTGTGGCCTGAATGAACGAGGGACTGTTTTGCCAACCCATTGTGTAAGTACTGAGTCCCTGCTTAAGGAGAAGGGCAACTGCAGATCAGAGAGCCAGTGACTGGCCGGAGCTAGAGGGCAGGGCTGGGATCTGGTGAAGCCTCAGTCTCTAACCTCAAGGCTCAAATAGACTGTGGGTTCCTCTGCAACCTCCTCAATGCCTGGCCAGGGTCAGGGACCCCATGAGAGGTCTGATGAGGTTAGTAGTGAATGAGGAGGTGAGTGTTGAGGAAGCCTTGAGATCCACAGTTACAAGGGTGACCTCCTCTGCATCTGACAGAGGGACAGTAAGGCTGGAGGTTGCACAGGGATTCAAATCCCTTGGCTGGACACAGTGGCTCATGCCTGTAATCCCAGCACTTTGCGAGGCCAAGGCAGGCAGATCGCCTGAGGTCAGGAGTTTAAGACCAGCCTGGTCAACAAGGCAAAACCCTGTCTCTACGAAAAATTCAAAAATTAGCTGGGCATGGTGGCTGGCACCTGTAATCCCAGCTACTCAGGAGGCTGGGGCAGAAGAATCACTTGAACCAGGGAAGTGGAGGTTGCAGGAAGCCGAGATTGGGCCACTGCATGCCATCTTGGATGACAGATCAAGACTCTGTCTCAAAAAACAAAACAAGTGGCCAGGCACAGGGCTCATGCCTGTAATCCCAACACTTTGGGAGGCCAAGGCGGGTGAATCACAAGGTCAGGAGTTCAAATCCAGACTGACCAACATGGTAAACCCCCGTCTCTACTAAAAATACAAAAATTAACCAGGTATGGTGGCATGTGCCTGTAATCCCAGCTACTCAGGAGGTCAAGGCAGGAGAATTGCTTGAAGCCGGGAGGTGGAGGTTGCAGTGAGCTGAGACTGCACTCCAGTCTGGGCGACAGAGCAAGACTCTGTCTCAAAAACAAACAAAAAAACAAGTCCCAGAACTCTCACTCCCTGCACCACGTGGCCTCTCTAGCAAGAACCTCATTCAAAGCTGTATGACGTCACCGGTGCCTTACTGAAAAAGGATCTAGGAGATTAGAAAAGGCAGATGAGGCTGGGTGCGGTGGCTTATGCCTATAATCCCAGCACTTTGGAAGGCTGAGGCAGGCGGATCACCTGAGGTCAGGAGTTCAAGACTAGCCTGACCAACATGGCAAAATCCCATCTCTGCTGAAAATATAAAAATCAGCCAGGTTTGGTGGCGGGCACTTGTAATCCCAGCTACTCGGGAGACTGAGGCGGGAGAATCACTTTAACCCGGGAGGCAGAGGTTGCAATGAGATGAGATTGCATCACTGCACTTCAGCCTGGGCAACAAAGTGAGATTCTATCTCAAAAAAAAAGAAAAAAAGAAAAAGCAGATGACTCCTTCCAGTGCTCCGGCCTGGTGCCTGCTCCCCAGTGCTCTCCACAGGGCTCACCTGGCAGAAGGTGGGGGTGTGGACAGCCGACAGTGCCCGGCGCAGAGCGTCCACATCATTGAAGCCAGGTGGCAGGCGGTCCACACAGAGGCAGCGGGAGTGGAGAAGGGCAGGCGTCAGCTGCCCGGCATCTGTCCAGTGCACGTAGAGGGTGCGCGGGCCCAGCGGCTTGCCCAGCAGGTCCGACTTGGCACGGGCGGCTGAGTCCTTCTTCATGTACTCAGCAAAGCCGTAGCCCTTGGAGTGGCCGGTGCGCTCGCTGTAGACCAGGAAGCAGCGCTCCAGGCTGCCGAAGGGCCGCACCAGCTCCTCGAACTGCTGCTGCGTGAAGCTGGGGGGCAGGTTGGCCACGCACAGCAGGGCATCCGTGGGCTGCAGCTGCACTGACAGCTCGTGCTCCCGCAGGCGTCTCTGGTGAAAAGCGCGGATGGCGGCCTCAGCCTGCTCCCCATTCAGCAGGGTCACAAAGGCTGTGGTGGGAAGAGAGCAGCTCCAGGTCAGTGGAGCCCCAAAGGCCTGCCCCTCCACCCGCCACCCTCCAAACCAGGTGGGACCTGCAAATGCTGGGCATCTCGGGTGCCTGTGATCTGAACAGGTGCCAGCCTTGGTGACTCACACAGGCAAGTGTGCCTGCCACTGCCTCTGGACTCCACGAAGCCCTCTCCCTCTCCCAGCCCTGCATCCACCTGCACCCACAGCAGCACCCACCTGCTGGGGCCTGGCTCTGTCCTAAGAATGCCATGGATCACTTGGGTGATATCAAGGGCGGTGGTTAAGCCCATGCTCACTGGAGCCTGGAGTTAAGCCCCAAGCCCCAGGTGGCTTTGGGGGTATCAGTTTCCTCATCTGTCAAATGGATATAACTTAATCATCACAACCAACATTTGACAGCAAGGAAACGGACCCAGAGCAGCACCCCGTGCCTGAGTAGGGGAGCCTGGACTTGAACCCAGGTAGCCAGGCTCCAGGCTCCAGAGCCCCGCTCTACAAACTGCCTACCCCTGCCACCTTTCCAGGCCACCAGTGCCCTTCAACCCTGAGGCCACATGCTGGCCCGGATTTTCGACCCACCCAGCAGATGTAGGAAGCTTTGTTCAAAACGATAACCCGATCACTCTGCACCTATCTGGTGGCTTCTAGCTGCAGGGTGCAGGGCAGCCTGCATGGGCTCGCTGACCTCCCCTCATCTCACCACTGCTCCCCGGACCACGCCAGGCAAGCTCCAGAGAGGCCTTTGTAGCTGCTGTTCCCTGAGCGTGGAACACTGAGCCCCACCTCCTTACCTGTTAACCTGTACCCATCCACAGATCAGACCTCAAATGTCACTTCTCCCATGAAGCCTACCCGGACTGCTCCTGTGTCAGATCCCAGCTTTGTGCCCCCACAGTGCCCTGTAATTTTTGGTCCCCAAGGACCATTTCACCTTCATATTTGCAGTTGTTTGAATAACATCCTCCTCCCAAGAACAGACTGTGTGGTTCAGAGCTATGTCCCCTGCACCTGGCACATAGTAAGTGCTCAATAAATACATGTTAAAAGACTATGCGAACAAAAGTGTCACTCAACATCTGGATCCCTGGTGCCAGAGCATACTAGGTGCTCAGCAAACATTTGACTTGTTGACCCTGCCACTGTTTAACAAGTGCCTACTACTATGCACTGGAATCCCAGTGTTTTTTTTTGAGACAGAGTCTCGTCACTCTGTCTCCAGGCTGGAATGCAGTGACGCAATCTCATCTCAGCTCACTGCAACCTCCACCTCCCGGGATCACATAATTTTGCTGCCTCAGCCTTCCAAGCAGCTGGGACTACAGGCGTGCGCCACCACGCCCAGCTAATTTTTTTTTTTTTTTTTTGAGACGGAGTTTCGCTCTTGTTACCCAGGCTGGAGTGCAATGGCGCGATCTCGGCTCACCGCAACCTCCGCCTCCTGGGTTCAGGCAATTCTCCTGCCTCAACCTCCCGAGTAGCTGGGACTACAGGCATGTGCCACCATGCCCAGCTAATGTTTTGTATTTTTAGTAGAGACGGGGTTTCACAATGTTGACCAGGATGGTCTCGATCTCTTGACCTTGTGATCCACCCGCCTTGGCCTCCCACAGTGCTGGGATTACAGGCTTGAGCCACCGCGCCCGGCCTTATTTTTTGTATTTTTAGTAGAGATGGGGTTTCACCATGTTGGCCAGAATGGTCTCGATCTCTTGACCTTGTGATCCACCTGCTATGGCCTCCCAAAGTGCTGGGATTACAGGCATGAGCCACTGTGCCCAGCCTTTTAGGCATTTTAATGTATTTGGTTCCATGGCCAACTCAGGCAGGTCATAACATGTTAGGAGACACATTACGGTCATGCTTAATTTGTTGGTGAGAAAACTGAGCCCAAGGAAGGGTAAATCACTTGCCCACAGCCACAGACCAGGATTCAAACTCAAGGTCTTTTTGCCTTGAGGGCCCAAGATTTTAATCACTACCCCAGCCTGCCAGGTAGGTCTCTGAGAGACACCTGTCTTTCACTCCTTCCCACACATGTTACAGGCTACAAGCAAAGGCCCTGGGAGGTCTAACACCTGGCACAATGCATGGCGGACACAGAGACCCACTGAGGCACTGAGGGCCTCCCACTTGGGGGAACCATGGCTGACAAGACCTGTCCCCATTCTCATGCAGCTGACCATTCCGTAGAGGAGGCAGGTGGGCGGGCCAGCAACAACAGCCCAGCCTGCTCAGTGCTATAATGGGGAGCTGTCCAACCCCACGTGGGTGGGGCCTGGTTAGAAGAGAGGACAGCAGGCCGGGTGCGGTGGCTCAAGCCTGTAATCCCAGCACTTTGGGAGGCCGAGGCGGGTGGATCACGAGGTCAAGAGATCGAGACCATCCTGGTCAACATGGTGAAACCCCGTCTCTACTAAAAATACAAAAAAATTAGCTGGGCATGGTGGCGCGTGCCTGTAATCCCAGCTACTCAGGAGGCTGAGGCAGGAGAATTGCCTGAGCCCAGGAGGCGGAGGTTGCGGTGAGCCGAGATCGTGCCATTGCACTCCAGCCTGGGTAACAAGAGCGAAACTCCATCTCAAAAAAAAAAAAAAAAAAAAAGAAGAGAGGACAGCAAAGAACAGTGGCAGAGTGAACAGCCCAGAACCCCATGGCACCCGAGAAGATGATGGCAACGCACATCCTCCAAGGCAGTGTGAGGAGGAGCCTCAGATTTTGAGAAGAAAAGAATGATTAAGGTTAGGAGTAGGTTTGATCAGACTGGCAGCAAGACTGGAGCTTGCTACCTGGGAGGGAACAAGTAGCAACACGGAATCATGGTGGTCAGGGGAAGGCAGCCATTTAGGCAGAGATGGAGGGGCAAGGCCCAGGTGGAAGCCAAAGGAATACAGCGTTTAAAAAGACCACACAGGGCCGAGCATGCTAGCTCAACCCTGTAATCCCAGCACTTTCGGAGGCCAAGGCGGGCGGATTACTTGAGGTCAGGAGTTCGAAACCGGCCTGGTCAACATGGTGAAACCCCATCTCTACTAAAAATACAAAAATTAGCTGGGTATGGTCGTACACGCCTGTAATCCCAGCTATTCAGGAGGCTGAGGCAAGAGAATGGCTTGAACCCAGGAGGTGGAGGATGCAGTGAGCCGAGATCGTGCCACTGCACTCCAGCCTGGGCAACAGTGAGACTCCGTCTCAAAAAAAAGACTATACAGGTGGGGTAACTGGGCGACTGGCTGGGTGAGCCAAGAGGGGCAGGAAGAGAATGAGCCCAAGGCCAAGCATTGTTAATTATTCATTCAATGCCAAGCGAGTGGAGCAGGAAAAGAATCAGCCCAATGTTCTCCAGGAGAACATGAAGGCTGTCCCAAGACAGGCACCCAGGACGACAGGCAGATGGGGCAACCAGCCATGCTAGACTGGGGGGCAATACTGGGCCTGCAGCAATGTCGACAGTTCAGGGCAGCAGACATGGGGCCAGGGTCCTCCCATCTTCAGGGACAGTCACCCCTGCCCTGGCCCACCCATGGCCCCACAAACCTGTCCCTTTATATTTGTCCACAAAACAGTACTTGAGCTCATAGGCACGGAGCAGGTCATGCACTTCCTGTGGAAACAGAAGAAAAAAGACAGAGTTACTAGAGATGGAAAAGGGCAACCCAGTGCTGCCTTCATAGCTGCCACCAGCTCTGAAGGCAGGACAATTACCATCCCCCATTTTACCAATGAGGAAATTGAGGCTGAATGCAATAATTTGGCCAAGGTAATTCTGCCCATACCTGGCAGAGCTGGGATTCAGAACCTGGCTACAGACTGTGCTATTACCCAGTACAACACGCTGTTAGAGGGAATTCCTTTAGCTTATGCCTGTAATCTCAGCACTTTGGGAGGCCAAGGCAGGTAGATCACCTGAGGTCAGGGGTTCGAGACCACCCTGGCCAACATGGTGAAACCTGGTCTCTACTAAAAATACAAAAATTAGGCCGGGCGAGGTCACTCATGCCTATAATTCCAGCACTTTGGGAGGCCGGGGGGGCGTGGATCAAGAAGACAGGAGTTCAAGACCAGCCTGGCCAACACGGTGAAACCCTATCTCTAATAAAAATATAAAAATTATGCAGGTGGTTAGTGTCCTGCCTCTGCCAGCAGCGGTGCCGACTCCAGCTCCTGATCAGGAGCTATATTTTTTCTAAAATAAAAAGAAAAAAAAAGTGAAAAAAATATAAAAATTAGCCAGACATGGTGGCGCACGCCTGTAATCCCAACTACTCAGGAGGCTGAGGCAGGGGAATACCTTGAACCCAGGAGGTGGAGGTTGCAGTGAGCCGAATGGTGCCACTGCACTCCAGCCTGGGACAGAGCAAGACTCTATCTCAAATTAATTAATCAATTAATTGACAATAAAAATACAAAAATTAGCCAGGCATGGTGGCATGCACCTGTAATCCTAGCTACTAGGGAGGCTGACGTGGAAGAATTGCTTGGACCCGGGCAGTGGAGGTTGCAGTACGCCACTGCACTCCAGCCTGAGTGACAAAGGGAGACACTGCCTCAAAAGAAAAACAAGAGTATGCCTTTAGGGAAGTCATTTAACCTGTATACCTCCTTTTGTAAGATTCACTGTTTCCAACAACTGTGTAAGTGATATTAACAAAGTCATTTTGTACATGAGAAAACAGGCTAGGCCAAGTGAAGAGACCTGCTGGAGCCCTGCACTTGGGCAGCACAGTGGGGGCAGCACAGCAGCCGGATGCTGCCCACGGGTACCTGACTATAGAGCCCACATACTTAGCCCCACATTGTGTGGGTGCACGTGCCTCCCAATTTCCTCCTAATGACAAGGCTTTGCTCTTGCAAGCCAGCTCATTTAGTTTTCTTCCTTTCTTTTTTTTTTTTTTTTTTTTTACAGATAGGGTCTTTTCTGTCGCCTAGGCTAAAGTGCAGTGGCACGAACATAGCACACTGCAGCCTCAACCTCCTAGGCTCAAGCAATCCTCCCACCTCAGCCTCCTGAGTAGCTGGGACTACAAGCACACACTACCATGCCTGGCTAATTTTTTAAATTTTTTGTAGAGTAGGTGTTTCGCTATGCTACCCAGGCTAGTCTCAAACACTTGGGCTCCAGAGGGTCACTTGCCTCAGCCTCTCAAAGTGCTGGGATTAAAGGCATGAGACACCGTGCCCAGCCTCTCAAGCCAGCTTTGAAGACAAAGTGCTGGGGCCAGACACACTGTGCATCTTGAGGGAGAAACAAAATGTGTTCCCAGCTGAGACTGCAGACACTGGGAGGAACACCCAGAAAGAAACCTGACCATCCTTAATGATGCCTGCCCCGATCTGTCCCCAAATTCAGCCCCTCCCAAAATCCTGGCGTCCTACTAGCAACATGCCCACCAATGGGCAGGGAGGGCCAGTGGCAGGTGTGCTGATGGGCCAGAGAGCAGGGAATCTCAGCAGCAGGAAGCGAGAAGCTACTTCACTGCCATAGGGCAGAGCGTACAGATGCCATTTCCCTGGGTCCAAAGATCAATGGGAAACGCTGCCCCATGCTGGCCCCATGAAAAAGGCACTCCAAGCAGGAAGATTAGCCACGAGGGGCTCCACAGAACACAGGCCTCACTTCCTTCATGTAGGTCTGTCGGCTGGTGACAGGAGACCCCATTTTCCCAAATTAACCCTGAGGTTTTGGGGGCCAAGACCCAGAGACTGCTGTAACTTCCGGATTTATCTGAAGCAGTGAATACACGCGTGATATGAAGGGGCATACTCTCCGCAGTCCTGAAACTTCTAGATTTCAGGTCCCGCCACCCTGTGCTAGAATGGGTGCAGAAAAGCACCATCCAAGTAGGGGGCAAAGGTGGCCCAATGTACTAGCCCATTCACAATTCCCCAACAAGGCCAAAGCTGTCCGCCCCCTTCCATTCCCCGCCCCCTTCCATCACTTGGTGTCGCCCAAGCCTGTGGTCGCCCCTAGCAACGCCCTCCCTCACATCACAGTCATTCCCCTTTCATCACCGCCCCCCCACATCCCGCTGTTGGTCTCTCCCGATCCCGCGTGGATCGGGTGCTTGGACGCCCCGGTCAACGACCCCTGCGCACCTCAGTGTTGGTGTCGCCCAGTTCCCTCCCGCGCACGCGCACCGTGGTATTTCCCGCCACGATCCCACACCGCCCCCCCCATACCTGGTTGGTCACGTCCCCCGGGAGGCCCCGGATCAGTATCTTGCGGCGGTTACGGAACTGGCGCTCGGTGTGTTCCAGGCGTTTCCGGATCTCTTCTGGATCTAGGGGCGGCAGCTCTTCTTCGGGCGCCCGGCGCTCCGCAGCATCGCCAGCCTCGACCTCGGCCCCAGACTCCGGGCTCAGCGGGGCCCGGTGAGTAACGGACACGTCCGCCGCCATCTTGGGAAACCCGGCGCCTTCTGGGACCAGCGAGCCGGGGCGGAGCGGCATAGAGCGGCAACGAGGGCGCGCCTGGCGATTGGCTGGGAAAAGCCCCACCTCTTTCCCTCCCCCCTCAGCCCATTGGCTAAACCCCAGCCCGCTCCTCAGGAGTTCAAGCTGCGTCTGCGTGCCACAGATCCCGCCCCCTTCCGCCGCAGCGACGCCACTCAGCGGATGTGCACCTGAGTGGGAGAGCCTTGCAGCGCGGGTGGAATCAAACCACAGATTAGGGAATTTGAAGGCTTTATTGGTGGGGAATCTGAGGGTACAGCCAAGCCCCTGCCAACTTTGGTCCAAGATCCCAGAGTCACTCAACTCTGGACGGTTCTTCCCTAATTGCCTCTGTGGGCATAGACGTGAGGGGCAGAGAGGGGCTCTCCTGCCTAACATGGTACAGGCCTCTCTGTTTCCGCGCCCGGAAGACGTACATTAAGGCCACTACGACAGTCACCACGCCCAGGGTCGTAAACACCGCCAATAAGACGGGGACAAAGTGGGAGTTCCGAGCTGTGCAGAGAAAGCGCGAAGTCAATATGCGTCCCTCCGTCTCTAACACCCCCGCCTCCCGGGCCTGCCAGTCCAGCCCCGTGAACCCGTGTTAGCTCACCCTCAATGTTTATCACCACGACCAGGGTATATTTGCCCCGTGAGCTGACCGCTTGGCATTGATAAGTGCCATTATGTGTTACATTGACCAAGAATGGGATCCCCACTGGCACCTCCTGGCTGGAGCCTTCCTTCAAACACCGCAGCTGGGGAGATGGGTTGCCCCGGGCGTGGCACTGCAGGACCTGTCTCGTTTTATCTTTCCACTTCAAGTGCTGGGGACATTTGGCTCGGTCAATTTGGGGACCATCTGTGGAATCACCATGTGTGATCAGACACCCAACACACCCAAGGCACAGTGGGGCAGACGAGCATCTAATTTTTCCAGGGCAGGGGCGGAGGGATTAAAGGTCAGGGTGACCGACTCACACAGGACACGCAACTGGACGCTACTGTTCCTGTGCAAGAACTCGCCGTCCACCTCGAGAGTGGCACTGCAGAAGAAGCTGCGTCCGTCGTCATTCTCGGTAGTATTTAGCTGAAGTTGAGCTGGCTGCCCGGGGGCCGCGGCCGGAACTCCGTCCAGCGTGACGTGGACCCGAGCCCCAGCCATGCAACTCGCAATCACTGTGGACCCCTCGGGGGCACTGGGCTCGCTCAGGTTCAGAATGGGTCCTCCGAAATCTAAAGGCGGGGCATTGCCCAAGAGCTTAAGGAACAGGACCTTCCTGTGGATCTAGCCGAGCCCTCCGCCCTCCCCTTTCCTCTTGGGATATCCGGGCCACGCTTTCGGCGTCTCAAGCCTCGCTCTCTTTGTGGCCTTTGTCCAATTCCGGGCACTTGGTCCCTGCCCACGTTGCAACTACTACGGGGGCAAGTCAGGCCCCAACTTTTCAGCTAGTCTCCGCCCCCTCTGACACGCCCCCAGACTGCTGAGGCCGCGCCCCCTTTCACGCCCCCTTTCACGCCCCCTCTTACTAAAGACCGTCAAGTTCTCCCGGGCCTCAAGTCTCTCGCCCCCTAGGGTAACGTTGCAGATGATCTGTCGGGCACCCTCCTGATCTGCGCGCGCCGTGGCTGTGGCTGTGGCCGTTAACATGTCCCCGTGGTTCGTGACTGTCTCATTCAGCACCTGGTCCCCCAGCGCCAGGTGGACCTGGGCCTCTGAGGCCGGAAAAAGCCCCTCTACGGTGCAATCCACCGGACACGAGGTTTCCACCTCCAAGAACCGGGGGGCCACGAGGCGCGGTGGTGTCACCGGCAGGGCTGGGGAGAAAGGTAGGCATCAGCACAGCCCGCAGGACTGTGCCTTCCACCAGGACACCCTCATCCCCCTCAATCAAGATATTTTGCTGACTGGGTCACCCATTCTTTCCAGGACACACCCACACAGCCTTGAAAACGGCTTTCTCCAAAGATCCGATGGCTCAGGCCTCCCTTCTGGGGCCAACCTGCCCAGTAGCCCGGGGCTTTTCTTCCCAGAAGCCTGTGAGGTCCAGGGCACCCCACTCTTAGGAATCCCAAAGCCAGAGCACCCTCTACCGTGGCTCAGCTCATCACCCACCGTCTGAAGCTCCCTCTCTCACCAAAAGTTCGGAGCCGGCGGGGGGCTGAGGTGTTCACGAGCAGTCTCAGCCCTTGGAGCCGCAGGTCCAGTTCTGTGCGGCATGAGAAATGGGCTCCGTGGTCACCTCTGCTGGCCAGCACAGTGGCAGTGACCTCCGTGAGCTCCTCCACTGCGGGCTGCCGGCTCAGCTCCTCCTCCCAGCGGAGCAGCACCACCGTGAGGCTGGTCCGGGGCGACCCACCCTCCACTTGGCAGTGCAGGGTAAGGTTCTGACCCACCGGCTGCCAGGGGGGGAGGGGTGCCAGTTCCACCCGCTCCGGGAGCCCTGAGGGAGAAAGGGAGGATGGCACTTAGGGGGTCCTGCAACCCATCCCCCAGGGGTGGGGGTGGAGACAGGGCAGCCCTGCTGAGAACTTTCAGCTTTGAGTTAATAAACTTAGAGGGCTTAAAACTGGGCCAGTCGAGGTGTCTGCTATTATCATTAGTGCCGTGATTATCATTTCCTATGTTGTCAGACACCTTGCCAGGTGCTAAACAAAATTTTCTGTTCTCAAGGATGTCACAGTTAATTAAAAAACAAAATGAGGAAGGAAAGGATTAACGTTTATGACTAAGATATTAATATTAAAAGTTCCTGTTTATATATTTCCTTAGACCTTTAAGGGGTCAACCACCTTCATGCACACAACAACCTAGTGAAATCTTCTCTATTCTCTTTTTTTTCTTTTTTTTTTGAGACAGAGTCTCCCTCTGTCGCCAGGCTGGAGTGCAGTGGCACCATATCGGCCCACTGCAACCTCCACCTCCCAGGTTCAAGCGATTCTCCTGCCTCAGCCTCCCAAGTAGCCGGGACTAAAATCTTGAACCACCACGCCAAGCTAAGTTTTGTATTTTTAGTAGAGATGGGGGTTTCAGCATATTAACAAGGATGGTCTCTATTTCTTGACCTCGCGATCTGCCCTCCTCAGCCTCCCAAAGTGGTGGGATTACAGAGGTGAGCCAAAAGGCCCGGTCTTTTTTTTTTTTTTTTAGCAGAGACGGAATTTCACCTTGTTGCCCAGGCTGGTCTTGAACTCCTGAGTTCAGGTGATCCACCAATCTCGGCCTCCCAAAGTACTGAGATTACAGGTGTGAGCCACTGTGTCCAACCCTTTCTCTCTCTCTTTTTTTTTTTTTGAGACAGAGTCTCTCTCTTGTTGCCCAGGCTGGAGTACAGTGGCACGATCTCGGCTCACTGCAACCTCCGCCTCCTGGGTTCAAGCAATTCACCCACCTCAGCCTCCCAGGTAGCTGGGGTTATAGGTGCCCACCACCACTCCTGGCTAATTATGCATTTTTTTTTTTTTTTTTTTTTTTTTTTAGTAGAGTCGGAGTTTCACCATGTTGGTCAGGCTGGTCTCGAACTCCTGACCTCAGGTAATCTGCCTGCCTTAACCTCTCAAAGTGCTGGGATTACAGGCCTGAGCCACCACGCCCAGCCTATTTTTGTATTTTTAGTAGAGATGGGGTTTCACTGTGCTGGCCAGGCTGGTCTTGAACTCCTGGCCTCAAGTCATTCACCCATCTCAGCCCCCTGAAGTGCTGGGATTACAGGCGTGAGCCACTGCACCTGGCATTTTTCTCTTTTATGGATGGAGAAATATATGGCCCAGAGAGGGAAGGTGAATTGCTTAAGGACACACAATCAGTAAGTGGCAGATCCCAGGCTAGAATGTGGGTCTCCCAAACCACAGACATGCCTCCTGGATGTCATGTCTAGGGAATCCATGGGCTTCTCCTCCTAGCCTCTGGCCTGAACAGCTGGTTTGGCCTCTACCAGAGATAGTTCAGTTCTCTCCAATCAGATTCGGGCACTCAGGGCTTTCCTGGTTCACCAGCCCTGTGGCAGCCTCTGAGGATACTCTAGCACAGTTACGGGAGACTTGACCCCCAGGCTGGGTCCCCTCCCAGGTACACCTACAAAACCCTGGCCTCAGACCAGGCATGGTGGCTAATGCTTATAATCCCAGCACTTTCAAAGGCCAAGACGGGTGGATCACTTGAGGCCAGGAGTTGAAGACCAGCCTTGCCAACATGGTGAAACCCCATCTCTACTAAAAATATAAAAACTAGCCAGGCATGGTGGTATGTGCCTGTAATCCCAGCTACTCAGAGGCTGAGGCATGAGAATCGCTTGAACCCGGGAGGCGGAGGCTGCAGTGAGCTGAGATAGTGCCACTGCATTCCAGCCTGGCAACAGAGCAAGACTCTGTCTCAAAAAAAAGAAAAAAAAAATAAGGGTGGGCGAGGTGGCTGATGCCTGTAATCCCAGCACTTTGGGAGGCTGAGGTGGGTGGATCACTTGAGATCAAGAGTTTGAGACCAGGCTGGCCAACATGGTAAAACTACTCTACTAAAAACACAAAAATTAGTCGGGCGTGGTGGCACATGCCTGTAATCCCAGCTACTCAGGGGGCTAAGGCAGAAGAATCGCTTGAGCCTGGGAGGCGGAGGCTGCAGTGGGCTGAGATCGTGTCACTGCACTCCAGCCTGGGCAACAAGAGCAAGACTGCCTCAAAAATAAATAAATTAATTAAAAAGTAGGCCAAGCATGGTGGCTCATGCTTGTAATCCCAGCACTTTGGGAGGCCAAGGCGGGCAGATCACTTAAGGCCAAGAGTTCGAGACCAGACTGGGCAACATGGTAAAACCTTGTCTCTATTAAAAATACAAAAATTAGCTGGGCAGGGTGATGCACACCCATAGTCCCAGCTACTGAGCAGGCTGAGGCAGGAGAATCTCTTGAACTTGGGAGGTGGAGGTTGCAGTGAGCCAAGATCCTGCCAATGCACCCCCACCTGGGCAACACAGTGAGACTCCATCTCCAAAAATAAATAAATAAATAGCCAGGGACAGTGGCTCAGGCCTGTAATCCCAGCTACTGGAGAGACTGAAGTGGGAGGACTGCCTTAGCCCATGAGTTTGAGACCAACTTAGGCAACATGGGAGATCCTGTCTCTAAAATAAAAGTATAAAAAAGCATAAATGTAAAAACCTCCATTCACCTGCTGGCTGAGAGGGGTACCCCCTTTTTTGGCTTAAGATACAGGGTCTTGCTTTTTCGTGCAGGCTGGAGTGCAGTGGTGCAATCATACCTCACTATAGCCTCAAACTCCTGGGCTCAAGCAATCATCCCACCTTGGCCTCCCAAGTAGCTGGGACTTCAGGCATGTGCACCATGCCCAGCTAATTTTTTTTTTAATTTATTTCTGTAGGGACAGGGCGTCCCTGTGTTGCTCAGGCTGGTCTTAATTCCTGGGCTCAAGCAGTGCTCCCACCTTGGCCTCCTAAAGTGTTGAGATTATAGGCATGAGCTACTGCACCTGGCCAGCACATACTGAAAATGCTTGTTGGGATGCTGGGCAATGTGGCTTATGCCTGTAATCCCAGCACGTTGGGAGGCTGAGTTGGGTCGATCATCTGAGGTCAGAAGCTCAGGACCAGCCTGGCCAATATGGTGAAACCCCATCTCTACTAAAAATACAAATTAGCTGGGTGTGGGGGCCTGCACCTGTAGTCCCAGCTACATGGGAGGCTGAGGCAGGAGAATCACTTGAACCCGGGAGGCGGAGGTTGCAGTGAGCCAAGATCGCCCCACTGCACTCCAGTCTGGGCAACAAGAGCAAAATTCCATCTCAAAAAAAAAAAAAATACTTGTTGCGGCAGAAGTTAATTGATTTCACAACTGCTGCCTTGGCATGAGATTGAAATGTGTTTCTATGTCTCTGTGTGTCTCTCTGTCTGTTTTTTTTGTTGTTGTTTGTTTGTCTGAGATGGAGTCTTGCTCTGTTGCCCAGGTTGGAGGGCAGTGGCAGGATCTTGGCTCACTGCAACCTTTGCCTCTCGGGTTCAAGTGATTCTCTGCCTCACCCTCCCAAGTAGATGAGATTACAGGCGCCTGTCACCATGCCCGGCTAATTTTTTTGTATTTTTAGTAGAGATGGGGTTTTACCATCTTGGCCAGGCTGGTCTTGAACTCATAACCTTGTGATACACCTGTCTCAGCCTCCCAAAGTGCTGCAATTACAGGCATGAGCCACCGCACCCAGCCTTCTGTCTGTCTTTGTATCTCACACAGAAATGTCCAGGTCTGAGCTCTGGATGAGAGCCCTAGTCCATTCTTTGCACACTCAAGAGTCCCCACTCTCCTGAGCCATTGGCCTCCTGCCCGCACCACTGCCGGAGAACAGTCCCACCTCTGGACACAATGACTCACTGTAGACGGTGATGTCAGTGGAGCCTATTATCTGCAAACCATTGCAGTACCCTGAGCAGAGGATCCGGCTGTTGCCAGTCACGTTGCTGACCCAGAAGGCTGCCCAGCCTGTGCCATTGTCCACCAGCTCCTTTGATAGAGACGTCTCCAAGGTGACTTGCTTAGCGCTGGGACAATCAGTACTGCAGTTCACCAACAGGGAACCTCCAGCAGGAAGCACTGGGTTCTGGGGCTCCACCCGCAACAGGAACTCCTGCCCCTGGACACCTTCAGGAACACGAAGAAGTCCTGGTGGTTGTTTCTTTGCCCCCCAACCCAAGTACCAGCAGGTCCCACCATTTAACACCTCTTTCCTTGTGCCGAGATAGGATTCCTGCCCTCATGGTCCAGTGGGTAAGGCAGGATCCATCAGGGGCGAGGGAGAATTCAGAAGGAGGCCAGAAGAGGCTCTGATCCAGCATAGGAGGAGGTGAGTCAGGGAAGGCTTCCTGGAGGAGGGGGACCATGCCAGCCTGAAACTGAAGGCTAAGTAGGAGTTAGCAAGTGAAAGGGAAGGGTGATTCTGGCAGAGGGAACCACATACGCAAAGGGCAAATGTCTCTAGTTCAGATGGAGCAGGAAGCGTGGGATGTGTGTGTGTGTGTTGGGGGAGATGGGTGGCGCACAAGTCGCATGCTGGGGCCTGACCACCTGAAGGCTGAACTAAGGAACCAGAACTTTCTCCCGAAGATACAGGGCCAGCAGCCAGGGCGCAGTGTGGCAGGATGTGAAGAGGGTTGCTTTCTCTTCCTCCACCCTCTTCTGATCCCCAAAACCCAGCCCTCTCCAGCCCTCCCTGGCTTGACTGGCCTCACCTGGGGTCAGCAGACAGCAGACCAGCAGAGTCCAGCAGGCCCGGAGCCACGACACGGCAGGTATCATGGTGGCCATTCTGACAGAGGAAGGTGCCTTCTTGAGGTGCCAAAGGGCAGACAGGGGTGGGGTGGGAGGGAGGCGGGGCTCCCACCTCGAGAGGAAGCCCAGCGGTTAAGATTGCAGAAGTCTGGGGGCTGCACCTTGCCCAGGCCTGTGGGTGGAAGGGGATGCTATGGGGTGGAAGGGGATGCTGTGGGGTGGAAGGAGATGCTGTGGCCCAGAAGGCTAGGGTGGGGGACCCAGATGGGGCCCAGCAAAGTGGCCAGCACTGCTGAGTCGCTCCCAGGGACAGGACTGGCCTCCGTTGCACTTTTGGCCCCAGTTCAATTCACAGGAAATGCTAACTTAACTGGCTTCCTATGTTCTCAGCACTTGGGAGCCTGGGGTAGAGGGGGGATGAGACACCTCCTTCCGGTTGAACTTAGGTGGGGAGGGGAATTTGTGGTCCCCGGTGAGGAAATTAATGGGGAAACCTGCCAGCACCATTGTTTAGGAGATAAGGCGGGATTTTGAGGCAACATCAAAAAACAAAACAAACAAAAAAACCACAGAAACAGGGTATTGCATTTTGCCCTGACTGGTCTTGAACGCCTGGCCTCAAGCTATCCTCCCTTTTTTTTTTTTTTTTTTTCTTTGTTTTGAGACAGAGTCTCTCTCTGTTGCCCAGGCTGGAGTGCAGTGGTGCAACCTTGGCTCACTGCAGCCTTCATCTCCTGGTTCAAGTGATTGTCCTGCCTCAGCCTCCTGAGTAGCTGGGATTATAGGCATGCACCACCACACCTAGCTAATTTTTTTTTTTTTTAAGTAGAGACAGGGTTTCACCATGTTGGCCAGACTGGTCTCAAACTCCTAACCTCAAGTGATCTGCCTGCCTTGGCTTCCCAAGGTGCTGGGATTACAGGCATGAGCCACTGCGCACGGCTGATCCTCCCATCTTGACCCAAAAAAATGTTGGGATTACAGGCTTGAGCCACCTCGCCTGGCCACCTTTGAAGATCTTAAGGACACCTCCCTATCTTTGAAGATCTGGGGACCCCCCCATCCCCTGCACAAAGAGAGGAGGCAGATGTTTTGGGGACAGCTGGGTCCCTGAGCCACTGTCACTCCAGGATTCTACTTGGTTTTTGTTTTGTTTTGAGACAGGGTCTCACTCTGTCACCCAGGCTGGAGTGCAGTGGTGGGATGTTGGCTCACTGCAGCCTCCACCTCCCGGGTTCAAGCGATTCTCCTGCCTTAGCCTCCCGAGTAGCTGGGACTACAGGTGTGTACCACTATACCCAGCTAATTTTTGCACTTTTTGGTAGAGATGGGATTTCACCATGTTGGCCAGGCTGGTCTTGAACTCCTAACCTCAAGTGATCCACCTGCCTTGACCTCCAAAGTCCTGGGATTACACACCTGAGCCACCTCACCCTGCCTTCCAGAATTCTATTTGTAACTGGTCTTTACTCCATCCTGTTGCCCCCTTGCTCACCCCTCCAGGCAGCTGGTCACTTCATTCCAAGGGGAGGCACCAATAAGGGGAGGGGGGACTCCCACCTCTGATCTGCCTCCTGGGCCTCACATCTGAGCTCCAGCGAGGGACCTTGTTGAGGGCCTTGATGGGGCCCTGTATTCACCCACATTCCCCAGACCTTGAGGTCACAGCACCTTCTCTCTCATCTGGAGCGCCCCTGCCTTCCTAACGAGGTCCCTCCTCTCTTGCTCTGCCTTCCTGACATTCCATCACCCACCTGGTGTTGAGAGAGCAACTAAATCCAAGTCCGAAGTATTTGTAAATAGCAGGGCCCAGTATCATGGGCCTGGCGCCTGTAGTCCCAGCTCCTTGGGAGGCTGAGGTGAGAGGATCAGAGCCTGGGAGGTTGATGCTGCAATGAGCCAAGTGCACTCCAGCCTGGGCGATACAGTGAGACCCTGTTTCCAAAAAACAAAGATGCCAGGCTCAGTGGCTCATGCCTGTAATCCCAGCAATTTGGGAGGTGGAGGCGGGCAGCTCATTTGAGGTCAGGAGTTCCAGATCAGCCTGGACAACATGATGAAACCCCATCTCTACTAAAAATACAAAAATTAGCTGGGCATGGTGGCTCGCACCTACAATCCCAGCTACTCAGGAGGCTGCAGCACAAGAATTGCTTGACCCCGGGAGGTGGAGGTTGCAGTGAAATGAGATCACACCACTGCATTCTTGCCTGGGCGACAGAGCAAGACTCTATTTTAAATTAATTATAATATTTATAAATAGTGAGACCCTGTCTGTAAAAATTAAAAAGAAAGAAATATTTGTCAATAAATCATATTTCTGGCCGGGTGGCTCACACCTGTAATCCCAGCACTTTGGGAGGCCGAGGCGGGTTGACCATTTGAGGTCAGGAGTTGGAGACCAGCCTGGCCAACACGGTGAAACCCTATCTCTACTAAAAATACAAAAAAACTTAGCCAGGCATGGTGGTGTGCACCTGTAATCCCAGCTACTTGGGAGGCTGAGGCAGGAAATTGCTTGAGCCTGGGAGGCAGAGGTTGCAATGAGCTGAAATCATACCACTGCACTCCAGTCTGGGTGACAGAGTGAGACCTTGTCTCAAATAAAAAAAATAAAAATAAATTATATTTCTTTTTTTTTTTTTTTTGAAACAGGTTCTCACTGTGTCCCCCAGGCTGGAGTGCAGGGATGCAATATCAGCTAACTGCAGCCTCCGCCTCCCAGGTTCAAGCAATCCTCCCAGCCCAGCCTCCCTAAGAGCTGGGAGCACAGGTGCACATCACTGTGCCTGGCTAATTTTTTGTAGAGACAGCTTTCACCATTTTGCCCAGACTGGTCTGGAACTCCTAAGCTCAAGAGACCTGCCTGCCTTGACCTCCCAAAGTGCTGGCATTATAGGTATGCCCCACTGCAGCTGCACCCGCTAGTAATATTTCTGTTAAAGAAATATTTCTGGGCTGGGCATGGTGGCTTATGCCTGTAATCTTAGCACTTTGGGAAGCCAAGGTGGGCAGATCCCTTGAGGTTGAGAGTTTCAGACCAGCCTGGGCAGCATGGCAAAACCCTGTCTCTACTAAAAATACAAAAAAATCAGCCACGAGTGGTGGCACACACCTGTAGTCCCTGCTACTCAGGAGGCTGCAACAGGAGGATTGCTTGAGCCTGGGAGATTGAGGTTGCAGTTAGCTGAGATTGCGCCCCTGCACTCCAGCCTGGGTGACAGAGAAAGGTCACCTACATGTTTAAGGGGCATCTGTGGCCCGGCACGGTGGCTCATGTCTGTAATCCCAGCACTTTGGGAGGCTGAGGCGGGCGGACTACGAGGTTAGGAGTTTTGAGACCACCGCTGACCAACATAGTGAAACCCCGTCTCTACTAAAAATACAAAAATTAGCCAGGCATGGTGGTATGCCCCCGTTATCCCAGCTACTCAGGAGGCTGAGGCAGGAGAATTGCTTGAACCCAGGAGGTGGAGGTTTCAGTGAGCCGAGATCTGCTTTTGCACTCCAGTCTGGGCCACAGAGCAAGACTCTGTCTCAAAAAAAAAAAAGAGGAAAGAAAGTGGGGGCAGCCTCTGCACATTTCTCAAAACCTTTACAAGAAAGCAAGTATAGTCTGGATTGCAAACTGTATGTTAAGCTTCAGCTGATTTTTTTTTTTTTTTTTTTTTTGAGACAGGGTCTCACTTGTTGCCCAGGCTGTAGTGCAGTGGCACTATCTGGGCTCATTGCAACCTCTGCCTCCCAGGTGCAAGCAATTCTCCTGCCTCAGCTTCCCAAGTAGCTGGGATTACAGGTGCCTACCACCACACCTGGCTAACTTTTTGTATTTCTAGTGGAGACGGGTTTGACCGTGTTGACCAGGCTGGTCTTGAACCCCTGACCTCAAGTGACCTGCCCGTGTTGGCCTCCCAAAGTGCTAGGATTACAGGCATGAACCACCACACCTGGCCTCCAGCCGATTTTTGACAGCCACACTGTTGCTGTAGTATCCTTTCTCCACCTGATGGCAATGGTCTCTCGTTCTCCTCATTCCCACAGAGGCTGTTGAACCACAGCACCAGTAACACTGAGAATGCTAAGGACTCTAGCCTGGGCTTTCTCCCAGGTTCTCTAGTGTGTGCCCTCCTGGTGACAATGAATCGAAGCTAATTGCTTTCATTGGTTGATTCTCTGATCTTGAGTGGCTGTGTCCACAATTCATTTTTTTTTTTTTTTTCTGGTAGGAATAACTCCTTTTCTGCACCCATACTCTATAGAATCTGTCCTTTTCAGATATCCTGGGATGAAAAGATTTGGCTCCTTTTTTTTTTTTTCCTGAGACAGGGTCTGGCTGTGTTGCTCAGGCTGGAGTGCAGAAGCATGATCACGGCTCACTGCAACCCTGACCTCCCAGGCTCAGGTGATCCTTCCACCTCAGCCTCCCTAGTAGCTGGGACTAGGTGCATGCCACCGCACTTGGCTAATTTTTAGAAACGAGCTTTTGACATATTGGCCAGGCTGGTCTGGAACTCCTGGGCTCAAGCAATCCTCCCACCTCAGCCTCCCAAAGTGCTGGGATTACAGGGGTGAACCACTCTGCCTGGCTTTCATTCTTCGGCTATTAAACAGTGAAGGTAGTTATTGATCTTATCTCTTTCATATTCTTCTAAGAACTGAGAGCGAGAGGGCTGTATTGAGTCTCTTCATGCACCAGGAACTGAGCTCTGAAGATGATCTTATTATTATCATTATTTTTTGAGATAGGTTCTCACTTTGTTGCCCAGGCTGGAGTGCAGTGGTGCGATCGTGGCTCACTGCATCCTCTGCCTCGCGGGTTCAAGCGATTCTCCTGCCTCAGCCTCCTGAGTAGCTGAGATTACAGGCACCTGCCACCATGTCTGGCTAATTTTTGTATTTTTAATAGAGGTGGGGTTTCACCATGTTGCCCAGGCTGGCCTTGAACTCCTGACCTCAGATGATCCTCCTGCTTCAGCCTCCTAAAGTGCTAGGATTATACGTGTGAGCCACTGGGCCCAGCTGAAGATGCTCTTATTAAATTGCTGTTCTGACAATCATAGATTAACACTGTTCCTTTCCTTTATTGTGAAAAAATTAAACTTGGCTGGGCATGGTGGCTCACACCTATAATCCCAGCACTTTGGGAGGATCACTTGAGTGCAGGAGTTTGAGACCAGCCTGGGCAACATAAGGAGACCCCTGTCTTTATTATTATTATTTTTTCTGTCTCTATTATTAAAAAAAAATTAAGAATAAAGAAAAAACCTTCTAAAAGCCTTTTGGGAATCCTCAATAAAAGCATGGGACACATTCGGCTATGTACATGTTGAAAGATTTTTTTTTTTTTTTGAGATGGAGTCTTGATTTGTTTCCCAGGTTGGAGTGCAGTGGCGAGACCTTGGCTCACTACAGCCTCCACCTCCCAGGTTCAAGTGATTCTCCTGCCTGAGCCTCCCTGAGTAGCTACAACTACAGGCACTCGCCACCATGTATGACCAGGCTGACCAATATGGTGAAACCCCATTTCTACTAAAAATACAAAAATTAGCCGGGCGCAACTGCCTGTAGTCGTAGCTACTTTGGAGGCTAATACAGGAGAACTGCTTCAACGCGGGAGGCAGAAGTTGCAGTGAGCCGAGATTGTGCCACTGCACTCCAGCCTGGGCGATAAATCGAGAAAACTCAATCTCAAAAAAAAAAAAAAGGAAAATACAAACTGCATCTTTGATGGATCTGGGTGGTGGCTACTCATGTCGCAAAAGGAAGAACAAGCAGAACTTGTGTGCTTCCTCTGAGAGCATGAATGCCTTCCAGGAAGCAATCTTACCAAAAAATCTAAAGTGAATCTAACAGTTTAGCAAGTCAACTTCAGCTGACAGAGAACACATTACTCCATACCATGACGATGACATCATATTGGCGAAGTCAACAGTATAGGCCAGGCGCAGTGGCTCATCCCTGTAATCCCAGCACTTTGGGAAGCAGAGGCAGATGGATCACCTGAGGTTAGGAGCTCGAGACCACCCTGGCCAACATGGTGAAACCCCATCTCTACTAAAAATATAAATATTAGCCAGGTATGCTGGCCCCACACCTGTAATCCCATCTACTCGGGAGGCTGAGAGAGGAGAAGTGCTTGAACCCAGGAGGTGGAGGTTGCAGTGAGCCGAGACCATGCCACAGCACTCCAGCCTGGGTGACAGAGCAAGATTCTGTCTCAAAAAAAAAAAAAAAAAAAAAAAAGAAAGTCAAAGGACAAAAAAACATAGTTTCATCAATAAATATGTTGCAAGGGGGCAAAAGACAGAAAGAGGAACCCACAGACCAAGAGTCTTACAGAGAACTGGCCTCCACCAATGCAACTGGGGACCTTGTTTATATTTTTATTATTAATTAATTAATTAGTTTTAAGGAGCAGGGAGTTTAATAGGCAAGAAAGAAGGGGGAAGAAAGAAAGAAGCAGCTCCCCTGTACAGAGCCAGGGGGAGGGGGGCTCCAAAGCCGAGAGACAGAATCCCCTATTTTTTTTTTTTTTTTTTTTGAGACAGAGTTTCACTCTGTTGCCCAGGCTTAAGTGCAATGGCTACAATCGCAACTCATGGCAACCTCCGCCTCCTGGGTTCAAGCGATTCTCCTGTCTCAGCCTCCCAAGTTGTTGAGATTACTAGCATGTGCCACCACATCCAGCTAATTTTGTGTTTTTAGTAAAGATGGGGTTTCTCCATGTTGGTCAGGCTGGTCTTGAACTCTCAACCTCAGGTGATCCTCCTGCCTCAGCCTACCAAAATGCGGGGATTACAGGTGTAAGCCACCATCCCCGGCCTGTATTTTTATTTTTCTATTCCATTTTCTTTTTTTAGAACTAAGAGACTTACAGGCGAGGCATGGTGAATCACGCCTGTAATCCCAGTACTTTGGGAAGCCAGGCGGGTGAATCACTTGAGGCCAGGAGTTGGAGACCAGCTTGGGAAACATAGTGAAACCCCCTCTACTAAAAATGCAAAAATTAGCTGGGTGTGGTGGCAGGCACCTGTAATCCCACCTACTCGGGAGGCTGAGGCAGGAGAATCACTTGAACCGGGGAGGCAGAGGTTTCAGTGAGCTGAGATTGTACCACTGCACTCCAGCCTGGGCGACAGAGTGAGACTCTGTCTCAAAAAAAAAAAGAGATTTACAGAAAACTGGCCTCAACCAAATGCAATTGGGGACCTTGTTTGTATTTTTATTTTTTATTCAAAACTGAAAGGAAATGATCTATTGGCTGGGCGTGATGGCTCATTGCCTGAAAGACCAGAACTTTGGGAGGCCAAGGTAGGAGGATCATTTAAACCCAGGACTTTGAGACCAGCCTGGGTAACATGGCGAAATGTTGCCTCTACAAAAAATACAGAAATTAGCTTGAGTGTGGGAGGCAGAGATTGCGTCACTGCACTCCAGCCTGGGCAACAGAGCAAGACTCTGTTCAAAATTATGGGGACAGTAAATAACAGATCAGTAGTTGCCAGGGATTAGTGAGAAGGGAGGGATGAGTAGGCATAGCATGAATGACTTTTAGGGCAGTGAAACTACTCCACATGATACTATAATGCTGGGTTCATGCCTTATACGTTTGTCCAACCCTGCAGAATGTACAACGGCAAAGAGTGAACCCTCATGTACAGACTTCGGGGGAAAAATGATATGTAAATGTAAGTTCATAGATTTTTTTTTTTTTGTGTGAGAGAGTCTCGCTCTGTCGCCCAGGCTGGAGTGCAGTGGAGCTATCTCAGTTCACTGCAACCTCCACCTCCACCTCCACCTCCCAGGTTCAAGTGATTCTCCTGCCTCAGCCTCCTGAATAGCTGGAATTACAGCTGTCTGCCACCATGCCTGGCTAATTTTTGTATTCTTAGTAGAGATGGGGTTTCACCATGTTGCCCAGTCTGGTCTCGAACTTTTGACCTCAAATGATCCACCCTCCTTGGCCTCCCAAAGTCTGGGATTACAGGCGTGAGCCACTGTGACTGCAGAGGTTCATAGATTCTAACAAATATATCACTGTGGCACAGGATGTAGACAGCAAGGGAGGTTGTGCAGGGGGGTATAGGGAGAGGGGGTATAGGAGAACTCTGTATTTTCCACTCAGCTTTGCTATAAACCTAAAACTGCTCTAAACAAATTGAGCTGTTATCCCACTATTCAAGAGGCTAAGGTAGAAGGATCACTTGAGTCCAGCAGTTTGCTGGGCAGCAGAGTGAGACCCTGTCTACAAAAAATTTAAAAATTAGCCAAATGGCTGGGCACAATGGCTCACACCTGTAATCCCAGCACTTTTGGAGGCTGAGGTGGGTGGATCACCTGAGGTCAGGAGTTTGAGACCAGCCTGACCAATATGGTGAAACCCCATCTCTCCCAAAAATAAAAAAATTAGCCAGGCATGGTGATATGTACGTGTAATCCCAGCTACTCAGAAGGCTGAAGCAGGAGAATTGCTTAAACCCGGGACGCTGAGGTTGCAGTGAGCCGAGATCACACCACTGCACTCCAGCCTGGGTGACAGAGCCAGACTCCGCGGAAGCCTATAGTCCCAGCTCCTAGGGAGGTTGAGGTGGGAGGACCAGTTGAGGCCGGGAAGTCAAGGTTGCAGTGAGCTGTAATAGCACGACTACACTCCAGTGTGAGTGACAGAGCGAGACTCAGTCCCCACCCCCATAAAAAGAAGTCCTTTTGGGGGATATTTAACTGCCTTTCACAAATGTGTCTGACTTATAATCTATCTCACCATCTCAAGTCACACAGGTTAAGTGGAAACACTTTGCCAAACACCAGAATAACAATAATACTTTTTTTTTTTTTTTTTGGTGAGACGAAGTCTTCCTTTTTCGCCAGGCTGCAGGGTAGTGGCATGATCTTGGCTCACTGCAACCTCTGCCTCCTGGGTCAAGCAATTCCCCTGCCTCAGCATCCCAAGTGGCTGGGAGTACAAGCACACTCTACCACACCCAGCTAATTTTTTTGTATTTTAGTAGAGATGGGGTTTCACCATCTTGGCCAGGATGGTCTCCATCTCCTGACCTCGTGATCCACCCACCTCAGCCTCCCAAAGTACTGGGATTACAGGTGTGAGCCACCATGCCTGGCCAATACTTTTTTTTTTTCTTTTTTGAGAGAGTCTTGCTCTCTTGCCCAGGCTGGAGTGCAGTGGTGTGACCTTAGCTCACTGCACTCTGCCTTCCAGTTCAAGCAATTCTACCTCAGCCTCTCCAGTAGCTGAGATTACAGGCACATGCCACCAAACCTGACTAATTTTTTTTTTTTCAGTTGGAGTTTTGCTCTTGTTGCCCAGGCTAGGAGGCAATGGCATGCTCTCGGCTCACTGCAACCTCCACCTCCTGGGTTCAAGTGATTCTCCTGCCACAGCCTCCCAAGTAGCTGGGATTACAGGTGCCCACCACCATGCCCAGCTAATTTTTGTATTTTTAGTAGAGAAGGGGTTTCACCATGTTGGCCAGGCTGGTCTTGAACTCCTGACCTCAGGTGATCCACCTGCCTTGGCCTCCCAAAGTGCTGAGTTTACAGGCGTGAGCCACTGTACCCCAGCAATTTTTGTATTTTTAGTCGAGACGGGGTTTCTCCATGTTGGCCAGGCTGGTCTCAAACTCCTAACCTTAACTGATCTGCCCACCTTGGCTTTCCAAAGTGCTGAGATTACAGGCGTGAGCCACTGTACCCCACCAATTTTTGTATTTTTAGTCGAGACGGGGTTTCTCCATGTTGGCCAGGCTGGTCTCAAACTCCTGACCTTAACTGATCTGCCCACCTTGGCTTTCCAAAGTGCTGGGATTACAGGCATGAGACACTATAGCCAACCAACCTCATTTTTAAAATTTTCATTTAAAAATAATACAGATCAGGTCTTCCTATGTTGCCCAAGCTGATCTTGAACTCCTGGGCTCAAGGAATCTTCCTGCCTCAGCTTCCCAAAGTGCTGACATTATAGGCATGACTCATTGTGTCCAGCCAACTATAATATTGACTATTAAGCACTTGTTTGCATGTCTTTCTGCTAAGCATTTTACAGACACCACCTCATGAGTTCTTTACATAAATCCTATGAAGTAACAAGTGTGAAGGTCCCATAATGCAGGACTAAGGCCCAGAGAGGTGAAGCCATTTGCCTGAAGTCACACAGAAATGTGAAAGGGTGAAACTAGCAGTCCAACCTGTGTAGCATGTGACCACCCCAACCAAATACTTTGTGCATTCAGCAAGTAGTTATTGGCTGGGCACGGTGGCTCACGCCTGGAATCCCAGCACTTTGGGAGGCCGAGGCAGGTGGATCACCTGAGGTCACGAGTTCAAGACCAGCCTGGCCAATGTAGTGAAATCTCATCTTTACTAAAAATACTTAGCCGGCTAAAAAAAACTTAGCTGGGCATGTGATCCCAGCTACTCAGGAAGCTGAGGCAGGAGAATCTCTTGAACCCAGGAGGTGGAGGTTGCAGTGAGCTGAGATTGTGCCATTGCACTACAGCCTGGGCTACAAGCAAGATTCCATCTCAAAACAAACAAGTAGTTATTGAGTGACTTCCGTGTACCAGGTACTGGACTGGCTGTTGGTTTGGGAGTAGGTAAAAGTGTAATAGTTGAGGCCTGGTGCAGTGGCTCATCACTGTGCAATCCTAGCACTTTGGGATGCTGAGACGGATGCATGGCTTGAGCTCAGGATTTTAAGACCACCCTGAACAACACGGCAAAACCCAGTCTCTACAAAATTACCAGAAAAAAATTAGCCTGGTGTGGTGGCACATGCCTATGGTCCCAGCTACTGGGGAGGTTGAGGCTGGAGGATCCCTTGAGCCCAAGAGGCAGAGGTTGCAGTGAGTGAGATCGAGCCACTCCACTCTAAGCCTTGGTGACAGAACCAGACCCTATCCAAAAAAAAAAAAAAATTGTTGAATCCTGGCTGATACAGTGACTCAGGCCTGTAATCCCAACACTTTGGGAGGCCGAGGCGGATCACCTGAGGTTAGGAGTTCAAGACCAGCCTGACCAACATGGTTAAACTCTGTCTCTACTAAAAGTACAAAAAAATAGCTGGGCGTGGTGGCCAGTGCCTATAATCCCAGCTACTTGGGAGGCTGGGGCAGAATAGCTTGAACCCAGGAAGTGGAGGTTGCAGTGAGCCGAGATCATGCCATTGCACTCCAGCCTAGGCAACAAGAGCAAAACTCTGTCTCAAAAAATAAATAGTTGAATCCAGCTACTTCAGTGTCTTATGCTAGCTGCAGCCCACAGGAGACCAGATCCCTAGCTAACACACCTTGCTGAAACGGAATCACGGGCTCCAGCAGAAGAAATAGGAGTTTATTACCAGACGTTGGAAATGGTGGGCTCAAGTTTAGGAGCTGGGGATTCAGGGGCTGGATTAGTGCCCCACACATCTTGGGTCCCTCAAGATCATGGTTAGGCTTACGGCCATGGAAGAAAAGTCGGTTCACAGAGGTGGGGTCTCCAGAAAGGAGTGTGGCACAGGGTGTGGGTGATGACTTCGCCCTCCTGGCTTCCTCCTGGGGTAAGGAGCAGGAAGCCCCCTCTGCGGCCGCTGCCTGGCCCAATCCTCCCAGGCAGGGCTGCCACTGTGACTCAGCACACGCTGAACACCGAAGGGGCCTGGGCTTGGTACTTCTCGTGGACTGTCTTCAGGATGGGTATGAGGTTCTGGAAGGTTGGGCGGAAGGATGCCTCCGTCTCCCAGCAGTTCTTCATGAGGTTATAGACCTGGAAGGAAAAACCAGAGCAGGTGGGGGTTGCCCTCTCCACAGCAGGATGGCAGGGACAGTGAAAAACAAAGGAAGTCTCACCTCACAGGGACATTTGTCGGGGCGTGGCAGCCTCTCCCCTCGTTCCAGCAACTCGGTGAGTCTCAGCACTGTCACCTGACCCTGGGTGATGCCTATGAGCTCAAGGAATTTCTACGGTAGAAACAAGACAAGCTCTTTTCAAGAGGCAATGAAGGCCAGGCAAGGTGGCTCATGCCTGTAATCCCAGGACTTTGGGAGGCTGAGGCAGGTGGATCACCTGAGGTCAGGAGTTCGAGACCAGCCTGGCCAATATGGTGAAAGCCTATCTCTACTAAAAATACAAAAAGTAGCTGGGTATGGTGGCAGGCACTGTAATCCCAGCTACTTGGGAAGCTGAGGCAAGAGAATCACTTGAACCTGGGAAGTGGAGGTTGTAGTGAGCCGATACTGCACCATTTCACTCCAGCCTGGGCAACAAGTGCAAAACTCCGTCTCAAAAAAAAAAGTCAGGTGTGGTGGCTCATGCCTGTAATCCCAGCACTTTGGGAGGCCAAAGTGGGTGGATCACCTAAGGTCCGGAGTTAGAGACCAGGCTGACCAAATGGAGAAACCCCATCTTTACTAAAAATACAGAATTAGCCAGGTATAGTGTTGCATGCCTTTAATCCCAGCTACTGGGGCGGCTGAGGCAAAATAATTGCTGGAACCTGGGAGGCAGAGGTTGTGGTGAGCTGAGATTGTACCATTACACTCCAGCCTGGGCAACAAGTGCGAAACTTCATCTCAAAAAATATATATATATATCACTATGCAACTTCACAAAATTGACTGCATGGATTCTAATCCCCCCTCCTACACTTTTCGGCCCTGTGACTTTGAATTTGAGTTTACTTCTCTGGGCCTCAGTTTTCTCATCCCTAAAACAGGATAACATCTGCCACCTGGGACAACTGTGAACGTTGAAGTAATAGTTATAGAGCAAGCCTGAATCAGGTGTTTGCTGTTATTAAGCCTCAGAGCAGGCTGTTCTTATCATCCAGAATTTTTTTTTTTTTTTCTTGAGACACAGTCTTGCTCTGTCACCCAGGCTGGAGTGCAGTGGCAGGATCTCTGCTCATTGCAACCTCCAACTCCTGGTTTCAAGCAATTCTCCCTGCCTCAGCTTCCTGAGTAGCTGAGATTACAGGCACCCGCCACAATGGCCGTGGAAGAAAAATAGGTTCACAGAGGTGGGGTCTCTAGACAGGAGTAAGGCACAGTGTGTGGGTGAGACTGACTTCCCCCTCTTGGTTTCCTCCTGGGTTAGGGAGCAGGAGTCCCCCCTGTGCAGCCACTGTATATTTTGTATTTTTTTTGTACAGACAGGGTTTCACCATGTTTGCCCGGCTGGTCTTTAACTCCTGATCTCAGATGATCCGCCCACCTCAGCCTCCCAAAGTGCTGCGATTACAGGTGTGAGCCAGCACACCAGGTGTTTTTTGTTGTTGTTTTTTGAGACGGAGTCTCGCTCTGTTGCTCAGGCTGGAGTGCAGTGGCACAATCTCGGCTCATTACAATCTCCGCCTCCTAGGTTTAAGCAATTCTCCTACCTCAGCCTCCCGAGTAGTTGGGATTACAGGTACCCACCATCATGACCAGCTGATTTTTTTTTTTTTAAGATACGAGGTCTTAGGAGGCTGAGGCACGAGAATTGCACTCGGGAGGTGGAAATTGCAGTGAGCAGAGATCACACCACTGCTCTCCAGCCTGGGCAACAGAGCGAGACTCCGTCTCAAAAACAAACAAAAAAGCTGGGTGCGGTGGCTCGGGCCTGTAATCCCAGCTCTTTGGGAGGCCGAGGCAGGCGGATCACGAGGTCAGGAAATCGAGACCATCCTGGTCAATATGGTGAAACTTCATCTCTACTGAAAATACAAACATTAGCCGAGTGTGGTGGCACATGCCTGTAATCCCAGCTACTCAGGAGGCTGAGGCAGGAGAATCACTGCAACCTCCGCCTCCCGAGTTCAAATAATTATCCTGCCTCAGCCTCCCGAGTGGCTGGGATTACAGGCGCCCGCCACTACGCCCAGCTAATTTTTGTATTATATATATTTTTAATTCACCCAGGTGTGGGCGGGCTGAGGCCGAAAAAGGCATCAGCCTAATTTTTGTATTTTTAATAAAGACAGGGTTTCACCATGTTGGTCAGGCAGGTCTCGAACTCTTGACCTCAAGTGATCTGCCCACCTTGGCCTCCCAAAGTGCTAGGATTACAGGCGTGAGCCACCGCGCCCACCGTTTTTTTTGTTGTTTTGTTTTTTAACACTTGCTATGGACTAGGGAAACTGCATGCCTTTCTAGTTCCTCTAGCAAACTCCAGGTGAGGCTGCGGGCCTGGCTCTCACCGTGGGTGGGCTCTGGCTGGAGGCACAGTGCGTCAGCAGCTCATACAGGGTAACCCCGAAGGACCAGACATCGGACGCATAGTAGAATTTATACTCCTTCAGGCACTCTGGCGCATACCTAGGGGGAGAAGGACACTTAGGCCTGGGGAGGCTGTACTGAGGATGTGCTGCACTGAGGGTTTAGGGGATCACAGCAAGCTGAAGCCCTCACCTGGGGCTCAAGGATCTTTCCGTGCTCAGGTGGCACCCACCCTTAACAGCGCAACCTGAGCGGGGTGAGGCGCTTATAGGCTAGGCCGGTTTAACCCCGCCCACCAAGCCAAGCCGCACTCTATGCCCCGCTCCTTGCAACCATAGGCCCCGCCCCGCACGACTAAGCCCCGCCCCACTTCACTGGGACCACGCCCTGTCATGAGACCCAGCATCCTTCTACTCCACCCTGCTTGTTCCAAGTGACCTCAACACCCCCTCACACTGCACCCCTACTGGTCACCAGAACACGGGGCTGTCCCCATCCTCGCGCACACGGTAGTACTCGTGGCCTTCGGGCACGGCCTTGGCTAGGCCAAAGTCCCCGATCTTGACCAGCCTGTCGTTGTCCAGCAGCACGTTGCGCGCGGCTAGGTCTCGGTGGATGTAGTGCTGCGCGTGCAGATAGGCCATGCCCTGGGGGCGGGGCGGGGCTTGTGAGTTTCAATGAGGCGGGGTTCGGCCGGGGGCGGTGGCAGGACCTGAGCAGCCCGGATGGCTGGGGGACAGTCAGGTCAGGCCTGTGGCGACCCGGCCGCTATAGAGGGCCGGATAGCAGGAGGCACCAAGCAAAAGGAATCTGAGCCAGAAAGCAGGGGCGGGGTTGAAGAGCAACGCTGGGTTGGAGGGCGAGTTGGGAGGGGCACAGCCTGCCGCGCGTGGTCCCTTGGGAGGGGTGTGGCCAAGTGAGCCGGCCAATTGGGAGGTCAGTGCAAGGACAAGTGGGCCTGGACAAATGAGCAGGGGCGGGGCGTGAGAGCAGACGGGACAAGACAGCTCAGGCCAGCCCAGGCTGAAGAGGAAAGGGCAAGCTCCAAAAGCAGGGGCGGGGCCGACACACCTCGCAGATCTGCTGGGCGAAGAGCAGTAGCTGGGCCAGCCCGACGCTGTGCCGGGGCAAGTAGTCTCGGAGGCTGCCCAGTGGCACGTACTCCATGACCAGCTGCACCGACTTCTCGCCTGCCGCAGAGAGGGGCGGCCCCGGTGGGGGACGATAGAGGGAGGGCCGGGGACCACCTACCCTGAGCCCAGCAGTGGCCCTCCAAGGTCGGGAGCGAGGGCCAAGACCCACGCACACTAGACCCATTCCTCAGATGGGATGGACCCATCCACCACCCCATTCTAACTTAAGGGAGCTGCTAGTGGCTCCCACCCATCCTGGCCCCAGCAGGTAGCGCCCCCCAGAAGGGAAGGAGGCAGCCTGGCCATGCCCACCCAGCTGCCAAGAACCGCGTCCAGCAGCTTGAGGTTGAGGCTCAAATTGGTTGGGCCAGATGGCCCCGGCCACAACGCCACACCCACGCTGTAACCATGCCCCTCGGGTCTCTGGGGCTCGCCGGGTCCCGCCCACCTTGGTCCTCGCAGCAGCCCTTGTACTTGACGATGTGCTCGTGGTAGAGCGTGCGCAGAATGTCAATCTCCTGCTTCCAGCCTGAGCGGTGCTGTGGGCCGCAGTCTGCCTTGAGGGCTTTCACCGCCACCATCTCGCCAGTGCCGTCGTTGGTCGGATCGTAGCAGTACAAGCTGACCTTACCAAAGTGGCCCTGGTCGGGCGCCCACGAGGATCAGCTCCACCTCACCAATCCCGGCACCCCTCCCAAACCCACGATTTCCCAGGCCACTCCTCCAGGCAGATCCATTTGGAATACCCCAGGCTCAAACTACTCCAAGTTCTTAAGACTCCTTGGCACCTAGATCTCCTGAGAGTCACCTTAGGTAGGAGTTTATCCTCAATCCCCAAACTCCTCCCCTACCAGGCAGGCAGCCCAGGCCCTTGCCTCACCTCTCCCAGATCTCGGATCTTTTTCAAATAGCGCTTGTGGAAAACAGTAGGGTCTGACGCAGGTGAGTCCAGGTTCACAGTCAAGACATCAGCAAGACCTGGAAGAGCTGCGGGGGGTAAGGCCTGACCCCCACCCTTTCCCAGCAGGCCCACACTTGGGAGTCACAAAGCTGGCCACAGCTACCCCAGCCTCTGATCCCAGAGGTAAGAAGACTTTTTCAGCAACAGCTAAAAGAGTCCACTTTCTGGCCAAAATGATGCAGAGTTGGCTGCATGAAAACTGACACCTGTTTGGGAGGCCGAGGTGGAAGGATCGTTTAAGCCCAGGAGTTAAAGACCAGCCTGAAGAACACGGCAAAACCCCATCTCTGAAAAAAAAAAAAAAAGCTTAAAAAAAATTACCCCAGTGTGGTGGCATGTGCCTGTGGTCCCAGCTACTTTGGAGGCTGAGGTAGGAGGATCATTTGAGCCTAGGAGTTTGAGGCTGCAGTGAGCCTGGGCCACAGAGAGAGACTGTCTCTTAAAAATAAAAAACAAACCTGACATCTGGATGTTCTGAGATTGGATAGAGGACACAGATGTTTCAAACAGAAAAGGGGAAAACTGGCCAGGCATGGTGGCTCACCCCTGTAATCCCAGTACTTTGGGAGACCCAGGCGGGAGGATCCCTAGAGCCCAGGAGTTCCAGGCTGCAGTGAGCCATGATCATGCCTGTGAATAGCCACCACACTCCTGCCTGGGCAACACAGCAAGACCTAGTCTTTAAAGCAAAAAACACAAAAATGGGATATGGCCAGTTGAAAATACCATATTAATTTTTTTAAGAAAACAATACAAAAATTTTTTAAAAAGAAAAAACCGCAATGGTCTAATTCTCTAATTAATCCAAAGAAGTTGTATCTCTCCCCAAACAAAACATTAAGGAAGCCAGGCATAGTGGCTCACGCCTATAATCCCAGCACTTTGGGAAGCCAAGGTGGGTGGTGCACAAGGTCAGGAGTTTAAGACTAGCCTGGTCAACGTGGCGGAACCCCATCTCTACTAAAAATACAAAAATTAGCCAGATATGGTGGCATGTGCCTGTAATCCCAGCTACTCAAGAGGCTGCGGCAGGAGAATTGCTTGAACCCAGAAGGCAGAGGTTGCAGTGAGCCAAGATTGTACCATTGCACTCCAGCCTGGGCAACAAGAGCAAAACTCCATCTCAGGAAAAAAAAAAAAGACTTTGAGACCAGCCTGGTCAACATGGCAAAACCCAACTTCTACTAAAAATACAAAAAATTAGCTAGGCATGGTGGCACATGCTTGTAATCCCAGCTACTTGGGAGGCTAAGGTGGGAGGATAGCTTGAACCTAGGAGGTGGAAATTACAATGAGCCAAGATAGCACCACTGTGCTCCAGCCTGGGCGACAGAACAAGATTTCCTTACAATAAACAAATAAATACATTAGGGAGAGCTCAGGGCAGCCAGGCAGGGTACACTTGTGAACGCCACCACAAGAAACTGGCACACACCCTGAAATACAGTGCAGAGACCTCGCAGGTACTGTGGAAATAGAGCAGGGATCCAAGCTCTGTCCCGCTTCCCCAGGGTCCCAGCGCTGGGATGGAACTCACTGTGGGGTTGCAGCCGGGTGAGGTCACGCAGGATGGTGCGGAATGACGGCCTCTGGGTTGGCTCATAGGTGAGACACTGGCCAGTGAGTGTGGCCAGCTCTGGGCAGGAGGGCTGGGGCAGCCGGTGCTGCCTCTGGTAGAAACGCTCTTTCTGTTGGGGAAGAGACCCCGAGGAGTCAACATCCTTCCCTCGCCCCCGTCCTTCCCCAAGAGGCAGAGTCAAGCCCCAGAGCTGCAGGGCTGGACTGGCCAGGTGCCCTCTCTTGTCACAGTCTCATTTTACAGATGAGGCAACTGAGGCTCTGCAAAATGGGATGTGCTCACAGCTGCAGAGCCAGAACTGGGAACCAGGTCCGGTGATGATGCGGCACTGGAGTGTCACAGTCAGCCTCCCGTCTGGGGTTCCCTTCCGCCCCCCTCCTATGGACCACAGCTCCTCAATACACCAAAGCCTCAGCCTTTGCACAGCACATGCACTCTGCCTTGTGCTTCCTAGCCAGGCTCGTTGGCATAATTTTACATTTAGATAAAACCTCCTCCAGGGCCGGGCGCAGCAGTTCACGCCTGTAATCCCAGCACTTTGGGAGGCCGAGGAGGGCGGATCACTCAAGGTCAGGAGTTTGAGACCAGCCTGGTCAACATTTAGCTGTGCACCCGGCTGCAGCCCCGCACTGAGATCCATCCCAGTGCTGGGACCCTGGGGAAACCTGTCTTTACTAAAAATACAAAAAATTAGCTGTGCATGATGGTGGGTGCCTACAATCCCAGCTACTCGGAATGCTAAGGCAGGAGAATTGCTTGAACCTGGGAGGTGGAGGTTGTAGTGAGCAGAGACCATGACACTGCACTCTACCTGGGGGACAGAGTGAGACTCCGTCTCAAAAAAACAAAAACAAAAACAACACATAAACCTCCTCTGGGAAGCCTTATCTGACCCCAATGCTAGGGTACATCCTCCGTTCCTCTTCCCCTCTCTGCAGCCTGGGTATCTCCCATCACTGCCCTGGTCACTCTGCCTAAAACTGAAGCCAAGTCTCTTACTTGCCTTCTGTGTGCCAGGTACAAGTGACTTCCACAAGGACCCAAAAAGGCTGGGACTGACCGGGCACAATGGCTCACGCCTATAATCCCAACACTTTGGGAGGCCGAGGCGGGCAGATCACCTGAGGTCAGGAGTTTGAGACCAGCCTGGCCAACATGGTGAAACCCCATCTCTACTAAAAATACAAAAATTAGCCAGGCATGGTGGCGAACGCCTGTAGTCCCAGCTACTTGGGAGGCTAAGGCAGAATTACTTGAAACCGGGAGGCGGAAGTTGCAGTGAGCTGAAATTGCCTGGGCAACAGAGGGAGACTTCATCTCAAAAAAAAAAAAAGGGAGGTCGGGCGCGGTGGCTCAAGCCTGTAATCCCAGCACTTTGGGAGGCCGAGGCGGGTGGATCACGAGGTCAAGAGATCGAGACCATCCTGGTCAACATGGTGAAACCCCGTCTCTACTAAAAATACAAAAAATTAGCTGGGCATGGTGGTGCGTGCTTGTAATCCCAGCTACTCAGGAGGCTGAGGCAGGAGAATTGCCTGAACCCAGAAGGCGGAGGTCGCGGTGAGCCGAGATTGCGCCATTGCACTCCAGCCTGGGTAACATGAGTGAAACTCCGTCTCAAAAAAAAAAAAAAAAAAGGACGGCAGTGAACCCCAAGTGGACTGCCTGCAGATAGCCCAGAGAGACTTAAAGTCACGCAGCCAGAGGGGAGGCAGCTCTGAGCTCTGATTCTGTCCTCTGGAATCTTTGGAGGGGCCCCCTTTGTGGGGAGGGCCCAGGGGTTCCCTAGACATACCTCGGAGGGGCTGCGGCTCTGGAGGGGGGCCTCTCCATCAAAGCAGATCTCGAGGAGGGTGGCACCAAAGCCCCACTTGTCTGTGGCGGTGCCTAGGCTGTTGGGCCCGCCTGGCAAGCACTCGGGGGCCATCCAGGGGATCCGTTCCACACGCTCTGGGGGCCCGAGGTCAGAAGTCACCAAGGGTGAAAGGAACAGGGGAAGCCCCCACTGTGCCCAGGTCCCCTCAAGTACTCACCCTCCCTGGAGAGGGCACCCAGGCCCACGCCGGGATCACTCAGCTTGATGAAGGGGCTTGTGCCCTCCTCCAGCCCCAGGCGTGCCAGCAGGATGTTCCGGCCACACACATTACCGTGAACCAGGTTCTTGTTCTCCTGGGATGGGCAGGACGGGGCGCGAGGCCATCAGGAGGGACACAGATGCCAACCCCAAACCTGGCCCCAATAGGGACGGCCAATGTGAAAAGGACAACTGTGACCATCACTGGGTTTCTTTTTGTTTTGTTTTGTTTTGTTTTGGGGGGGGCATTATTTTTTTCTTTTTGAAACAGGGTCTCATTCTGTCTCCCAGGCTGCAGTATGGTGGCAAGAACATAGCTCACTACAGCCTCAAACTCCTGGCCTCAAGCCCCCCAAGTAGCTAGAATTGCAGGTGCACACTACCACGGCTGGCTAATTCTTAAACTTCTGGTGGAGATGGGGTCTTGCTATGCTGCTGCCCAGGCTGGAGTACAGTGGTGTGATCATAGCTCACTACAGCCACAACTTCCCGGGCTCAAGCGATCCTCCCACCTCAGCCTCCTGAGTAATTGGGCCTACAGATGCAAGTTACCACATCAGCTAATTTTGCTGTGCATGTGTGTGTGTATGGTTTGTTTTGAGACAGAGTTTCACTCTTGTTGCCCAGGCTGGAGTGCAATGGTACGATCTCAGCTCACCGCAACCTCCACCTCCCAGGTTCAAGCAATTCTCCTGCCTCAGCCTCCCAAATAGCTGGGATTACAGGCATGCACCATCACGCCCGCCTTATTTTTGTATTTTTAGTAGAGATGGGGTTTCTCTATGCTGGCCAGGCTGGTCTTGAACTACCAACCTCAGGTGATTTGCCCGCCTTGGCCTTCCAAAGTGCTGGGATTATTACAGGCGTTAGCCACTGTGCCCAGCCATTTTTCCGTATTTTTAGTAGAGACAGGGTTTCACCATATTGGCCAGGCAGGTCTCAAACTCTCGACCTCAGGTGATCGCCCACCTTAGCCTCCCAAACTGCTGGGATTACAGGAGTCAGCCACCATGCCTGGATATTTATTTTTTCTCTTTAATTCTTTTTTTTTTTTCTTTTTAAAAATAAATTTTAAATATCTTTTTAAAATTTTCTTTAATTCCTTCAGCACCATATTTATTTATTTTTTAAAGATGGGGTCTCGGCATGTTTCCTGGGCTGGTCTCAAACTCCTGGGCTCCTAGCCCTCCCTGAACAACCCAGGCCCAGCACACAGGCCACACACCAGATAGCTCAGGGCGCTGGCCAGCTGCTGGGCCACCACCATCTTCCAAGCCATGGGCACACAGCCCCGCTCCCTCCGCAGCCACACGTCCAGGGGCCCGTGCTCCACGTACTCTGTCACCATGATATCTGCAAAGACACAGCTGCTCTGGGACGACCTGCCTGCTCCTGCCCTCTGGATGGTGGGGGCTGGGGGGAGGGGCCAGGGAGGGACTGGCATGTGGCTGGGTGCATATGGTTGTGGAGGTGTCAGGGCAGAGGTGTGGGTGGAGTTCTGGGTTGAAAGTGAGTTTGGGGAGAGGAGAAATGCAGAATGCAGCACAGGCAGTGGAGGATGAGGGCACTGGGGTCCAGGTAGGGTGAGGCAAGGAGGAAGTCAAAGTTCAAGACAGAAAGGTGGGCCGGGCACGGTGGCTCACACCTGTAATCCCACCACTTTGGGAGGCCGAGGCAGGAGGATCACCTGAGGTCAGGAGTTCAAGAGCAGCCTGGCCAAGGCCAACATGATGAAACCCAATCTCTACTAAAAAAAAAAAAATACAAAAAAATTAGCTGGGCATGGTGGCACACACCTGTAATCTGAGCTACTCAGGAGGCTGAGGCAGAAAAACCGCTTGAACCTGGGAGGCAGAGGTTGCAGTGAGCCGAGATCACGCATTATACTCCAGCTTGGGTGAAAGAGACAGTGTGAGACTTTGTCTCCAAAAAAAAAAAGAAAAGAGAGAGAGATAAAGGTGGCAGGGTACAGTGGCTCACACCTGTAATCCCGTCACTTTGGGAGGCTGAGGCAGGAATATCCCTTGAGCCCAGGAGTGACCAGCCTAGGCAACATAGTGAGACCCCATTTAAAAATTTTTTTTAAAAATCAGCTCGGTGTGGTAGCACATGCCTGTGATCCCAGGTGCTCAAGAGGCTGAGGTAGGAGGATTGCTTGAGCCAAGAGGTCAAGGCTTCAGTGAGCCAAGATGGCACCACCGCATTGCAGCCTGGGCAACAGAAGGAGACCCCATCTCACAATAAAAGAAATAAAGGTGAGCCTAGAAAGTGAGCAACTAGCAATGGGGGGATGGGCATGGATAAGCAGAGGCTGGGGGCTTGAGGTTGGGGTATAAGTGATGCAGTCAGGGTAGTCAGGGGAATATGGGTCAGGGTGTCGGCCAGGGTCTGGGGGAAGCTGAGGGAGACGCATACACACACGGGGTTAAGGGATGGGTGAGTCTAGGGTTGTTCTGTATGGGGCTTTATTATTTTTTATTTATTACTATTATTATTTTTGAGTGCAGTGGTGCAATTATGGCTCACTGCAGCCTTGAACTCCTGGGCTCACGCAATCTTCCCATTTCAGCCTCCCAAGTAGCTAGGACTACAGGCACATGTCACCATGCTTGGCCCTAATTTTTAAATTTTTTTGTAAAGACAGTATCTGGCTGGTTGGGCGCGGTGGCTCACACCTGTAATCCAAGCACTTTGGAGGCCAAGGCGGGCGGATCACCTGAGGTCCGGAGTTCAAGACCAGCCTGACCAACATGGTGAAATCCCATCTTAAAAAAAAAAAAAAAACAGCGTCTGGCCATGTTACCCAGGCTGGTCTTAAACTCCTGGGTTTAACCAATCCTCCCACCTCAGCCTCCCAAAATGCTGAGATTACAGGTGTGAGCCACTGCACCCAGCCTATACTGGGAGTTTTGAGCTACCAGCAGAGGAAAGGAAGAGGTGGGGTTAGGCAGAGTTAGATGTGCAGAGGCTGAGGCCCGGGAGGATCAGGACACATCAGTGTTGGAGTCTGGCTGGGGCCATCGTGCTGATGGGGCCGGGGGCAGATGGAGGCTGGATTGTAGAGGTTGTTTGGGAGATAGATGGAAATGGGAATATAGTTGGGAATCAGGGAGTGGGTTGAGACTGAGGGCAGATGAGGGTCGAGGTGTTGGGATGTAAGTTATGGGCTAGAATATCGTCAGGGGTTGGGGTCTAGGTTGAAGGTCAAGGTGTAGCCCGGGATCAGAGTATAGGTGAGAATTGAGAAATAGGCATCGTTTGGGGTATAGGTCGAGGGTTGGGGTACAGATCAGGGAGTGGATATAAGTGGGGGGTGGCCTGCCGAGGAGGGTGAGTATGGCGGGACCCACTCACTTTCAGGGCCGCGCACACAGATGCCATGCACGAAGGCCAGGTGCACGTGGGAGACCTGGCTCATGAGGCTGGCTGTCTCATAGAAGGCCTGTGGGGACCAAGCAGGTCAGGTGGGTGCAAAGCTGATTCCTCCCATCCCAACTGGCCACCTCCTCCACAGACACACCCAGGCCTGGCCCTGGCCACTCACCAGGGCAATGTCATGGTGACTAGGATCCAGCACTTTGAGGACCACTCGCAGCTCCTGCCCACAGTCCCTGCCGGGCCTGAGGGGGACCTCGTCGTCCATCTTGCCCTCCTCAGGGCCCCCACTGCCCTCCACTCGCAGGCGGCCCTCATACACATTGGTCCTTGTGCCCTGGCCCAAGTGGGACAGCTGCGGGACCATGTGGCACAGAACACGGTTGTGGTAACAGTTGGCAGCTGATCTCTCAGGGCCCCCAGCACCCACATCCCCAGGGGCCCTGCCCTTGCCCCAGCCCCTTCCCTGCCCCCACCTGGGTGATCTCCTTCTGGTCGACCCGGTGGAAGCTGAGCTGGCTGAGGTTGAGTGGCCTGGTGCTGGCCAGAGCCCCCCGCATGATGATGAGGTTGGAGGTTTCTGGGGGCAGGTGTGAAGTCATGGAGGGCTGGGCTGGGAAAGGGATGCCACACCCCACCCAGAGGTCCCCCCATCGTCATACCTCCCGGTTGGGGCAGGCAACAGCGACGCAGAGAGAAGCAGTCATCTCCCGCTTTCAGTGAGCAGCCCCGCAAAGCAGCCCCAAGTTCCCGAACGCTAGAGAAGGACCGGCCCCAGCCCTCCAGCATGAAGGCCCCAGCCTGCTGCTCAATGGGGAACTTCCGGAGCTGCAAGCACTGCGTGCCATCTGGTGCCTGGCAGGAGGTGGCAGAGGTGGAAGCAGTGAGCAGGGCTCCAGGCATGGGAGCGTGACCAGCCCCAGCCCTGGACCCCCGCCCTGGGCCTACCTGGCTACGCTGGGCCACCGTGAGGATCAGGCGATAGGGGTGGCTGGTGCTCCAGTGAATAAGGTACAGGCCATCCTCGGGCCGCAGTTTGGCCTGCACAAATGGCTCCCTGGAGGGGGGTCCAGAGGGACCATCAGGCCACCTGGGGCCACTGCTGAACCCACACCCGGGAACAATGATACTCATTACCTGCTTAGAGGGCACATACACACCTAGGATAATTGTCAGACACAGCCACTCTTTTTGAGACAGAGTCTCACTCTGTCACCCAGGCTGGAGTGCAATGGCGCAATCTCGGCTCATAGCCACTCTTCTTTTTGAGACAGTCTCACTCTGTCACCTAGGCTGGAGTGCAATGGCGCAATCTCGGCTCACTGCAACCTCTGCCTCCTGGGTTCAAGAGATTCTCTTGCCTCAGCCTCCCGAGTAGCTGGGATTACAGGCGCCTGCCACCATGCCCAGCTAATTTTTAAATTTTTAGTAGAGAGGGGGTCTCACCATGTTAGCCACTCTCAAACTCCTGACCTCAAATGATCCGCCTGCCTCAGCCTCCCAAAGTGCTGGGATTACAGGCGTGAGCTACCGTGCCCGGCTACCTGCTCTCTTTTTTTTTTTTTTTTTCTGAGACAGGGTCTTGCTCTGTTGCCCAAGCTGGAGTGCAGTGGCGTGATCTCAGCTCACTTCAGCCTGGACTTCCCAGGCTTAAGCAATTCTCCTACCTCAGCCTCCTGAGGAGCTGGGATTACAGGTGCGCCCGGTTAATTTTTATACTTTCAGTAGTTACAAGGCCTTGTTATGTTGCCCAGGCTGCTCTTGAATTCCTGGGCTCAAGTGATTCTCCCACCTTGGACTCCCAAAATACTAGGATTATAGGCATAAGCCACCACACCCAGCCTATCTCTGCTCTTGTACTTGACACCCTGACAAGGTGACACACACTTTAAGATAAGAAACAGCCATCAGGAGCTGGATGGGCACACACCCAACCATGGCCACCACCACTCACAAGGGTGACACATGATGGCTAGCCAGTCACACATGTGAAGGACAACAATCACAGATGCTGCCCGGTGTGACAGGGCCACACGGGGGCCTGGGCATCCAGATGCAAAGGTGACACAAACATGCACTAGCAGGTGTCATGGCTATATGGGCCCAGATGCCTACATGTGCAGTGGCTGACACACAGATGTGGTGCCTGAACCTCGCTAGGCGTGGTGGCTCACGCCTGTAATCCCAGCACTTTGGGAGGCTGAAGTGGGCAGATCACAAGGTCAGGAGTTTGAGACCAGTCTGGCCAATACGGTGAAACCCCATCTCTACTAAAAATAAAAAATTAGCTGGGCATGGTGGCTCATGCCTGTAATCCCAGCTCTTTGGGAGGCTGAGGCAGGAGAATTGCTTGAACCTGGGAGGCAGAGGTTGCAGTGCACTGAGATCACGCCACTGTACTCTAGCCTGAGCAACAAGAGTGAAACTCCGTCTCAAAAAAAAAAGAAAGTAAAGAAAAAGAGAAAAAAATTAGCTGGGTGTGGTGGCAGGCACCTGTAGTCCCAGCTACTCAAGAGGCTGAGACCGGAGAATTGCTTAAACCTGGAAGATGGAGGCTGCGGTGAACAGAGATTGTGCCACTGCACTCCAGCCTGGGTGACAAAAAAGAAAAATAAGACATGCACCCCCCCCCCAACACACACACTCTGCACAGCCCCTAGGGCTCACAGTCTAGTTGGCAGCCTTGGTGGTGCCCCCTTCAGCCCCCCACCCAGCACTCACAGTAGGGGTCCGTGGATCCCGTCCTGGATGCTCATCACCAGCCGTGGGGGAGCCACCTCATGGCACAGGTAGTGGCTGGAGTCGGCTGTCAGGCGGAAATAGCCGTCCACCAGTGACACGAAGGACAGCGCCATAGCCCGAGAAGGCAGGCTCAGCTCCTGCCGGCCAGGGGCGCATCAGGCAGGCGTCCTCAAAGGCTATGCTGGCCCCTAGCCCGGCCCCCACCCTGGGCCTCACCAGGCACTTGTTGTCCTGCCGGTGGATGCTAACACGGCGCTCTTTCAGCACCACGTGGGTGATGTCCCGGAAGTCACAGAAGTAGACCCGAGGCAGCTCCCTCGGCTTGTCCGCTGGCTGGGCGATTGCCTCGTGAGCTTTGGCTTTCTTCCCAGACAGGCTGGCTTGCAGATTCCTGCCACTGCCCCTGATAGAACCCTGGACACCCAGCAAGTGGGGCAGAGGATGGAGACAAAGGGCCCAGGCACCACCCTAGGTTGACCTCACAAGTCCAAGTGTCACAGGTGGGATGGGGACCCACCCCCGAAACATACACATGCTGGAAGCCTAACCCTCAGGGAGGGCAGAGGGCAGAATCGTGACTCCCTCACACCAGGTGCCAGTCCCCAGACAAAGGGGTTCCCTGGAGGTGCAGACCCCAGAATTCAGGTCCCCAGGTGGCAAGCAGATGGAAGACCCTCTCCAAGAAACTAACCCCAATGGACAGATACCCCAGAGCCATGTTGGGAGCAGAGACCCCCACCCCAGCCCAACCTGGACCCCCAGGACAGAAGAGGCACCTGGCTCACCTCCTCCTTGCTCACCTCCTCCTGTACTGGCCACCACTGGATGCCACCAGTGCCTGTCACCAGCACCTCGTGGGTGGGGGGCCCAGCAGCAGACTCAGGGCCAGGGTCTGTAGGGGCCTCCCCACTGTCCCGTATGTAGCAGGGCTCCCCCTCAGCCTGGGCCAGCAGCCTCAGGTGGCACACGGGCATACGCTCTGTGCCAAAGCGGGGTGCCAGCCGCTCGAGTGTGGCCAGGTATTTGACCATGACCATTTGCTGGGACAAGCGGCCCGGCTGGAAGTCCCGCAGGAACCTGCGGAAGACGTTCCGAAGGCGCAGCCGGGTCAGGGCGTTGTGCTGCTGGATCTGCTGACGGAAGGAGCGCGGGATGCAGTCCTTGAAGCTGGGGGGACCACAGGGAGGAGCCAGTCAGGGACCTGGGTTGCAGGCCCAGCTGGGTGACACAGGGCAAGTGGCTTAACCTCTCTGAGCCTCAGCTGCCTCATCTAGAAAACAGGCACACCAGCCAGGTGTGGTAACATAGCCTGTAGTCTCGGCTACTTGGGAGGCCAAGGCAGAAGGATCGCTTGAGGCCAAGAGTTCGAGACCAGCCTGAAAAACATGCCACGACCCTATCTCTACAAAAATACGTTTAAAAACTAATTAGCCAAGTTGGTGGTACATGCCTGTCTATAATCACAGCTATTCAGGAGGCTGAGGCAGGAGGACAGCTTGAACCCAGGTACTCAAGGCTGCCCTGAGCTATGATCACACTATTACACTCTAGCCTGGGCAACAGAGTGAGACCCTGTCTCAAAAAAAAAAAAAAAAAGAGGAAAAGAGACCGGATGTGGTGGCTCACATCTGTAATCCCAGCACTTTGGGAGGCTAAGGAGGGAGGATCGCTTGAGGCCAGGAGTTCAAGACTAGCCTGGGCAACATAGCAAGACCCTTTCTCCAAAAAAATTTACAAATTAGCTGGGCATAGTACGTGCCTGTAGTCTCAGCTACTCAGGAGGCTGAGGCCAGAGGATCACTTGAACCTGAGAGGTGGAGGTTGCAGTGAGTTGAGACTGTAGCACTGCATGCCAGCCTGGGCAACAGAATGAGACCTCATCTCAAAACAAACAAAAAAACACCAAGAGGCATAGGTCTGTGCTTCTCACAAAGTCCTGCCCTCTGCCCTCCCCAGTCCATCTCCTTCACCCCATGACCTGCCTGCAGCTGACGGCCAGGATAGTGTACCTAGATCCCAGCTTTCCCCAACTCAATTTCTACTTCCAAGCCTCTCTGTCACCCCTTGCCCAGAGGGACTCTAAAGCTTGGGGTTCCAATTGCTCCTTGCTCCCACATCCAGACTTTCCAAGGCTTGCCTTGGAAAAGCCCAGGAATAAGATCCCTACACATGCCTGGCCGACTCCTGCACTCAGGCAATCAAATTCCACATTCAGGGCCTGGAACGGTGGCTCACGCCTGTAATCCCAGCACTTGGGAGGCCCAGGCAGGTGGATCGTTTGAGGTCAGGAGTTCAAGACTAGCCTGGTCAACATGGTGAAACCTGTCTCTACTAAAAACACGAAACTTAGTCGGGAGCCTATAATCCCAGCCACTTGGGAGGCTAAGGCAGGAGACTCTCTTGAACCCGGGAGGTGGAGGTTGCAGTGAGTAGAGATTGCACCAATGCACTCCAGCCTGGGCAACAAGAACAGAAACTCCATCTCAACAAATAAACAAATAAATACGGCTGGGTGAGGTGGCTCATGCCTGTAATCCCAGCACCACTGAGGCGGGTGGATCACCTGAGGTTGGGAGTTTGAGACCAACATGGAGAAATCCCATCTCTACTAAAAATACAAAAATAGCTGGGTGTGGTGGCATATGCCTGTAATCCAGCTACTCAGGAGACTGAGGCAGGAAAATCGCCTGAACCTGGGAGGCAAAGGCTGTGTAAGCCAAGATTGCACCATTGCACTCCAGCCTGGGAAGCAGGCACGAAACTCCATTTCGGAAAAAATAAATCAATAAATAAATACAGAGGGACGGGTGCGGTGGATCATGCCCGTAATCCCAGCACTTTGGGAGGCCGAGGCAGGCAGATCACTAGGTCAAGAGATCGAGACCATCCTGGCCAAAATGGTGAAACCCTTACTCAACTAAAAATACAAAAATTAGCTGGGCATGGTGGCGTGCGCCTGTATTCCCAGCTACTCAGGAGGCTGAGGCAGGAGAATCACTTGAACCCAGGAGGCGGAGGTTGCAGTGAGCCAGTGTTGCGCCACTGTATTCCAGCCTGGTGACAGGGCAAGACTCTGTCTCAGAAAAATAGATACATACATAAAAATAAAAAATAAAATAAATTCCACATTCACTTCCCCTGGAAAGAGGCCTCTGCTGCCTTCTGCCCCAGGGTCTTTGTATGACACTGTTCCCTCTGCTGAGAAGGTGTTGCAAAGTCAAGTGGAGTTCTTCTAAAGGAAATCACCTCCCCGGGAAGCACTCTGATGTACAGGCTAGGCAGGCCACCACCTCCGGGCTTCCCCATACCCTGGATTTCACTGACACAGTCCTAACCCTTCAGAATGATGGGAAAAATATGTTTTTTGGACAGGCACGGTGGCTCACGCCTGTAATCCTAGCACTGTGGGAGGCTGAGGCGGGAGGATCACAAGGTCAGGAGTGTGAGACCAGCCTGGTCAACATGGTGAAACCCCATCTCTACTAATACAAAAATTAGCCAGGCAAGGTGGCAGCGGCCTGTAATCCCAGCTACTGGGGAGGCTGAGGCAGGAGAATCTCTTCAACCCAGGTCGAGGTTGCAGTGAGCTGAGATCGCACCACTGCACTCCAGCCTGGGAGACAGAGCGAGATTCTGGCTCAAAAAAAAAAAGTAGAGGCATGACAATATGTGAAGTTTACCCTGGATCCCAGATGCTTGGGGCACTTCCTCCTGCCTACACAGCATCCCCACCCCATTCCCAGACACCTGGTCTTCTTGGCCACCTCCTCCAGGGGGACGCCGTGGTGGAGAGCGAGGTGACAGAGGTGCAGAAAGGCCATGCCCAGGCTCTCATTCTTAAAGTGGTGGATCTCCTCCTCGCTCGACAGCTCCCACAGTGATGCCACGTCATTCACAAACTCATACTTGCCCTGGGAATGGGAAATTGAGCAGAAAGGGAGGTTTGAGAATTCGTTCACGCTCTAGCCCAGAAGTATCCGATCTTTGGGCTTCCCTGGACCATACTGAAAGAATTCTCTTGGGCCACACATAAAATACACCAACACTAATGACAGCTGATGAGCTTTAAAAAAAAAAAAAAAAAAATCGCAGGCCAGGCATGGTGGCTCACATGTGTAATCCCAGAACTTTGGGAGGCTGCAGCAGGTATATCACCTGAGGTCAGGAGTTTGAGACCAGCCTGACCAACATGGAGAAACCCCGCCTCTACTAAAAATACAAAATTAGCCGAGCATGGTGGCACATGCCTTTAATCCCAGCTACTCAGGAGGCTGAGGCAGGAGAATCACTTGAACCCAAGAGGCAGAGGTTGCAGTGAGCTGAGATCGTGACACTGCACTCCAGCCTGGGCAACAAGACCAAAACTCAGTCTCAAAAAAAATTTTTTCAGCAAAATCTCATAATATTTTAAGATAGTTTAGGAATTTGTATTGGGCCACATTCAAAGCCATCCTGGGCAGCATGCACCATGCAGGCAATGAGATGGACAAGCTTGCTCTAGCCAGGGAACCCTAATTTCCTGCATCTCATTACCTTGAGGAGAGACTAGCATTTCCTAGAAAGGCCAAATACACAGCATACAACCCTCCTCTTCTCAATCTTGTGCCCTGGCAGACATCACTAATCAATCACAGCACTTTTTCCCCTTCAACCTGAGCCAGGGATGGTGGCTCATGCCTGTAATCCCAGCACTTTGGGAGGCCGAGGCAGGTGGATCACCTGAGGTCAGGAGTTAGAGACCAGCGTGGCCAAAATGGTGAAACGCTGTCTCTACTAAAAATACAAAAATTAGCCGGGTGTGGTGGCAGGCACCTGTAATGCCAGCAACTCAGGTGAGGAGGCTGAGGTGGGCGAATCACTTCAACCTGGGAGTTGGAGGTTGCAGTGAACTGAAATCACACCGCTGCACTCCAGCCTGAGGGACAGAGCAAAACTCCATTTCAAAAAAAAAAAAAAAATACCCAGATGGCATGAGTTGAAACCTATTAACTATACTGAACCAGAGAAAGAAGTGGGGGCTCCTCAACTGCCCCTAAGTCTCCCACAAATGGTCCTTCCCCAAGCCCTGCTCATACCTGCTCAAAGAGGTATTCAAATGAGGCTGGGTCCAGGAGTTGCATCCCCTGTGCTGTCTGATCTGAGGATGCCTCAGCTCCTGGGGGCCCACAGCGGTACACAGCTGGCTCCTGAGGATTCATGCCATGCCAATTCCGGAAATAAAACCTGCAGAAAGGGAGGGACACAGCTGGGGCTTAGCACAGAGTCAGACCAGCTCCACCACAGGAGGGGATGAGCTTTGCAAAGGGGTCTCCACCCACCTCATGCGGAAATACAGCATCAGACCTGCGTCTCTGGGGATCTCTAGGATGTGGTTTGGGGGCAACCAGACTTGGGCCTGGGCATCGAAGAGGGCAAAGAGATTGAAACAGGGAGGAGTGATACCTGGATCAGGGAAGAAACAAGGTCAGGAGTCATGTCATGTGCTACCGTCAGCCCGAAGATCCCCCAGACCCAATGTCTGCCTTCACACTCCCTCTGAGGCCCCCTCCCCCGCCTGCAACTTCAGTCTCATGTTGCCCCTGGGGAGAGGGCAGTGCATATGCTGACCATGCTGTGGCTCACAGGAGGACTACATTTCCCAGCCTCCCTTGCAGCTAGGGTGGGGCCATTGCACTGGTTTCTGGTCAAAGGGATGGGCACATTTCCAAGCCTGGAAATAAATCCTCTTGCCACCTTCACCACCTGAGGTATGCTGAAGGCTTCTTGTGACAGGTGGTGAAGCTATAAGATAGAGGTAAACCATCCAACCTGCACTTAATTTTAGGTAAACCTTTTTTTTCTCTTGATGCAGTCTCGTTCTGTCACCCAGGCTAGAGTGCAGTGGTGCGATATTGGCTCACTGCAACCTGTGCCTCCTGGGTTCAAGCGATTCTCTTGCCTCAGCCTCCTGAGTAGCTGGGATTAAAGGCATGTGCCACCATGCCCAGCTACTTTTTTGTATTTTCAGTAGAGACAGAATTTTACCATGTTGGTCAGGCTGGTCTCAAACTCCTGACCTCGTGATCTGCCTGCCTTGGCCTCCCAAAGTGCTGGGATTACAGGTGTGAGTCACGGCACCCGGCCACCTTTTTTTTTTTTTTTTTTTTTTTGAGATCAAGTCTTGCTCTGTTGCCCAGACTGGAGTGCAGTGGCTTGATCTTGGCTCACTACCTTCTGGGTTCAAGTGATTCTCCTGTCTCAGCCTCCCAAGCAGCTGGAATTACAGGTGCTTGCCACCACTGGCTGATTTTCGTATTTTTAGAAGAGATGAGGTTTTGCCATGTTGGCCAGGCGGGTCATAAACGCCTGACCTCAGGTGATCTGCCCGCCTTAGCCTCCCAAAGTGCTGGAATTACAGGCATGAGCCACCGTGCTTGGCCGATTTTAGGTAAACCTTGATTGTCTTAAGATTTGGGGGGTTTATTTCTGCATCAAAACTTTTCTTAGCTGGACCAACATAACACTACAAACTGCTGGAATTACCTGGCATCTCCCTGAACTCCGGCCCTAAAGAAACATCGAATCACAGAAAATATAAAAATTAGCCAGGTGTGGTGACCTGTGCCTGTAGTCTCAGCTATTCGGGAGGCTGAGGCAGAAGAATCACTTGAGCCTAGCAGGTAGAGGCTGCAGTGCACCATGACAGCACCACTGCACTTCAGCCTGGGCAACAGAGAGAGACTTTGCATCTGCAAAAGAAAAAAGAAAATGAAAAAAAGACTCAGCTATGGATGGGGAAGTAGGAGGTGGTATAGAAATTTACTGCAGTGCCCCCATCCAGTCATGGAAAGCTGGGAATGGGGGAGGTAAAAGGAGTTTCTGGAGGAAGGTATGTGTCACCAAAGTCACCTTAGAAAGGCCTTCCCTTGGCTGGGCATGGTGGCTCATGCCTGTAATACCAGCACTTTGGGAGGCTGAGGCAGGTGGATCACTTGAGTTCAGGAGTTCAAGACACGTCTGGCCAACATGGCAAAACTCCATCTCTACTAAAAATACAAAAACTAAGGGCTGGGCACAGTGGCTCATGACTGTAATACCAGCACTTTGAGAGCCTGAGGCAGGAGGATCATGAAGTCAAGAGATCAAGACCATTCTGGCCAACATGGTGAAACCCCATCTCTACTAAAAATACAAAAATTAGCTGGGCATGGTGGTGCCTGCCTATAGTCCCAGCTACTCAGGAGGCTGAGGCAGGAGAATCACTTGAACCCGGGAGGCGAAGGTTGCAGTAAGCTGAGATCACGCCAATGCACTCCAGCCTCTAGCCTGGAGACAGAGCAAGACTCCATCTCAAAAAAAACAAAACAAAACTAACTGGCATGGTGGTGTGCGCCTGTAATCCCAGCTACTCAGGTGGCCGAGGCAGGAGAATCACTGGAACCTTGGACATGGACATTGCAGAGAGCTGAGATTACACTACTGCACTCCAGCCTGGATGACAGAGCAAGACTCCGTCAAGAAAGAAAGAAAAGAAAAGAAGAAAAGAAAGAAAGGGGAAGAGAAGGGAAAGGGAAAGGGAAAGGGAAGAAAGGAAGGAGGGAGGGAGGGAGAGAGGAAGGAAGGAAGGGAGGAAAGAAGGAAGGAAGGGAGGGAGGGAGGAAGGGAGGAAAGGTCTTCTCCAGCAGAGGAAATTGCACTTCCAAATACATCGACTGCAGACTACAGACTTTTTTTTTAATGACACAGGGTCTCACTCTGTCCCCCAGGCTGGGATGCAGTGATGCAACCATAGCTCATTGCAGGCTTGAACTCCTGGCCTCAAGCGATCCTCTTGCCTCAGCCTCTCAAGTAGCTGGGACTACAGACATGCACCACCACGCCTGGCTAATTTCTAAAATTATTTTGTTGAGCTAGGTCTCCCTATGTTGCCCAGGCTGGTCTCCAACTACTGGTCTCAAGCAATCCTCCTGCCTGGGCCTCCTCAAGTGCTGGGATTACAGGTGTCAGCTACTGCACCTGGACAAGTTTTCTGATTTATTATATTTCTTGCTATCTTCCTAAAATTTCAGCTCTACAAAGGCAGTGATTTGCAGCTGCCACACAGTAGATGCTCACAAAACGTTCGCTGTATGAATGGGTGCATGGATGGATGGATGAATGAGTGGATGGGTGGATGGATAAATGGGTGCGTGGGTGGAGGAGTGGGTGGGTGCACGGGTAAATGGGTTGATGGGCGCATAGGTAGATGAATGGATGGATGGATGGATGGGTGGGTGGATGGGTGAGTGGGTAGATGGATGGATGGTTGTGGGGTGGGTAGATGTATGAATGAATGGGTAGATGTGTGAATGGGTGGGTGGGTGGATGGATGGATGGATGGGTACATGGGTGGATGGATGGATAGGTGCTTGGGTGGAGGAGTGGGTGGGTACGTGGGTGGATGGATGAATGGGTGCTTGGGTGGAGGAGTGGGTGAGTACGTGAGTGGATGGATGGATGGGTGCTTGGGTGGAGTGGGTATGTGGGTGGATGGATGGATGGGTGCTTGGTGGAGGAGTGGGTGGGTATGTGGGTGGATGGATGGATGGGTGCTTGGGTGAAGGAGTGGGTGGGTACATGGGTGGATGGATGGGTACTTGGTGGAGGAGTGGGTGGGTATGTAGGTGGATGGATGGATGGGTGGGTGGATGGGTGGGGTGGGTGGAGTAGGTGGGTATGTAGGTGGATGGATGGATGGATGGGTGGCTGGGTGGCTGGGTATGTGGATGGGTGGGTGGGTGGGGGGATGGATGGATGGGTGGATGGGTGGGTAGGTGGGGGGATGGATGGATGGGTGGATGGATGGATAGATGGGTGGGTGGCTGGGTATGTGGGTGCGTGGATGGATGGATGGATGGATGGGTGGGTGGGTGGGTGGGTGGATGGTTACATGGGTACATGGGTGGATGGATGGATGGATGGATGGATGGGGGGATAGATGGGTGGGTGGGTGGATGGGTGAGGGGGTGGATGGATGGATGGATAGATGGACGGATGGATAGATGGATGGATGGATGGGTGGCTGGGTGGGTGGGTGGACAGATGGATGGATAGGGCCCAGCTGCTGCCTGGACGCCCATGCGTCCTCATGGTGCCAGTGCCCCAGACTCACCGAGTTTATGTGCGATGTGAATGCAGACTTCCTCAGCTGTCAGCGATGACTCGCTGAAGGTGACCCAGGGCTCCCCGCCGCCTCGACCAGCCCAGTGCAGAAGCACCTTCAGGCCTCCCATGGTAGCCATGGGCTGGGCTCCATCCCCAATAGGCTTGCTGCCCCTGGCCGTTCCCCGATGGTGCAGAGGCATGTTCCCGGCAGGTGGCTTGGCTAGAAAGAGGACATCTATCAGCTCTCAACTCTCAGCCCAGAGGCCCCTCACCATTAGCGCCTCAACCTTCCACCCACCCCAGCTGAGGCCTGAGGGGAAGATCCTGGGCTCCCATCTTGGTGTGACATTAAGGACCTGATTCCCTCTCTGAGCCTCGGTTTCCACATTTGTTGGACGGGGTTGGGGTATGCATCCCCACCTAGTAGATCTCTCATCAACAATAACACTGACCCCTCCCCTCTTTCCACAAATTGACACTGATATAAAAATCTGCTCTAGCCAGGTTCAGTGGCTCCCGCCTGTAATCCCAGGACTTTGGGAAGTTGAGTCAGAAGGATCATTTCAGCCCCGGGGCTGGAGACCAGCCTAGGCCATATAGCAAGACCCTGTTTCTACAAGAAGTTTTGTTTGTTTGTTTTTTTGAGACGGAGTTTTGCTCTTGTTGCCCAGGCTGGAGTGCAATGGGGCAATCTCGGCTCGAAACTTCCACCTCCCAGGTCCAAGCAATTCTCCTGCCTCAGCCTCCCAAGTAGCTGGGATTACAGGCATTCACCACTATGCCCAGCTAATTTTTGTATTTTTAATAGAGATGGGGTTTTGCCATGTTGGCCAGGCTGGTCTTCAATCTCTGACCTCAAGTGATCCGCCCACCTTGGCCTCCCAAAGTCCTGGGATTCTAGGCGTGAACCACGATGCCCAGCCTCTACAAGAAATTTTTAAAATTTAGCCAGGTGTGGTGGCACACACTTGTATTCAAGCTACTCAGGGGGCCAAGGTGGTAGGGTCTCCTGAGACTAGGAGTTGGAGGCTGCAGTGAATAGTGATCACACCACTACATTCCAGCCTGGGTGACAAAGTAAGACCCTATCTCTAAAAATATAAATACATAAATAAATAATAAAAATGAATAAAAAGTAAAATAAAAATCTACTCTTTTTTTTTTTTGAGACGGAGTTTCACTCTTGTTACCCAGGCTGGAGGGCAATGGCGCGATCTCGGCTCACCGCAACCTCTGCCTCCTGGGTTCAGGCAATTCTCCTGCCTCAACCTCCTGAGTAGCTGGGATTACAGGCACATGCCACCATGCCCAGCTAACGTTTTGTATTTTTAGTAGAGACGGGGTTTCACCATGTTGACCAGGATGGTCTCGATCTCTTGACCTCGTGATCCACCTGCCTCGGCCTCCCAAAGTGCTGAGATTACAGGCGAGAGCCACAGCGCCCGGCTATAAAAATCTACTCTTAACACACTTCCCCAAAACAACCAGACAGGCAGCTGTGGTCAAACAGACCTGAGGGCGAGTCCTGGAGCTCCCTGTGTCAACTCAAGCAAACCACTTAGCGATTCTGGGCCTCAGTTTCCCCATCTGGAAAAGGGAGGTCCTCAGGGTTCTGCCATCAAAAGACGGTTGTGATGTTTCAATGTGGTTCCACATACTCCACATTCAGCGCAGACCTTGGTACAGGCACACACAAAAATAACAAATGTGACTAAAACAACAATAACATCGTCAATCGTTTCATCGTGGTGATGGCCTTTCTCTTTCAGGCCACAATTCTCGTCCCCCACATGTACCCCCATGAGTGACCCCAGTCCCTGTTGATTCCCTCAAGCCTAGGAGAATTTATGTCCCGCTCCATCCCCGCAATCCAGCGCCTGAGCCTCCTGAGGGCGCCAGTATAGAAGTGGAGGGCCTGTCAGTTCTACCCATGTTGCTGACTGCACCCTCCTCTGGAAAATGGGCGTGTAACAGTCTCTACCTCAAAGGGTTGCCGGGAGGATTCAACGCGAGGAGGCAGAGAAAGTGTCTGGTACACGGTAAGCGCCTAACTAACTTTTGCCATTAATACCTATTCATGTTTCAGGTGAGATCCTGGGGATGTGGCTTTTCGGGAGCCTACTTCCTCCTTGCTCATCTCCACTGGACCCAGCTTTGAAAACGGGGTCGGGGTGAGGTTTGCAACTGGGAAGGCTGCATCCCTCACATCCTCCCGCCAAAACCTCTAAACCCGGCCAGCAGGGGCAGGAACTGGGATGTGCACCCACCGGGCATTGGAGCAGTCCCGAGGCACCAGTTGCTCCCATCCAAGTTCAGTCTGTCAAGCGCTGCCAGTCTCCGCGTCTCCTTCCTGCGGACCTCAGGCCGCGCCCCTTCCGCGCTCGCGTCGACACTAACACTTCCGGTGGCACCCAGGCACGAACCCGGACTCCGCCCCGCCCCCGCGGGCAGCCTCTACTTGTTGCCCACCGAGACGCCTCCTCCCATTGGCCGCCTGAAACGCGCACGCCCATTGGCAGCTGCCCTGTTCTCCCCCCCGCAGTCACCATTGGAAGTTTTTTTTTTTTTTTTTTTTTTTTTGGGGCCATGGCTGCGGCGCTCTGATTGGTTCTCGGGCTCACTCGTCGCTCAGCCACGATTGGCTGTTTCGGCACCCGGATGCGCTTTCGCTTCTGCTATTGGCTGTTACGCGGTGAACGGAGACGTGGGAGGGGCCTGCGAGGGACGGGCTGGAGAGCGAAATGTGTGGGCAACACGGCGGGATCCTGGAGTTCCCCCTGTGGAATTGGGTCAGACGTGTACGGTTCTGACCGTAGGGCACAGGTACATGTCCTCACCTCGGCGTTCAAGGCTGTAGCGGCCACCATTCAACCCTCCGACGCCCTGCCCTGTGGCTTCCCCGTTCCATCCCGTCCCATCTCCCTTCCGTCGTTTCTACCTGGCCGACTCCACCTTGCTGACTGGAATTCCCCCTCCTTCACTCCTGAGAGGCTTTCCTGGCCCACCTGCTCCTGTCCTCTTCCTGATCACCTGCAGCCCTGCCCTCTAAAGCTCCCTAGCGGTCAGGGTAGCAGCTTGGACAACCCACCCGATGTGAGTACAAATCCCCGCTGTATCTCAAAAAAAAAGAAAAGAAAGAAAATGCTGATAGAGAATGCTGATAGAGACTTGGCCTCGCTGGGCGCAGTGACTCATCCCTATAATCCTAGCACTTTAGAAAGCTGAGGCAGGAGGATAGTCTGAGTCCAGTTGGAGACCAACCTGGGCAATATAGCAAGACCTTGTCTCTACACAAAATAGAAAAGTTAATCTGAGGCTGAGGCACAAGAATCACTTGAGCCCGGGAGGTGGAGGTTGCAGTGAGCCGAGATCGTGCCACTGCACTCCAGCTTAGGCTACAGAGTGAGACTCCGTCTCAAAAAAAAAAAAAAGTTTGGCATGGTGGCATGTGCCTGTAGTCCCAGCTACTCCAGAGGCTGAGGTGGGAGGATTGCTTGAGCCCGGGCAACTTGACCTCCTGGGCTCTGCTGTATTTTCTTCAGAGTCCTTATTGCAGCCTGAAGTTTCATGGAAAGTTTCTTTCTTTTCTTTTCTTTCTTTCTTTTTTTTTTTTTTTTGAGACAGAGTCTCGCTCTGTTGTTCAGGCTAGAGTGCAGTGCAGCAGTCTTGGTTCACTGCAACCTCCACCTCTGCCAAGTTCAAGCAATTCTCCTGCCTCAACATCCCTGGTAATGGGGATTGCAGGCATCCAACATGCCTGGCTAATTTTTGTATTTTTAGTAGAGATGGGGTTTCACCATGTTGGCCAGACTAGTCTGGAACTCTGGACCTCAGGTGATTCACCTGCCTCCCAAAGTGCTGGGATTACAGATGTGAGCAACCGCTCCCAGCCGGGAGGTTTCTCTTTCTCTTTTCTTTTTGTTTCTTTCACTTATTTATTTATTTAGAGATGGAGCTTTGCTCTTGTTGCCCAGGCTGGAGTGCAGTGGTACGATCTGGGCTCATGCAACCTCCGCCTCCCGGGTTCAAGCAATTCTCCTGCCTCAGCCTCCTGAGTAGCTGGGATTGCAGGCATACAGCACCATGCCCAGCTAATTTTGTATTTTTTTAGTAGAGACAGGGTTTCTCCATATCGGTCAGGCTGGTCTTGAACTCCCGACCTCAGGTGATCCCCTCCTGCCTCGGCCTCCCAAAGTGCTGGGATTACGGGTGTGAACCACCGCATCCAGGCCTCTTCTCTTCTTTTTTTGAGACAGAGTCTCACTCTGTTGCCCAGGCTGGAGTGCAGTGCTATGATCTCAATTCACTGCAGTCTCGACCTCCCAGGTTTAGCATTCACAGTCCTCCCACGTCAGCCTCCCAAGTGGCTGGGACTACAGGTGTGCATTACCATGCCTGGCTAATTTGCAGGTGTGTGTGTATTTTTTATAGAAATGGGCTTTCACCATGTTACCCAGGCTGGTTTCAAACTGCTGGACTCAAGTGACCCTCCCTCCTTGACCTCCCAAACTGCTGACCTCCCAAACGCCCAGAGGCGTGAGCCACCGCGCATGGCCTCGGGAAGTTTCTTTGAGCACCAGTTCTATTGCCTGTCTGTGGTTCTAGGACATCAGCCCCACCAGAAAGGTCTGTTTGGTTGTCCGCTGTGCCCTCAGCACCTGGGGTTGTGCCTCGAGCCCAGTAGATGGCTTAAGAAGCCAGCGCTGGCAGGAGTGAATGTCCTGGGAGTCAGGAATCCCTGGCTGTTGTATAGCCTGCTGCTGGAGGGCTAGCCGTGAGCTTCCTCTCTGTTGCCGCCTGGGTACAGCATCAGGAAGCCGAGAGTGCCAGATTATTCAACAGCCGTCCGGGGCAAGGCTCTGCAATTAGACGCTAGACCACAGCGAGCCGGGTGGGCCTGGGTCCTGGTATTCCCCACTCCTGAAGGAACTAGCAGGAAATGCCACATGGGCCAACTACTAATAATGCTAGTCACACTCCCAGTAATAATAATACATTCTAACAATAAGCTGGGTGTGGTGGCTGGCGCCTGTAATCCCAGCACTTTGAGAGACAGAGGCAGGAGGATCGCTTGAGCCCAGGAGTTCCAGACCAGCCTGGGCAACATAGTGAAACCCCGTGTCTACAGAAAATTCAAAAATTAGCAGGGCATGGTGATACAGGCCTGTAGTCCCAGCTACTGGGGAGGCTGGGGTGAGAGGATCACTTGGGTCCAGAGGTTGAGGTTGCAATGAGCTATGATTGCATCACTGTACTCCAACCTGGGCAACTGAGCAAGACCCTGTCAAATAAATAAATAAATAAATAAATGGAATAGCTGACATTTTCCCAGCCTGGACACTGGGCCTAGGGTGGGTATTTAGCAATCCCTGGGCCTTCTCAGATTCTTTGTGAGTGGTATCAGCACCCCTACTTGACAACCGAAGATAAGAGGCTAAGGAGGCTATTCTGCCAAGGCCTGGGGCCTCCTTCCCAAACTCCCACATATCAGACCTGGCCCATAAGGGAGGCCCCAGACCTCACACATGACTAAAAGGCTGGGGTTTCCCAGGACTCAGGGGGTTCCCCAATGGGGGGCTTTCCATGCTAGCACTGGGGCAGTCCTCAGCAAGCCAGGATAGTTGGCCACACCACTACGGTAGGTTTTCAGGAAGGAACAAAAGCTGGGAGCTTCCTTTGGTCCTTCAGGGACTGCAGGGAGGGGCCTCCTCAGAGCCCCCACAGGACCTGGGAAAAGCCAATAATTTATCAAATAAAAGTAAAATCCCAGCCGGGCGCGGTGGCTCAAGCCTGTAATCCCAGCACTTTGGGAGGCCGAGGTGGGTGGATCACAGGGTCAAGAGATCAAGACCATCCTGGTCAACATGGTGAAACCCCGTCTCTACTAAAACTACAAAAAATTAGCTGGG
>NW_022437017.1:1530276-1552467 GCF_009761245.1 Sapajus apella | reverse complement strand
TTTTTTTTTTTTTTTTTGAGATGGAGTTTCACTCTTGGTGCCCAGGCCTGAATGCAATGGCATGATCTCAGCTCACTGCAACCTCTACCTCCTGGGTTCAAAGGATTCTCCTGCCTCAGCCTCTCAAGTAGCTGGGATTACAGGTGCCCACCATCACGCCCAGCTAATTTTTGTGTTTTTAGTAGAGATGGGGTTTTGCCATCTTGGCCAGGCCAGTTTTAAACTCCTGACCTCAGGTGATCCGCCCGCCTTGGCCTCCCAGAGGGCTGGGATTACAGGCCTGAGCCACTGTGCCTGGCCTCCAGGGAATCTTTCCACAAAAATTCTATGCTCCTTATAGGCACGTGTGCGAACCTGTGTTCTCTAGAAAATTCACAGGAGCAGCCCCAAACGGGACACTCAGTGTTGGCCTGAAAGGATACAGAGAAGTAACTTTCACACATGAAAGCTGGCACCAGATGGGCTGAGTTCAAGTCCCAGCTCCATCACCATGTGCTCCTGGGTGGTCCCTTAACTGTGCCTCAGTTTCCTCCTTTGCAAGATGTGGTTATTTAGAGTCCCAAACCCAGAGGCATATCAGGGGCATCAAATGAGTTAATACACTTCATAAGCTGGGTGTGGTGGTGCATGCTTGAATGTGATGCTGAGGCAGGAGAATCGCTTGAACCTGGGAGGTTGAGGTTGCAGTGAGCCAAGATAGTGCCACTGCACTTCAGCCTGGGCAACAGAGCAGGTCTCCATCTCAAAAAAAAAAAAAAAAAAAAAAGACTGGTGGTAGATAGCCAGATGCAGTGTCTCTTGGCTATAATTTGAGCTACTCAGGAGATTGCGGCAGAAGAATCACTTGAGCCTAGAAGTTAGAGGCTTCAGTGAGCTCTGATTGTGCCACCACACTCCAGCCTGGGTGACAGAGGGAGATCCCACCTTAAAAAAAAAAAAAAAAAAGGCTGGGGAAGGTGGCTCATGCCTGTAATTCCAGCACTTTGGGAGGCCAAGGCAGGAGGATCCCTTGAGCCCAGGAGCTTGACACCAGCCTGGGCAATATAGTAAGACCATGTCTCCACAAAAAAGTTAACCATTAGCCAGGTGTGGTGGCACTCGCCTGTAGTCCCAGATGCCCAAAGGCTGAGGTGGGAGGGCAACCCGAGCCTGAGAGGTGGAGGTTTCAGTGATCCCACCACTGCACTCCAGCCTAGGTGGCAGAATGAGATAGTTTGGGAAAAAAAATGGAGGAGGGGAATGGATAAGAATATATACAATTTTCCAAAACGAAACTGAAAGGAGTGGCAGGGAACTGGGTGGGCGGATGGGCAGGGAGGATGATGAGTTTGTGCCACTCCACCTCCTGATAAAATCTGACACCTTGATCCCTGTGTCTCTACCAGGACCAGTGCCAGTGCTAAGGTGAGGTACAAAAGTAAAAACAGTGCCAAGAACTTCAATAACCAGCTGCTGTGCACGGTGGCTCACACCTGTAATCTCAGCACTTTGGGAGGCTAAAGCGGACAGATCACTTGAGGTCAGGAGTTCGAGACCAGCCTGGCCAACACGGTGAAACCTGTCTCTACAAAAAATACAAAAATTAGCTAGACATGATGGGCAGGTGCCTGTAATCCCAGCTACTTGGGAGGCTGAGGTAGGAGAATCGCTTGAACCCAGCAGGCAGAGGTTGCAATGAGCCCGAGATCACACCACTGCACTCCAGCCTGAGTGATGGACATCTCACAAAAGACAAACAAACAAAACCTTCAATAACCAGGAGTGCAGTATTTTGAAAAACCGAAATTAACACCAAAATGTCTATGATGAACAAAAATTAAAATGTTAACTTGGCAGGGCACACTGGCCTCCCAACACTTTGGGAGGCTGAGGCTGGCGGACTGCTTGAGCTCAGTTCAAATCCAGCATGAGCAACATGGAGAGACCCCTGATTCTTAAAAATAAATAAAATAAAAAGATCTTGGACGATGTGTGAGGCTCATTCAAGGCTCCAGGAGTCCCCCTACAGCCCCCAACCTGCCATTAGTACTGAATGTACAAAGCACTAAGGAAAGTTTAACTAGATTTGCAGCTCACTCCTGCCCCCTGGTGGTGATCGGCTTGGGCACAACAGCTTTCCAGGGGTTTTTATCCACTGTTTTTGCAAATGTTTCTGGAAAGTCCCCTTTCTGGTGCTGTGATGTTGCAAGAAAAGGTCCGTGCTCTTGTGGCACCCACAGTACATGGGAGGTGACAATACACAGGTCGATGCAAAGCAAGGCATGTGAGGCAGGTGTGGTGACCGAGCATGAGGGCAATTCAAGTAGATCAAGGAGGGCCTCAGAGAAGTGGCATTGATCTGTGGTGTGAGTGACAAGCAGTCCCCTCAAAGGTGATGTCCCCCAGGAGAGGTGGGCAGAAGTATCTACTGGATCTGAGATATTTCGTGTCTGTTTTTTTTTTTATACAGAGGCTCTGTCACCCAGGCTGGAGTGCAGTGGCACAATCTCGGCTCACTGCAACCTCTGCCTCCCGGGTTCAAGCAATTCTCCTGCCTCAGCCTCCTGAGTCACTGGGGCTGCAGGCGCGTGCCACCATGTCTGGCTAATTTTTTGCATTTTTAATAGAGATGGGGTTTCACCGTGTTAGCCATAGTGGTCTCCATCTCCTGACCTTGTGATCATCCCACCTCAGCTTCCCAAAGTGCTGGGATTACAGGCGTGAGCCACCACAGCGCCCAGCCGATATTACATGTCTTAAACTGATGTGTACCTCGGTGTTTATTGTACTTTGATTGTAGCTCACTGCAGCCTCGACCTTCTAGACTCAAGCAATCCTCCTGCGTCAGCTTCCCAAGTAACTATAGCTATAGGTGTGCCCCTGTTCGCCCAGTGCTGCACTTTTTTTTTTTGAGATGGAGACTGTCACCCACACTGGAGTGTAGTGGTATGATCTCGGCTCACTGCAACCTCCACATCCCGGGTTCAATCAATTCTCCTGCCTCAGCTTCCTGAGTAGCTAGGACTACAGGCACGTGTCACCATGCCTAGCTAATTTTTGTGTTCTTAGTACAGACTGGGTTTTGCAACAGTAGCCAGGCTGGTCTTGAATTCCCAAGCTCAAGCGATCCTCCCACCTTGGCCTCTCAAAGTGTTGGGATTACAGGCATGAGCCACTGCACCTGGCCATGCACTCCTCTTTAAGCCTTTTCCTATGGCAGAAATAAAATTTGTGACTTTTGCAGAGGGACACCAAGTGCCAAGGTCCACATTCAAAGGATCTAAGTGCCAGGTGCTTGTTGTCTGAACTGTTACCTCACTTTTCCCCTCACTACAGCCTGAGGACACTAGTGTGATGTTGTTAGCCATCACTAACAGCAGGGACACTGAGGCTCAGTACATCACCCAAGGCTGCACCAAGAAAAGAAATTTCAAGTGCTCAAGGGCCAATATGGGGTTGGGGACAACAGGGCAGGGAGGTAACAGGCAGATGGTGATGGGGCCTGGCCAGCTGCAGTGAGGACTTTCGCTTCTGCTCCTAGGGAGGGGAGTCCTGTGAGGCTTTTGAGCAGAGGTGGGACCTGGCCTGACCCCCGTGTTCACAGGTGCCCTCTGGCTGCTGCCTGTTGGGAGGGCTGGCTTGGAGTGAGCAATTGGAAAGAGGCTGGGGCAGGTATTAGAGCCAGAGGGGATGGGGACCTGGAGGCCATGGGGATAAAAGGCAGCGTTCAGAATCAAGATCTGTTTGTGGGGGGCCAGGTGCAGTGGCTCCCACTTGCAATCCCAGCGTTTTGGGAGGCCAAGGTGGGTGGACCACCTGAGATCAGGAGTTTGAAACCAATATGGTGGCCAATATGGTGAAACCCCATCTGTGCCAAAATACAAACATTAGCTAGGTGTGGTGGCGGGCACCTGTAATTCCAGCTACTTGGGAGGCTGAGGCAGGATAATCACTTGAACCCCGGAGGCGGAGGTTGTAGTGATTAGAGATCACACCACTGCACTCCAGCCTGGGCAACGGCTAGACTGTCTCAACAATAAAAAAGTTTGTGGGCAGCACTGGCCATAGGGCAGAGAGATGTGGCCCAGGATGCTGCTCCAAATGGTGGTAGGAAGCTGGAAGGGGGCGGCAGGGGCCAAGGTGGGCATGGGCAGGCAAAATCCGCAAAACCCTAGAAAACGTGACTTGGTTTACAGATCACTACTGCCCTCTGGCGGTGATCAGCTTGGGCAACCCTGCATTCTGGAGGTTCAAAGTAGGAACAGGGTAGTGGGTGGATGAGAACTGAAGGTTGTGGGCTTCTGGGGCCTCTGGAGGAAGATTGTTCCAAGCAGTGGAACAGCATGTGCGAGGCAAGTACCCACAATGGCTGGAGGGCAAAGGACTAGAGTACCAAGACTCAGCTTCCAATATTCCACCAGGTTTCCCTCCCACCCACAAGATATGGGCTGCCTGAACAGCCCTCACAGCAGCCCAGAGAGCATCTGAAATCCTTTATTGGAACATCACTGCTGTTTGCCAAATAAAAGACACAGACAGCAGACAAACAGTGAAAACAGAGCCCAGTGACCAGAGCTGGCCCCTTGGCTGGGGACCCTCCCCTACCTGATGGACCAGCCTGGCGACCTCTGCCCCTCCCCGGACCCCCGGGCCTTTGGCATAATGCTGATGGGGGGCTGCAGGCAGTGAGGCCCCTTGACTCAAAGCAGAGACTTGAATGGGCACTGGAGAGTGGGGACAGTGGGGAGGGCGGGGAGGGTTGGGTGGGCCCCCCAGGCTGGGCCGAGCAGCGCAAGTGGAGGAGGCCAGGAGCAGGGGAGATGGCATCTATCTGTTTGCTGAAAAGGGGCGCATAGGGGCCTGCAAGCAGATGGTGGTGGCAGCTGGGGCAGGTCACACGCTGACATCCTTCTCATCGCCTGTCTTGGGAACAGCTTCCAGCAGCGGGTCCCTGGGACCCGCCTCCTCTCCCTCCTTGGCCTCGCTGGCCTTAGAGTTCGGGACCCAGAGGCCGGAGTCAATGCAACGCTGCATGTGGTACTTTGCGTCCTGCAAGGAGAAGAGCAGGCAGGTGAGGCAGGGCTGCCACCCAGTGGCCTCCCTGTTGTCCCCTGCACATCCCCAAGCTGGCTTCCTGCTCATTTTATTTTACTAATTTATTTATTTAGAGACAGAGTCATGCTCTGTCGCCCAGATTGGAATGTAGTGGTGTGATCTCGGCTCATTGCAACCTCTGCCTTCCAGGTTCAACCAATTCTCCTGCCCCAGCCTCCCGAGTAGCTGGGATTACAGGCACCTGTCACCACGCCTGGCTAATTTTTGTACTTTTAGTAGAGATAGAGTTTTGCCACGTTGGCCAGGCTGCTCTCGAACTCCTGACCTCAGGTGATCTGCCCGCCTCAGCCTCCCAAAGTGCTGCCCAGCTGGAACTTTAAATTTTATTTAACTTTAATTTAAATTTAGATAGTGCAATCTAGAAAAAAAGCCAGCAAATTTTTTTGGTAAAGGGACAGACTAAATATTTCTGTTTCTGCCAGCCATATGGTCTCCGTCACGACTCAACTCTGCTGCGGTAGAGCAAGATCGGTTGTAGGTGATAGGGAAACAATTGAGCATAGCTGCTTTGTTCCAATAAAACTTTATTATAAAAGATAGGCAGTGAGTCCGCGAGCTTCGGATTGCAGGACCTGGTCTAGATGGCTATGCCCATAGAAGCTTCTAGAACCTGAGGTCCAGTCCTGCAACTAGACCCATTTTACAGATGAGAAAACCAGTGTGGCCAACCAGTGAGCCAAGTGGTAGGAACAGCGTTAAAGTGTGTCCTACTTAGATTCAAACTCTATTACCATTTCCAAAATTACAGCCAGTGAGACCCTGTCTCTATAAAAACATATTTTTTTAAAAAATTAGCCAGGTGTCATGGTGTCAGCCTATAATCCCAGCTACTTGGGGAGGCTGAAGTGGGAGGATCACTTGAGCCTAGGAGGTCAAAGTTGCAGTCAGGGTAAGAGAGGAAGACCCTGTCTCTCAAGAACAAGCAGTCAAAATCCAATTAACATCCAGCATTTACCAGTCCCTGCCATGTGCTCAGCTCCCTTCCCCAAACACTTTGTGGGCTGATACTGACAGAAAACATGGTTTGGATAAGGAAACTGAGGCCAGACACCGTCACAGTTAACAGTGACTGTCAGTCACGAGGGACACGGGCTGAAAGCTCAGCAATCATCTGTTGGATGTTGGGATACAGTAGGTGCTCAATAAATGTGGGCGTATGCCAAGGTGACACAACCCCCCGACTTCTTGGAGAAGCCTCGGAGGAGCACTTTCACCAGCCAGCTTCAGAGACGCAGGGGTCGGGGGAAGACATGTGGCCTGCTGAAAAGGCATGGAAGGCAAGGGTTACTCACGGTGGGGTCCATTTTGCTGATGGCATCTTGCAGCATCTGCACATCCTTCACATCGAAGCACTTCTGGAGTTCCTGGGGGTGCAGAGGAGCTGGGGTCAGGGGCTGGGTCCCTGTGGCCCTGGGGGTCTTGCTCAGGGCCCTCCTGCTGCCCACCTGGCCCGGGGAACCGCACCTCGGGGAGGGACTCGTAGACCTCAACAGGGTCCAGGCCGCCAGGGCCGAGTCGCTTCTTGCGCTCCTCCTCCTCGTACTCCTTCATGGCCTTCTCAATGCGCAGCTTGGCACGGCCTCGCACACGCTCCTTGAAGGCTTCCAGCTCGTCGTTGAAGCCCTCCATGTACTGGCGATCGGCTGTCTATGGGGGTTGGGCAGTGTTCACTGGACCCAGCCCAATGCTCAGAAGGGACTGGGGAGCCCAGGACCCTCCAGCTGCAGCTCCTCAGAGGCGCCTCAGAGGCGTCCCAAGTCTGTTCCTGACATACATGAGGGGGTCCCTAAGGCTTGGGCTCCCCCAGCCAGGGACCTCATCTGGCATTTGCTAAAGACCACCTGCTTGGGAGCCCTGCTTTACCGCAGATGTGCGACACTCACGTCCTCAGTGTCCCTGCATAGGCGCCTCTAACTTAACATAGCCACCTCCCAGCCTCCCAGTGTCCCTGCAGCCTGCCTTGTCCTTGGTCTCCCCAGTCTCGGTAAGAGTAGCCCTGTTCCTGCAGGTGCGCAGGTTAAAAACTCTAGAGGCTGGCAGGTGCCTGTAACCCCAGCTACTCGGAAGGTGGAGGCATGAGAATCACTTGAACCGGGGAGGCAGAGGTTGCACTGAGCTGAGATTGAGCAACTGCATTCCAGCCTGGGTGATAGAGCAAGATTTTGTCTCAAAAAAAAAAAAAACCTCAAAACCCTAGAGACACCCATATTACTCCCATATCCACATGGGGATCTTCAGCACATCCTACTGCCCCCAGTTTTTTTTTTTTTTTTTTTTAAATGCGGTTTTGCTCTGTCACCCAGGCTAGAATGCAGTGGCACACCATAGCTTACAAACTTCTGAGCTCAAGTGGTCCTCTGCCTCAGGCTCCCAAATAGCCGAGACTACAGTACTCAGCCACCAAGCCTGGCCTGACGTCCACTTTTAAATTCTGGCAGGATCGGCCCAGCTCTCTCCCCTCCCTGGCCCCGCCATCTCCTAACTAGGATGCTGTGATTGGAGGGGTTTGAGTCCCTGTGGACAGGAGTCGGCCTTGCCCAGAGCACTGTGGGCTGGTCCCCTGAGGAGGGGGCCTCTGGCCACCTAGCAGCTCAGGGCCCCTACCTTAATCTTAGTGAAGAACTGCCGGAAGCAGGCCCGGGGGTCCACCTTCAGGCTCTTGGCCAGCTCCAGTATAAACTGCATGACGATTGTCTGGTGGGCCACCTGCTCCATGAGCGCACATTTCTGCCAGGGACAACAGGCAGTGTCACCAAGTGGCGGTGAGTGGCAGCGCATTTTCACAGCCCTGGGGAAAGCTCCACTCACCTCCTCCACCTCTAGGTCAATGCACCAGATGACCAGGTAATTGGCCGTCTCCTCACACACCAGGTGGACATTGTCCGACAGGTACTTTTGACTGTCATCCCAGCGGCGGAGCATGCCTGTGGGAAGATGCTGGCAAGGTGCTGGAGGGCCCTGGAGACAAAGGGCCTGCCCTGACCTGGCTCCCCCATAACCCACACGCCCCACTCACCAAAGTGCTTGATCTGTTTCTCATACTTTTCCACGAAGGTCTTGTGTTTCTGCTCCCTCACCTCCTCTGAGTCCTCCTCTGCCTTCTCAGGCTTGGTATTGACCATGCTCTGTGGTAGGGTGAGAAGGGGAGTGGGCTGGGGCAAGGCTGCAGAGCGCCTCGAGCGCGGCCGGGCGGGCCGTGGCCGCAGCGCCCATCCCATCCACGGCGGAGGTGGTGACGAAGCCATGAGCATCAAGGTGGCGGGAGCGTGGGCATGGGCCTTGGGGCAGATCAGAGGAGGGGACCGGTGGGGTGTTTCATCCGCCTGTCCCCCCAAACCTGTCCCCCCTCCCCACGTGGCCCCCCCAACCCCCACACCACACTTCAATTTCACCACCAGGGTCCTCCCCTGACTTGGCATTGGGTGCGCATGCGTCCTAGCTGCACGCTCACTGGCTGCGCACGCGCACTGCCCGCCCCGCCCGCCCCGCACACCTTGCTGAAGCCATCTTTGCTGAGCGTGTCCACGTTCCAGGGCATGCTCTTTTCCTTCTTGCGCATCTCCTCCAGCTTCTGCTCCCAGCTTCGCTCCTCCTTGCGCAGCTGCTGCGCTTCAGCCTGCAGCCGCTCCAGCTCTGCCTTGCCACCCTCGGCCACCTCCAGCTCCTTCAGCTTCCTCTGGCACTCGGCCACCTTGCGCTTGCACTCGCGGCAGCCCCTGTCCAGTTCCTCCTTCTCCTTCTGGAACTGCTCCATGCGCTCCACCCGGGCCTGCGGGCGGGAACGGCCTGTCACTCTGAGGAGCGGCCTGCCCCTTACCCCCAGCCCCATACTCAACCCCTGCACCTGAGATAGCCCCGCGAAAAAGTCTGCATCCACCTCCAGTGCCCTGGTCTCCCAACTTCCGTCCTTGCCCCGACAGGTTCCAGTGCACACCCAAGCGGGGTCAGGTTCCTCCATCCTCTGCTGAGAACCCTGGCGGCTCCCATTTCACTCAGAGCAAAGCCCAAGTCGTCACTACAGCCTATGTGGGCCTGCACAATCTACCCTGTCAATCCTCCTTCCATCCACACTGGCCCCTCACTTTTCTCATCTTTTCTTGAGCCCTTTTTTTTAAAGATAGGGTCTCTTTCTGTCGTCCAGGTTGGAGTGCAGTGACCGGAAGATGACTCACTGCAGCCTCGACCTCCCTGGGCTTAGGTGATCCTCCCACCTCAGCCTCCTGAGTAGCTGGGACTACAGGTATGCACCACCACGCACAGCTAATTTTTGTATTTTCAGTAAAGACGGGGTTTCACCACGTTGCCCAGCCTGGTCTTAAAGTCCTGGATTCAAGCAATCCTTCTACCTTGGCCTCCCAAAGTGCTGGGACTACAGGCAGGAGCCACTGCATTCTGCGGAGCCAACTTCTTTCTTGAACCTTAAGACCTTCCCACTGACTGTTCCTACTACCTGGAGTGCTTTTCCCTCAGATCCCGCCACAGCTGACTCCATGGCACCCTAGCCATCTGGGCTCCATGTTGCCTTAGCGAGGACCCCTTCCCCAGCCACCTTCCTGATGATGACAACCTCCCCCCACCCCTGCCTGGCATTCCCTGCCTCCTCAGCACCAGCCACCGCTAACATCATATGACAATTGTTTATCATGTTCTGCGTACTGCCCCCAAGCCCTCCTCTATACATGTGGGAATGTGTTCACCACTTTGTCCCCAGAGCCAGGAACTTGGCCTGGTACAAAGCAGGGACTCAGCACATGCTTGTTTTTTTGTTTTTGCTTTTGTTTGGTTTTGTTTGAACAACGTCTCGTTGTCATGCAGACTAGAGTGCAGGGTGTGACCATGGCTCACTGCAGCCTCGAGCTCCTAGGCTCAAGCAATCCTCCTGCCTCAACCTCCCAAGTAGATGGGACTACAGGTGCACACCACCCTGCCTAGCTAATTTTTTATTTTTTATAGAGATGGCATCTTGCCATGTGGCCCAGGCTGGTCTCAAACTCCTGTGCTCAAGCCATCCACCTGCCTCGGCCTCCCAAAGTGCTGAAATTATAGGTGTGAACCACTGTGCCCAGCCAGGAAATGCTTGTTGAGTGAATAAGTAATGAGATGCCCAGTGGAGGCCTAAACACTGTCTCCAGCTGTCAGCCTTCGCCTCCAACCTGGAGCCACCCTCACTCACACTTGGTCCCCTTCCCTGCTCCTCCCCCTACCCCCATCAAGCTGCTTCTGCCTGGTGTCCCTACAGGCATCTCTAACTCCATGCCCAAAACTGAACTATCTTTCCTCCTCAGAACCAGGTCCTCTGCAGTATTCTCCCTCAACAAAGGCCCTGCCTCTCTTCCCTTCTTCTTTCTTTCTTTCTTTTTTTTTTTTTTTTTTGTGAGACAGAGTTTCGCTCTTGTTGCCAGGCTCGAGTGCAATGGCGCCATCTTGGCTGACTGTAACCTCCGCCTCCGGGTTCAAACGATTCTCCTGCCTCAGCTTCCCAAGTAGCTGAGATTACAGGCATATGCCACTACTCCCAGCTAATTTTGTATTTTTAGTAGAGATGAGGTTTCACCATATTGGTCAGGCTGGTCTTGAACTCCTGACCTCAAGTGATCCACCCACCTGGGCCTCCCAAAGTGTTGGGATTACAGGCATGATTACAGGCATCTAGAATGCACCCGGCCCCCTTCTGGATGTTTATTTGGTCTACCCATAGCCTTGCCCCAGGATCACTGTCAAGGACCCCTTGGCTCTATCTCCAGCCCAGCGTGCCCTGCTGAGACCCAGCTTGGTGTCCAACTGCTTCCCGCGTATTCCAGCCCCAGGCACCTCCTCTTTCTGCTGATAATAGTGCCTCACTCCCTATCTCGCTCAGACCTCCACCTGGGCCCCATTGGATTGTTCAGGCCTCTCCTGAGACCCCTGCGTGCTCCACCATCATCTCTCCTGACTCTCAGTGCAGCCTGCTCTACCCAGAGCCACTAATCAAACCCTGAAATGTACCATCATCTCCGATCACTGTCATTCCCCAATCCAGGCACAGCTGCCGCCAGAGAGGCCTGTGAAGCCAGTGCATCACCACAGCCCTCCCCACTACCACACCTTGGGGGGCTCTGAATTCAGATGGGACTCCTGATCCCTGCATCCTGGTCCTGGGTCCCAGGCAGATGCTGGCCCTCATGGTTCCCCAAAAGCACAGGCTCTGTCTTGCCTCTTGGCCTCTGCGGTCCCCTTACCTGCTTTGCACCCAAACCTCAGCTTCAACAGAACCTTCCCCAAATATCCCCTGGCTGGGGCACCACTGATCCCCCAAAGGACCAACTGTGACCATCTGGTGATATGGTGAGGGTTCTGGAGGACAGCCTTGGGACACAAGCCCTGGGGTCCTCGCCCACAGCCACCATGTACTGGCTCAGTGCCCCTGGGCCATCTCCTAACTTTCTGGAACCTCGGTTTTCTCATCTGTCAAACAGTCAACAATGCTGACGGCACAAGCTTATATTGGAAGAGACAAAGGAGATCATTAAAGTCAAATGTCCAGAGCCATTCGGGCCCTGGGCACGCACCCTTCTTGTGCTGGCCAGGGTCATTACCATCTGTGCAAAGAGGCAATCTCTCTCTCTCTCTCTCTCTCTCTCCCCTCTCTCTCTCCCTCTCTTTCCTCTCTTTCTCTCTCTGGGGACTATTCTGGGGCTTAAAAAAGGAAATGTCCTTCAAATGCTTAGCTTGATTTCTGGCCCAGAGTACATGCTCAATAACTGGAAGTGATTGTTACTACGAGGTCACAGCACCCAGCTCTGCCACTGACAGGAGATGGAACTTTGGCAATGTCACTGAAACCTTTCCTGGCCTGGGTCTTCCTCTCTGTGAAATGGAGTCTCCCAGGATCGCTGTGAGGATTGAATGAGTAACTCTATGGAACATGCTTCCAACACAGCCCTTGGTAGGTGAGTCCCACTGTTACCATCTCCGTCCTTGTCGCCGCCACCCAAATGGTCTGCTGACTCATTTCTGTGCCTTGTATGAGGCTGTGTCCCCAAGTTCTAGGGCAAGGCCAGGCAGAGCTGGCCCCTATTCTAATACCAAAGGGGACTGACACAGCCAGCATGAGCCTCAGTTTCCCCCATAAGGATAAGGGGTCAAGAAGGCCTACATGCTTGGAAAAAAAAAAAAAAATTGAAGGTGAACCCCTGTTTGTTGCCTTGAAAAAAAAAAAAGCGGCCAGGTGTGGCGGCTCACTCCTGTAATCCAAGCACTTTGGAGGCCAAGGCGGGTGGATCACCTGAGGTTGGGAGTTCAAGACCAGCCTGACCAAAACGGTGAAACCCCGTCTTAAAAAAAAAAAAAAAAAAAAAGGCCTACATGACTGGGAGTGGTGGCTCAAGCCTATAATCCCAGGACTTAGGGAGGCCGAGGCAAGTGGATCACCTAACATCAGGAGTTTCAAACCAACTTGGTCAACATGGCGAAACCCCATCTCTACTAAAAATACAAAAATTAGCTGAGCATGGTGATGGGTGCCTACAATCCCAGCTACTGAGGCAGGAGAATTGTTTGAACCCGAGAAGCAGAAGTAGAAGTGAGCCAAGATCACGCCACTGCACTCCAGCCTGGGCAACAGTGTGAGAGCTTGTCTCAAAAAAAAAAAAAAAAAAAAAAAAAAAAAAAGGCTACACCTCATGAGATAAGAAAGAGCAGCTGCAGGCCGGGCACAGTGGCACATGCCTCTGATACCAGGACTTGGGAGGCTGAGGTGGGAAGACCTCTTGAGCTCAGGAATTTGAGACCAGCCTGGGCAATATAGTGAGACTCCATCTCTTGGCGGGATTTGCAGTGGGAAGCGGGGAAAATCTACGTGCCTTGGCACGCGGCACTCTCTGCCCGAGGTCCGGGGACTTTCCCCTAGGCAAGGATCAGAGGAACAAGTCCCCAGTGTGTAGCCTAGGATACAGGCCTTCAGCACGCCGTATGAGACTCCATCTCTTAAAAAAAAAAAAAAAAAAAAAAAAAAAAAGTTGCTCGGTGCAATGGCTCACACCTATAATCCCAGCACTGTGGGAGGCCAAGGCGTGCAGATCACAAGGTCAAGGGATCAAGATCATCCTAGCCAACAGGGTGAAACCCCGTCTCTACTAAAAATGCAAAAATTAGCCAGGTGTGGTGGCATGCGCCAGTAATCCCAGCTACTCGGGAGGCTGAGGCAGGATAATCGCTTGAACCCATGAGGTGGAGGTTGCAGTGAGCTGAGATTGCACCACTGAACTCCAGCTCAGCGACAGAGCAAGACTCTGTCTCAAAAACAAAACAAAACAAACCCACAAAAATTAGCGAGGCATGGTGGCATGCGCCTATATTCCAAGCTACTTGGTAGGCTGAGTCAGGAGAACTGCTTGAACGTGGGAGGCGAAGGTTGTGGTCAGCCAAGATGGCACCACTATACTTCAGCCTGGGCAACAGAGCAAGACTCCATCTCAAAAAAAAAAAAGCAGCTTGTGGCCTCTGCACCTCCCTTTCTCCACGATGGGCCTGTGTCACCCTGGAGCCTGCCCGCCACCCTGCAAGCCACTGCTGGGCAGCCACCACTCTCCCCAATGTCCTCTAAGCAGCCGCCAGGGAGGCCACAGCTAAAAAAGGCCTCTTGGAGTTGGTGAGGACGGCAGCCTGCCCAGCCTGGCTTTACACCTCCCATTCGGGAGAGGCTGTAGCAGGCTGGGCATGGGAGAAGCCACCTCAGTAAGCAGGGCCCACAGGTGTCACTACCCTCCTGCCTTACAGTTAGGGAAACTGAGGCTCACAGAATCTCAATGTTATACAACTCATTAGAAGAAAACACTAACAGCAGCTGTCTCTGGGCAGGAGAGTCAGCTAGCTGGGGCTGGGAAAAAGGACTCATTTGTCCCTTTCTGGAACCTTTGGGATTTTTTTTTTTTTTGGAGACGGAGTTTCACTCATGTTACCCAGGCTGGAGTGCAATGGCACGATCTCAGCTCACCGCGACCTCCGCCTCCTGGGTTCAGGCAATTCTCCTGCCTCAGCCTCCTGAGTAGCTGGGATTACAGGCACGCACCACCATGCCCAGCTAATTTTTTGTATTTTTAGTAGAGACGGGGTTTCACCATGTTGACCAGGATGGTCTCAATCTCTTGACCTCGTGATCCACCCGCCTCGGCCTCCCAAAGTGCTGGGATTACAGGCTTGAGCCACCGCGCCAGGCCCTGGGATTTTTTTTTAAGAGACAAGGTCTTAGGTCGGGCTTGGTGGCTCACACCTATAATCCCAGCACTTTGTGAGGCTGAGGTGGGTGGACTGCCTGAGCTCAGGAATTTGAAACCAGCCTGGGCAACATGATGAAACCCTGTCTCTACCAAAACGTACAAAAATTAGCTGGGCATGGTGGTGTGCACCTGTGGTCCCAGCTACTCAGGAGGCAGAGGTAGGAGGATCACTTGAGCCTGGGAGGTGGAAGTTGCAGTGAGCCAAGGTGGTGCCACTGCACTCCAGCCTGGGTGACACAGCAAGACTGTGTCTGTGGGGGAAAAAAAAAAAAAATTGAAAAAAAAAAAAAAAAAAAAAAAAAAAAAAGACAAGGCCTTGCTATGTTGTTCAGGATGGACTCGAACTGCTGGGTTCCAGTGATCCTTCTGCCTCAGCCTCTGAGTAGCTGGGACTATAGGCATGCAACACCACATTGGACTACAGAATTTTTTAATGACAAGCAAGAATTATTTAAATGATGATGATAATAGCTACTGCCCCAAAAGTATTACAAATATTAAATGAATAAGGTCACCCTTACAACAACCCTGTGAGGTGGACATCATTCAGATCTCAGGTGGGAAACTGAGGCACAGTGCTCAAACAATTCCCTGGCAGTCACCAGCAGGTGAGTGATACAGACAGAGCCAAAATTTGAATCTAGTCAGGCCTGTGCTCAGAACCACAATGATCTTTCCTTCCCCTCCACAATGCTTCCTTCCAGACCTGCCCCAAGTTTTCCTGACCCAGTCTTAATTCATTATTAACAAAGATCTCACAAGAAGTGGGGCCATATTATCCCAGGTTTTACACGGGCTCAAAGGGGTTTCTTCTGAGTCTTGCCGAATCAAAGGAATAAGCAGCAAGGGGCAGGGCTGGGACTGGAACCCAAGCTTGCCTGTCCTTGAACCTGTGCTGGAGACGATGAAACCCCCTGCCTCCCTTACGCGCCACTACAGCCACCGGGTTCTCAGCGGCAGGACAGGGAAAGCTCTGTGCCAGAGGGAGGAGGGTGTGGCAGGTACACTACACTGCAGGAGGGGGCCCTCCCACCCAGCAGGACCAAACCATTCTCCACAGTAGTAAAGATTAACCTCTTTATGTGACAGAAATAGGTCTTCCCAAGAATAGTCTTTGGAGCTTTGCAGAAGTTTTAAATATTTCATAATAAAATGTTACACACAGCAAGAAATAGAAGCGCTAGAACTTTCTTCCCACACTCCAGTGGCTCGCTTGGCAGGTACACTACCCAGGAGACTCAGGATTTAAGGAATAGGTCTGGAGGTAGGACTGGGAGCCAGATGAAGAAACTAATGTCGTATTCCGGTGTATTCTGGAAGGATGGAGAAGGGACCTTCTAGTTGTTTCTGGATAAATGATGGGGAGTTGGCCTATGGGAGGATGGGGTAAGAGATCCTCACCAGAAGGTTCTGAGAGATATATGCCTCTAGTTTAAGAGTACAACATGGCTAGGTGCAGTGGCTCACGCCTGTAATCCCAGTACTTTGGGAGGCTGAGGCAGGTGGATCACCTGAGGTAGGAAGTTCAAGATCAGCCTGACCAACATAGAGAAACCCCCTCTCTACTAAAAATACAAAATGAGCCTCTCGTGGTGGCGCATGCCTGTAATCCCAGCTACTCAAGAGACTGAGGCAGAAGAATCGCTTGAACCCGGGAGGCGGAGGATGCAGTGAGCTAAGATAGCGCCATTGCACTCCAGCCTGGGTGACAAGAGAGAAACTCTGTCTCAAAAAAAAAAAGAGTACAACAGACACTGGTAAGTGGATGCAGGCACTCTGATTTGGAGGAGCAAGAGGTTAAACCTTTAAGTCTTAGTCACCTCATTGGCTTGTGAGCACTGAGAGGGTGGCAGGATATGGATCACTCAGGGATTCTGGGGTCTGGATTTGGGGGTTCTGTTGTGGGCAGACAGACGGAAGGGTTAGTGAATTTAGAATCAGACGAGGAGACTCCCTGGATAAGAGCAGGGCCAATTTAGATAGCAGAGAGTAGCTCATCAGGCTGGGGACACGAGGTGGGGTGGGTTTGGGATCCTGGGCTTGAGTTAGGGGAAAGTTTCCAATGCTGGCGAAGCTCATGCAGGAAGCCAGTCTGGGAGGTGGGTGGTGACAGAGTCGGCAATACCAAGTAGGGGCAGGGGCCTCTGGCTGGACGGGAAGCCACGTGGGCAGGATTTCCTGGTATAATGGGAAATGCCTCTACCAGAGGCCAAAGGAGAGGCTGGAATGTGAGGCTCCATCGGGGTGGAGCTGGTAGTTAGATCCAGAGGGGAACCAGGTTCCAAAACCCAAGTCCTCGGTGAGACTAAGGACCCTGAGGGGGCAAGGGTCTACACTCTGGGAAGGGGGTCCTGGGTGTGGGCAGAAGTCCCAGGCCAGGAACAAGAATATCAGGGTAGCATAGAGTTCCTTGTTCTGTTTAGAAAATGAGTGGTGACTCCGGATCTGAATGGGAACCTGGGATCAAGATCCCAGGAAGTAGATCCCAGGACAGACCAAAGTATTGGGGTTTCAAACTGTAGGGGTGGGGGAGGGGGCGATGGGAGATTCCAGATAGGAAGTGGATACCCGAATAGGATCAGGATCATCCAGAAGAATTTGGGGTCCAAACCTCGAGGGTGAAAACGTTAGGTCCCAGACAGAGTTAGGGAGATCCCCCCAAGACTGGTCTAGGGGAGTCTAGACTATGAAGAACTTCTATGGGGTGAATAGGGAATCCCACGAAAAAATCGGAGCGTGGGGGTGAGGGGTGGTGGAGATCCCGGGCAGGGACTCAGGGTCCCCGTGGTACTGGGGTCCCGGAGTTTAATCGAGCCTTCTGAAAGTCCAGACTGTGGGGGTGAGAATCCTAGGTGTGAACAGCGGGGTCCCTGGGCAGTATCGGGGATCACAACTCTGGGGATCACAACTTCCCCCGGAGTGGGAAAAGGAATGGGCGCGCGCGCCTTACCTGGTGCCGCCAACGGAAGAGGCTGGCCGTGTCGATGTTGGGGTGCGTCTCATCTTCATCATCAGACACCTCAATGTGGTCCCACACACTGTAGTCCACCATCTTGCCTCGGCGGCCCAGCCCGCTCCGGCTCGGGTGGTGGCGGTGGCGGCAGCGCTGGAGACTCGGTGAGCGGAGCCCCGCCCCTTCCGCTTCCGCCCGACTGCGGGAAACCCCGCCCTCTCAGACGTCACATCCTTAGTAACCGCGGCAGCGGCACTGGCTACAGAGCCTGCCTTAAAGGACCCTGCGCAAGTGTTCCGGACCCCTGGAGTTCCCTCAGAGGACTACCTCTTTGGGCGCCAGGTCTCAGCTAGGCCTCCTCGGGATGGGGGCATACGTGTGGGCGCTACAACTCCAAGCCCCCCTTATCTCCCGCCGCCCCGCGGTGGGCGTTTGGGGCGGCAGCGAGGGGACGGTTGATGAGGCAGAGAGAACTGTCCCCTCAGCCACGCCGCAGTGACGTCTGCAAGGGGTAGGGACATGGGGGAAGGCTTTCCCCCCGCCCCTCGTAAACGGGGACCTAAGCCTGCGCTTGAGAGGGGCGCTTGATGACTCTGACTTTCTCAGTTCGAGGACTGACCTGCCCTGGGGGTGTCTAAATCGAGGGCGGTATGGCCCTCCCCTTGCGGGGTTAAACGTGGAGTGGAGATTGTGGCCATGCCTTGGGAACTGGGGTTTCCCCGCCTCGGACAACAGCCTTCTCCTCGTCCTCCAGCTCCTGCCATTCGCAGCGAGGACTCGCGCGCGCGCACACACACACAATCACCGGCAGACCCCCAGCGGGTCTCGGCTCCCCTCCCCGCGAGGCCGCTGGGTGTCGCTAGAGTCTAGCCCGCAGCGCGTACTCCTGGCCCCGCGCTTGGTGGGGGGGGATCGCGGAGGGGTGAAAGGGGGCTTTCCTTGTCGTCACAGTCTAGGGCCACGCGTAGCCCCTCCCCGTTCGTCTGGGGGTCCCCTTCCTCCGCCGGGGCTCTAAGGACTCCATTACTCTAAGCATGCCGGGTCCCAGCCTCACACTTCCATGCATCCCAATCCACGCTTTGATACCGGGATAATAGGCCGTGTTGCAGCCTCGGGCCAGGATTATCTCAGATTAACGGATGCTGCGTCGTGGGGAAGGCTGGATAGGAGGAGCTCCAGCCACCCGGGTGAAGGGCGCCTCTTCCTAGTCTCCCCTGGAGCAGACGTTGGAGGCGCGGCCTGGAGAGAGCGAGCGAAGGTCTCCAGATGGGGGGGGATTTCCCGGTGCATTGAGTAGGAGGGGCCATTGGACAAAAACGCCCTCCGGCTGCCGCCCCTCCCCCTCGCGCTTCATTCAAACCCGCGAGTGGGCGGGCAGCAGCGGGGGAGTCCCCCTCTCCTCCCCCTCCCTCTTCCCCTCCACCCTGGCAGTCCAGCACATCAGAGGCCGTCACAGCTCGAGCACGCGCGCTCACGGACCCACACCCCGGCGGCTCTCACAATCGCGCACACACATACACACACACACCAGCAAACAAAGGGTCTGGACACCCCCGTCCCCTCCTGCCCCCCAGGCCGGAGAGGGCAGGGCATCCCCTCCCCAGCCCCCCCGCAAGGTAAGCTTGGGGCTGCGAGCTGCGGTGGGGAGGGGGACCCAGTGCCATGGAGGGAGGGAGCCAGGACGGTAGGGGGTTCCCCGGCTCCGCAGGAAAGCCGTCCTCCCACCCCCACCGTACGCCCTGTAGGGCTTCGGCCCGGTCATCAGGCTGTGGGTGTTTGGAGAGAATCCCAGATGTCGCGGATTCCCGGATATGTGCGGGGTCTCTCTTCCCGGCTTTGGAACCTGGAGCTGCCCAGCTTCAGCAAAACAGGGTCCCCGGTGCCTCAGCTTCCAGAACTGGGGACAGGGCGCCGGAAGCGTCCCCATCAACGCCAAGCATTTCATAATTTGCCCGCACAGCACCTCCAGCCCTGGGGACTGAGAAGGAGAGACACCCCTAAGTTGCTTTGTACTGTCCCTCTGTCCCCGGTCCCCACCCACCCCCATCTGTGCAAACCCTGCTGTGTCTCTTCTGCCTGTGGGGTGGGGGGGGTAGAGGAAATTGGGAACGCTTTTTGGGGCCACCCTTGCTGCTTCTGCTACATCCCATAGCCACGTACCACTGAGCTGCGGGCCCGGCAGGCGGCTTTCCCTTCCTGAGTCTCAATTTCCTCATCTGTAAAGTGGGTAATGACACACACCTAGGATTCCGAGATCTCTTGAGCACAGAACCTACTTTTGCGCCATCATTTTATTTATTAGCTCATTTTACGTCTGTTTTCCAAGTACCTACTATGTGCTGGGCACTGTGGCCAGGCTTTGGGGCAGCAGCAACCTACAAACCCAGCAGGGGTCCCTGCTCCTGGCTGGTGAGGAAGCAGGACCCCTGTATAAATAGACAGATCCCCGAGGGTGATTTCAGACTATGAAGACTAAAATTCTGTCCTCAGACTCAGAGAGACTAGGGAGAAAGGCACTCAAGATTAAAGGAGGGGCAGGCCACAGTGGCTGACGCCTGTAATCCCAGCACTTCAGGAGGCTGAGGCAGGCAGATCACTTGAGGTCAGGAGTTGGAGACCAGCCTGGCCAACATGGTAAAATCCCATCTCTACCAAAAATACAAAAATTAGGTGGGCGTGGTGGTGCGCCCCTGTAATCCCAGCTACCCAGTAGGCTGAGGCAGGAGAATTGCTTAAACTGGGGAGAAGGAGGTTGCAGTGAGCCAAAATCATGCCACTGCACTCCAGCTTGGGCGACAGAGCAAGACTCTGCCTCAAAAAGAGAGAGAGAGAGAGAGGGAGGGAGGGAAGGAGGGAGGGAGGGAGGGAGGGAAAGAAAGACAGAAAGACAACATTAAATGAGCTTTCTGGATTCTGCCTGCCTTCTTTCTTGGGTCTGAGCTCCAGGAGGGCAGGGTCAGGTCTAGAATAGTGCCTGGCACACAGTAGGTGTTCAATAAAAGTTGAATGAGCCTGGCATTGTAGTGTGAGCCTGTAGTCCCAGCTACTCAGGAGGCTGGCTGGAGGATCCCAGCAACACCCGTCTGTAAAAAAAAAATAAAAACAAAAATAAATCCTTCACTGGGCCTGGTGGCACACACCTGTAGTCCCAGCTCCTCAGAATTGCTTGAACCTGGGAGTCAGAGGTTGCAATGAGCTGATACGGTGCCATTGCACTCCAGTCTGGGTGACAAGAGCAAAACTCCATCTCAAAAAAAAAAAAAAAAATCTTAAATGAATTAAAGAGGGGATTAGATGTAACACTAGATTCTAGAACTGTAGATTAGGAAGAAGGCTTAGTATAAACCAGTCCACCACCACCTCCCCCTTGAATTTGATACAAGAGACAGTGAGTCTCAGAATGTCAACATTTCTACAAAATCAAAGATGGGCCCTGCACAGGGGCTCACGTCTGTAATCCCAGATGTTTGGGAGGCTGGGGTGGGAGCATCGCCTGAGCCCAGGAAATCAGGGCTGCAGGGAGCCATGATCATGTCACTGCACTTCAGCCTGGGAGACAGAGTGAGACTGTCTCACCAAAAAAAAAAAAAAAAAAAAGGAGATGGTGAAAGCAAGGGTTGTGCACAGCTGGGGACAGAGACCAGAACCGAGCACTCGGTCCTCTAGGAACTCATGGTGTCCTGCCAGTGCCCACCTTTTCCCACATAGCATATAGACACAGCACTGCATTCATCTATTCAATATTTATTCAGCACCTACTATGTACCAGGTGCCAGGGACACAGCAACAAACAGAACAAAACCCCTTGCCCCAGAGGAGCTGACTTTTAGTGGAGGAAACTGAAACAAAATACCATGATCAAAAAGATACAGCTACACACTGTGACTAGGATACTGATGGAAATAGAGGGCGTGGCTGGTATTTAGAAAGACAGCCTGGAGGAGTTGAATTCAGCGCACACACACTCAAACCCAGACAAACGTAATCCCACTAACACTCATCACGGATGAGCGGCTGTCAAAAAGTCTGAACAATGCCCTGAGGCCCCATGGGTACTGAGTGACTGAGCAGAGATTTAAACCTGGAACCTGCATTTCTTTTTCTTTCTTTTCTTTTTTTTTTTTTTTTTGAGGCAGAGTTTCGCTCTTGTTAACCAGGCTGGAGGGCAATGGCGCGATCTCGGCTCACCGCAACCTCCGCCTCCTGGGTTCAGGCAATTCTTCTGCCTCAGCCTCCTGAGTAGCTGGGATTACAGGCACACACCACCATGCCCAGCTAATTTTTTATAGTTTTTAGTAGAGACGGGGTTTCACCATGTTGACCAGGATGGTCTCGATCTCTTGACCTCGTGATCCACCCACCTCGGCCTCCCAAAGTGCTGGGATTACAGGCGTGGGCCACTGCGCCCGGCCCTTTCTTGTTTTTTTTTTGAGACAGAGCCTTGCTCTGCCATGCACTCGCTGGAGTGGGGTGGCTCTATCTCGGCTCACTGCAACCTCCGCCTCCCGGGTTCAAGTGATTCTCCCGACTCAGTCTCCTGATTAGCTGGGCTTACAGGTATGCACCACCATGCCCACATGATTTTTTGTATTTTTAGTAGAGACAGGGTTTCACCACATTGGCCAGGCTGGTCAAGAACTCCCAAACTCAGGTGATCCAACCACCTTGGCCTCCCTAAATGCTGGGATTACAGGCATAAGCCACTGCTCCCACTTTTCTTTTTTCTTTTTTTTTTTTTTTTTGGGACGGAGTTTCGCTCTTGTTACCCAGGCTGGAGTGCAATGGCGCGACCTTGGCTCACCGCAACCTCCGCCTCCTGGGTTCAGGCAATTCTCCTGCCCCAGCCTCCTGAGTAGCTGGGATTACAGGCACGTACCACCATGCCCA
>NW_022437017.1:1523286-1530176 GCF_009761245.1 Sapajus apella | reverse complement strand
TGGACGGAGTTTCGCTCTTGTTACCCAGGCTGGAGTGCAATGGCGCGACCTTGGCTCACCGCAACCTCCGCCTCCTGGGTTCAGGCAATTCTCCTGCCCCAGCCTCCTGAGTAGCTGGGATTACAGGCACGTGCCACCATGCCCAGCTAATTTTTTTGTATTTTTAGTAGAGACGGGGTTTCACCGTATTGACCAGGATGGTCTCGATCTCTTGACCTCGTGATCCACCCACCTCGGCCTCCCAAAGTGCTGGGATTACAGGCTTGAGCCACCGTGCCCGGCCTGCCACTTTTCCTTTCTTTTTAAAGACTGGATCATGTTCTGTCACCCAGGCTGGAATGCAGTGGCAATCGCAGCTCATTTGCAGCCTCAAACTCCTGGGCTCAAGCAATCCTTCTGCCTCAGCCTCCTGAGTGGCTGGGATTACAGGCACACACCACCATGCCTGGCTATTTTTTTTTTTTTTTTCATTTTACTTTAAAGATGGGATCTCCAAGAGTTGGAGGCTGCAGTGAACTATGATTGCACCTCTGCATACCAACCTGGGTGACAGCAGGAGACTCTACCTCAAAAAAGAAAAGAAAAGTGGGGTTTCGCTATGTTCCCCATGCTGGTCTCAAATCACTGGCCTCAAGCAATTCCCCTGCCTCGGCCTCCCAAAGTGCTGGAAATATAGGCATGAACCACTGCACCCAGCCTCCAGAACTACATTTCTAGGCACTGTGAAATACTGTTTCCCACTGCACCTATACACAGGACACCCCCCCACACACACACCTACACATTCATATTACAGTCACACAGGCACAACAACCTCTTTGTTTTTTTTGTTTTTTGTTTTTTTTGGTGACGGAGTCTCATTCTGTCTCCAGGCTGGAGTGCAGTGGCGCGATCTCGGTTCACTGCAACCTCCGCCTCCTGGGTTCAAGTGAGACTACAGGTACACACCATCACACCCAGCTAATTTTTGTATTTTTAGTAGAGACGGGGTTTCACCATGTTGGCCAGGATGGTCTTGATCTCTTGACCTTGTGATCTGCCTGCCTCAGCATCCCAAAGTGCTGGGATTACAGGTGTGAGCCACCGTGCCCAGCCCAACCTCTTCCTTATTCCCATAGACTGATGTATTACCCTGACACATAGATTCCTGTGGGTACAATTTGGTCTCAACTCTGCAACACTTAGACTCATAGAAAGTGCCACCAGCCCAGGGCACACGCACACCCATGTGTAAATACATACATGCATGTATTTACACTCGCGTGCACACATGCCTGGAGCCCTTCACAATCTTTCCAAGACCTTTTTGTCAGCTTTGAGCGTGGAGCTGGGGCAGTTGTCAATATTCAGGGCCCTGGCGTGGGCAGGGGCTTCGATTCTCACTTTTCTGTTATTGGTTGCACATCCCCATATCCTTCTGTTGAGGGAAGTGGGGAGTGGGCAGGGTGTTGGACTGGGTGACATCAGCTCTCCTAGGCCAGACCAGGCCAGTGGCTCTCTGGGTCACTGACAAGATTGGTGGGGGAAGAGGACTCTTGCAGCCTGAGCCTGATGCCAGCTGTCCAGAGCAGCCTGTGCTGCCATCTGGATCTCCTCCCTGGTGGCCTGCTGTCCAGGGGAGGAGAAGGCAGGCTTACAGGCATCCCTCCATGCTCCACACTCCTGGGCCTGCCTCTTGTGCCCAAGTTGCAGTCAGGTCTGATGGCTGCCAATGTGCACTTGTGTCCTGACAGCAGGAAGGGGCATGTCTCTGCCTCTCTCCCCTGCCCTGCTGGACTCCTCCAATATCGCCTTCTTCATTACTTTTTTTACTTCACAAATCCTTGAGGCTGGCAACAGAATTTGCAGAGCCTACGGAAAGAGCACAGGCAGGGTTCCTCTTCAAAATTACAAAGAATAGGCTGGGCGAGGTGGCTCACGCCTGTACGTTGGAAACACTGGGAGGCCCAGGCTGGCAGACGATTTAAGGTCAGGAGATCGAGACCACCCTGGCTAACACGGTGAAACCCCGTCTCTACTAAAAATACAAAAAATTAGCCAGGCGTGGTGGCACGCACCTGTAGTCCCAGCTACTCAGGAGGCTGAAGCAGGAGAATCGCTTGAACCCAGGAAGTGGAGGTTGTAGTGAGCTGAGATTGCGCCACTGCACTCCAGCCCGGGTGACAGAGTGAGATTCTGTCTCAAAGAAAATACATAAATAAATAAATAAACAAAATTACAAAGAATAGGCCGGGCACAGTGGCTCATGCCTGTAATCCCAACACTTTGGGAAGCCAAGGCAGGGGAATTGCTTGAGGCCAGAAGTTTTTGACCAGCCTGGGCAACACAGGGAGACCCCGTCTCTACAAAAAATAAAAAAATTTAGCAAGGCTTGCTGGCACAGGCCTGCAGTCCCAGCACTTTGGGAGGCGGAGGCAGGAGGATCTCTGGAGCCCAGGAGTTCAAGACTAGCAGGTTACTTGGGAGGCTGAAGTGGGAGGACTGTTTCAGCCCAGGAGTTTGAGGCTGCAGTGAGCTATGTTTGTGCCACTGCACTTCAGCCTGGGTGACAGAGAAAAACCCTGTCTCTAATAAATAAATAAACAAATTAATTAATTAAAAAAATAATTTCGGCTGGGCACAGAGTCTCACACCTGTAATCCCAGCACTTTGGGAGGCCAAGGCAGGTGGATCACGAGGTCAGGAGTTCGAGACCAGCCTGTCCAACATGGTGAAAACCTGTCTCTACTAAAAATACAAAATTTAGCTGCGTGTGGCAGCTACGCCTGTAGTCGTAGCTACTCAGGAAGCTGAGGCAGGAGAATGGCTTGAACTTCAGAGGCAGAGGTTGCAGTGAGCCAAGATCACGCCACTACACTCCAGCCTGAGCGACACAGGAGACTCCATCTAAAAAAAAAAAAAAAAAAAAAACTTAAAAACTTTATTGCTGCCTGGGTGTGGTGACTCATGCCTCTAATCCCAGCACTTTGGGAGGCCGAGGCCTGTGGATTGTTTGAGCCCAAGAGTTCAAGACCAGCCTGGCCAACAAGATGAAACCCGTCTTTATCAAAAAATCCAAAAATTAGCCAGGTGTGGTGGTGCAGAGTAGTTCCAGCTACTCTGGAGGCTGAATAGGAGAATCGCTTGAACCCAGGAGGTGGAGGCTACAGTGAGCCGAGATCACGCCACTGCACTCCAGCCTGGGTGCCAGAGTGAGACCCTGTCTCAAAGAACAAAAGAAAACCCCAAAAATCCAAAACAAAACAGAAAACAAAAACAAAGAAACCTTTATTGCTAAAAAAAAAAGGTAACTATCTCCGGTCAGGTGACTAACACAGTAAAAATCTGCCTCTACTAAAACTACAAAAAATTAGCTGGGTGTGGTGGCAGGCGCCTGTAGTCCCAGCTACTCAGTAGGCTGAGGCAGAGAATCTCTTGAACCTGGGAGGCAGGGGTTGCAGTAATCTTTTTGCTGATGGAGGGACCTGCCTCAGTGTTGATGGCTTCCAACTCATCAGGGTGGTGATTGCTGAAGACTGGGGTGGTTGTGGCAATTTTTAAAAATAGGAAAACAGGCTGGGCGCAGTGACTCACACCTGTAATCCCAGCACTTTGGGAGGCCAAGGCAGGTGGATCACTTGAAGTCAGGAGTTCGAGGCCAGACTGACCAACACGGTAAAACCCTGTCTCTACTACAAATACAAAAATTAGCCTGGTGTGGTGGTGGGCACCTGTAATCCCAGCGACTTGAGAAGCTGAGGCAGAGTTGCTTGAACCTGGGAGGCAGAGGTTGCAGTGAGCTGAGATGGTACCACTGCACTCCAGCCTGAGTGACAGAGCGAGACTCATCTCAAAATAAATAAATAAATAAGATAACACTAATCATTCTTGAAAGTCAGATGTCCTCCTTGATCGATGGGCTGCAGAATGGATGCTGTGTTAGCAGGCATGAAAACATCTACTTGTACCTCTCCATCAGAGCTCTTGGGTGACCAGTTGCATTGACAATGAGCAGTCGTATTTTGAGACGGATCTTTTTTTCTGCGCAGGAAGTTTCAACTGTCAGCTTAAAATATTCAGTAAACAGATGTGCTGTCGTCAGGCTTTGTTGTTCTATTTATAGCGCAGAGGCCAAGCACACTTAACATCATTCTTAAGGTCCCCAGGATTTTCAGAATAGTAAATGAGCGTTGGCTTCAACTGAAAGCCACCAGCTGCATGAACCTTTAACAAGAGAGTCAGCCTGGCCTTTGAAGCTTTGAAGCCAGGCACTGAATTTCTCTCTTGGGCAAAAGTCCTAGCTGGCATCTACTTCCAAAAGAAGACTATTTTGTTGGGTGGGCGCCGTGGTTCACACCTGTAATCCTAGCACTTTGGGAGGCGGAGCCAGGAGAATTGCCTGAGCTCAGGAGTTTGAGACCAGCCTGGGCAACATGGCAAAACCCCTTCTCTATAAAAACACAAAAAATTAGCTGGGTATGTGGTGTGAGCCTGTAATTCAACTACTCCGGAGGCTGAGGCACGAGAATTGCTTGACTTGGGAGGTAGAGGCTGCAGTGAGCCGAGATCAGACCACTGCACTCCTGCCTGGGCGACAGGCTCTTCCCATCCCCCTGACTCTGTCTCAAAAAAGAAAAAAAAAACTATTTTGTCTACACTGAACAATTTGTTGTTGATTGTAGCCACCTTCATCAGTGATTTTAGCTAAATCTGGGTAACTTGCTGCAGCTGCTTTTTTTTTTTTTTTAACTTTTCTTATTAAAACACTTTTACAGCCAGGCACAGTGGCTCACGCCTATAATCCCAACGCTTTGGGAGGCTGAGGCGGACAGATCACGAGGTCAAGAGATTAAGACAATCCTGGCCAACATAGTGAAACCCCGTCTCTACTAAAAATACAAAAATTAGCTGGGCGTGATGGCGCACACCTGTGGTCCCAGCTACTAGGGAGGCTGAGGCAGGAAAATAGCTTTAACCTGGGAGGCAGAGATTGCAGTGAGTCAAGATCATGCCATTGCACTCCAGCCTGGCTACAGAGGGAGACTCCATCTCAAAAAAAATATTGCGACTTTTTAGGCCAGTCACAGTGTACCATGCCTGTAATCCCAGCAATTTGAGAGGTTGAGGTGGGAGGTTTGCTTGAGCCCAGGATTTTCAGACCAGCTTAGGCAACATGGTGAAACTCCATCTTTATTAAAAAAAAAAAAAAAAAAAAAACACAAAAATTAGCTGGGCATGGTGGCGTGTGCCTGTAATCCCAGCTACTAAGGAGGCTGAGGTGGGAGGATTGCTTTAGCCCAGGAGGTCGAGGCTGGGGGGCCACATGAAGGGGTACCATTTCTTGCTCTGCTTGCTGGAGAATACAGGTTATATCAGAGGGGTGAGTGCTTTAACGGAGGTAGAAAACCTGCAGTGGGGGCCCAGAATAAGGACTGGGGGAGTCTGGCTGAGAAATGGAGGTGATCTTTAAGCTATCTTTATACATTCATCCATTTGTTCAACAAGTGTCTGTTGAGGGCCCACCAGGTGCTAAAGACTAGGTTGAAGAGATAATGTTTACATTCATTTCCATTAAGCAACATTGAATTGAAGCTTTAGCTAAGGCAATAAGGGAAGAAAAAGAAATAAGAACCAGACTGGGCGCAGTGGCTCATGCCTGTAATCCCAGCATTTTGAGAGGCTGAGGTGGGAGGAGCACTTCAGCCCAGGAGTTTGCGACTAGCCTGGACAACATGGCAAGATCCCATCTCTACAAAACAACAACACCACAAATTACCCAGGCATGATGGCACGTGCCTGTCGTACCAGCTGCTACTCTAGAGGCTGAGGTGGGAGGATAGCTTGGGCCTGGGAGACAGAGACTGCAGTGAGCTGTGCAATGGTACCACTGCATTCCAGCCTGGGCAACAGTGTAACAGTGTGAGACCCTGTCTCAAAAAAAAAAAAAAAAAAGAACCAGGCTGAGTGTGATGGCTCACATCTGTAATTCCAGCACTTTGAGTTTGAGCTTTAGTTTGAGCTCAAGAGTTCGAGACCAGCCTGGGTAACATAGAAAGACCCCCTTTTCTATTTAATAAACAAGAACAGGTAGGGTGCAGTGGCTCACACCTGTGATCCCAGCACTTTGGGAGGCCGAGGTGGGTGGATCACCTGAGGTCAGAAGTTCGAGACCAGCATGGCCAAGACGGTGAAACTCTATCACTACTAAAAATACAAAAATTAGCTGGGCATGGTGGCGGGCGCCTATAATCCCAGCTACTCAGGAGGCTGAGGCAGAGAATTGCTTGAACCAGGGAGGCAGAGATTGCAGTGAGTCAAGATTGCGCCACTGCACTCCAGCCTGGGCAACAGAGCTATACTCCATCTCAAAAAAACAAAAGGAAAGAACCAAAGTAGGGGGCAAACCAGCTAGCACATAGTAGAACAGTTAGGAACAGTATACTATTGGGTTCTCAATAATAACCTGACATTGAACAGGTTATTAAAAGCCCATTATGTTTCAGATTCTGTTCTGGACACTCGGAAGATAGTAACGAATAATACCATATTCTTATTCATATAATAATTAGGCCAGGGATGGTGGCTCAGGCCTGTACTCCCAGCACCTTGGGAGGTTGAGGTGGGTGGATCACAAGGTCAGGAGTTTGAGACCAGCCTGACCAACATGGTGAAACCCCATCTCTCCTAAAAATACAAAAATTAGCTAAATGCAGTGGCATGTGCCTGTAATCCAGCTACTGGGGAGGCTGAAGCAGGAGAATTGCTTGAACCCGGGAGGCAGAGGTTGTAGTGAACCAAGATCATCCCACTGCACTCCAGCCTGGGCGACAGAGCAATACTCCATTTCAGAAACAAACAAACAAACAAGTTTTTTTTTTTTTTTTGAGACGGAGTTTCGCTCTTGTTACCCA